>NC_135160.1:11365760-11672742 GCF_050948215.1 Halictus rubicundus
TTTTCAAACGATATGATATATTATTATATTTTGAATTATTGATAATCTTTCCGTGAGTGTCTAGGTCATGATAATATATTCAGTAACTATAAACAATTGTTGCACTATTTATTTTTCACAAGCTTCGTCATGACCGCACATTATATTAATAAACGATTAATGTACACGAACTTTTTACTTGTCACACTGTATTAGGGACAACGTCATGCAGATCTATACGACCATCGCATAGGTAATTTGAAATTTCGATATACATAAAACAGTCTTCTTTACCGACGTTTGTTGTTCTTTTCCCCCATTTGAATGGTGCTCTAGAAAATGTATTTGTAGCAACGGTCGTGCTATATCTTTGTCGAACTACGTTCCCGGATAATTGGCTTTTACATTATCGTATACCACAGACCGCCGTCGTGTCCATATACAGAAATACGAGTCTTGTGCACATTTATAATCTTCATATTCAATGCAATTAATTGGTAGGGTGGTTGATTAACACCAAGAAGTGATACGTTGTGCGTACCAGTCCAACTGTGATGCATCTCTAACTTCCATTTTTTTTTCCATTGAATCGAGCAACGCGCGTTACAGAGTTCCTTTCTTTCGTAGAGTAAATCCGTAGAAAGTTTTCATTTTCATTTTCGTTTGGACAAGCACGGCTTGTCGATTTATGTATCGATTGGATTTTTGTTTCCTTGAACTAGTTTTCGTTTTTTCCCCTCATACTTCTAACGTTCATTGCAGCGTTGTGTACTTAGTACGCACTATTATTTTCTCGAACAAAAGGGAATGTTCGATAACGTGATTTGTTCGTAGAATTTATGAAACGCAACTTCGTTATAATTAGTTCGGAGAAGCGTTGAGACGTGTACAATGACGATATCACCTATTTTTCTTTTCTTCAATGCGCCAAGGTTAAGTAATTCTAACTAGATACATATACCAGTATAGCCAAGTGTATCGAATACGTCTCCCGAGAGCTCACGAGCTTCTTTAAAATGGCAAATACAATGTCATTTGGAGCAAGAGTCTTTTCCATGTACAAAAACAACTTAATCGTTATAATTTACCTTTCGAACCGACGTAATGTGGTTATGTGATCGTAAACAGTATATTTCTTTTTTTTTTGTCAAGCGATAGAATGAACGATACGGTTTTTCTTTCACATTCACTCATTTTGTTGGTTCACTTCTTCTTTATTGTCATTGTCCTGTTGATTGACGTTTGCCTTGGTGCTTCCTTGTTGCGTACCGGTGCCATTGTCATTGATCTTATCATTGTGAGAATCCGTTTTCTCGGTTGTATCCATTTTCACGTTTCCTACAAAGCACAATCAAACGACAAACGTGAATGAATGAATGAATGAACGAACGAACAAACAAACAAACGATACTATTTCATGAATTACATATACGATTGAATTACGTATACGGAGAATCTTGAGAGAACAAACCTTGAGTAGAGTAATATTGTTGTTGCATTTTCATGTTACGTTGTTGCTGTTGTTGCTGTTGATGCATATTCGGTCTGTGACGATTGATTTGTGTTTGCGGCTGTTGTTGCTGTTGTTGCTGCGACGGCATGCAGTTCGGTTGTTGTTGAGCAGGATTGTTTGGATTCGGGCCCGGTGTGAATGGAACAACCGGTCTCTGAATCGGTGGCGGATATCGTTGTTGCGACGGTTGAATACCGGGACGCGGTGGCATTCCCATGCCGCGTACATTTTGCTGCAAAACCTGCAATTTAGTTGACGCTGATCTCGTGACAGGATGAACCTTCTTTTTCATTTCTGTCGATAAATGTCAATGTCGAACGATCGAATCGAATTGAATTCTCTTATCTAATCTTATATCTTTCTATTATTTCATTATCTAGATTTCTATTATTCTTTTAATCGAATGTGTTTATGTGATTTATGGTAATTGAGTAAGCGTAAGAGCGATACATACGTAGTTACTGTAACTGCTTACCAAAGCAGATTGACTAACGCCTTGATACTGTTGATACTTGTGATGCTGTGTGGGACTTGGTTGGGGCTGTTGTGACGAAGATTGTTGTTTACAGTTTCTCGATTTCGGAGATGGTATTTGTGGTGCTGCGATAAATATTCAACACAATCAAATCGTGAATAAAATGTTCGTGACGATAGAAACCGATAGAAACACACGACAAGAGATAGAGTAAGGGTGAGAGACTCACTGGAACTGAAAACCGATGCAAGAACATCTTGTTGATTTCCCGACGGGCTCTTCAATTGTCTAGGTTGCTCCTGCGGCTGATGTTTGCTGAGAAACGTGGGACCAGCGTTCGCTGGTCCTGGAAGTCCACCGGTAGGATTACGAAACTGCTGAGCCGCCGCGGCCGCGGCAATCTGTAAACCGGAACTAGATAAAAAGCCAGAGCTGAAATTTTGTAATCCAACGGGTGTGGCGCTACCGGTTGCCAAATTCTGGCTGTGCTGACCGAATCCTTGCATTCCGTAATGAGTGCCGGTTTGTTGGGTGGCGCCACCGGGTTGATAAAAACCAGTTTGCGAGCCGGTGAACACATCTGCAAAACAATAGTTTTCCTGACTATCCTGACGAAATTACATAAAATTCCATAAAATCGCGGACATCGCGTATGATATATATCATATGGCATTTCGTACAAGTTTGTTGCAGCAACGAACTGTTGAAATATTTACCAGCCGAAGTGGCGCTGTAGTAACTATTGGCTGAAGCTTGCACGTTCGGACCGGGTCTTTGTACCAATTGGGAATTGCCCATGTAACTGCCGCTCACCCCAAGTACTTGGTTTGGATCGTAGGGTATGTACGTCAACTGGAAGAAAAGAACGGATTATAGTTTCCGACAGTTTCAGCCGGTTTTCGTTGAACGAAGAAATGAATATGGAATCAGTACTGGATTCGGTTGCGGAGCAGACGGTGCTTGGAAATGCGGCGCCTTCGTTCCAATAGCGCCGATTGGTTGCGAGGACGGCTTCACGCTCGCCGACATCAGAGAATTCGAGGAGGAACTGATGAGAACTGTGTTCGGATTGTTGCTGAGCTGTTGGTTTTGTCCAAACGGTGGAGCAGCAGCTGCGGTCTGTGAAAATTGCGTGGTCGTCATTTCTAGACAGCGATAACGTTTCTCTCTCGAAACCTTCCAGAAAATCGTTTTCGACCTTCCAGAAGATCGTATCGCGAGCTTATCATTCGATGTTTTACTTACAAGGCGATACTGAGAGAGATTGCTCTGATACATCTCCGGGGTAGGCGCGTTTGGCGCGTGCGGAGGCGGTGGCGGAGGTTGTTGCAAATAGAGGTTCTGCTGGCTAAACGAATTTTGCAGGGACGGCGCGTACGGCGGGTATTGAGTAAAAGGAGATCGGCTTTGATCTAATTGAAACGTTCCGTAAAGACCTCCCGCTTGAGCCGGAAGCTGGCCGGAACCTGTGTTGAACAACACGGCTGGCGGGGAGGGTATCGCAGACATGCTGCCATACTGCGCGGCTTGAGAGGCCGGGTATTGAGGAAATTCCTAAAATGATAAGAAAAATAATTTAAAAAAAAAGAGAAGGCGATGATTAATTGTATTGTAATACGATTGTGTCAGGCAAGGTGTAACGCAAGGCACAGAGAATAGTTTGTTTTCAGTGGAACTGCACCTGATAGTTGATGTGAGACGGTTGTCCCGTGGAATTGAACGGAGGCGGGCTCAAAGGTCCTTGAAGACTGACCGGAGGATGACCGATTGGACTCTGACCCGCTCCGATGGGGCTTGGTCCGGGAACAGTTGAACCCGACTGACCACCGCTGCTTCCCGAAGACTGTTGCTGCGGCTTCACCTGCGGGGGAACCAGCTGCGCATCAGGCAAAGAGTCAGCATCTTCCCACAGGGGACATGGTATTTCGTTATTTAATTTTTCTATTTACATCACTATCAACTGCCGTTCTAATTGATGCTGACCGAATCACGCGTATTTCGGGGAACAATATTTTCTTCCTTTCTTTAATCTGCTTTCGAACTGTGGTGAAAATAGTTAGGTTCATCGCTAACCGTGTTTGAACTGGATGAAGGGAGCGTCACTCGATAGAGAGTACAGGAGAACTGTAATTAATACTAGGGAGCGGAGGATGGAAAAGACTATAATAATAATAATAACCATAATAATAATAATAATAATCGTAATAACCATAATAATAATACCATAATAGTAATAATAATAATAATAAAATGATAATAATAATGATAGTATTGCCGGTATCGGCGCGCAGTCATATAATCGGTAGACTCGCATAATCGAGTGATCGGGTAGCAAAGAAACGACACCTTTCTGGACTGAGTCTTGCCGAACGACAAGTTTTGGACATCCGGATATATGAAAAGCAACTGTAGAAAGCAAGGTATTAATGGTGACGATGAGGTATCTGAATCAAAACGGATGATCGGTGATGATCGTGACCTCGGCGACGTTAGGGATTATTCGGAGATAAGCGGTAAGTAGGTAACTAATGTTAAAAACTCGATTCGAAATGGTTGCAGAAGCGAACATGGTAGAGATCGATATGGAGCGGTTGGTTGCTGTTCTAAATGGTTTGCCGAGAAGATCGTCGGTGTTGCAAGGGTTGAAATAGAAACTGATCGAACGATACGCGTTAGCCACTTACCTTTCTGATTTTCACCATGGTAACTACTCAAGGGAAACTCTTTGAGATACGGGCGAAAGGTAACTTTGAATATGTCGACGAATGTGAGAAACAAGAATGGAGAAACAAGAGAGAACAATACATATATTAATTCTTGAATTTTCTGTCGGACTATCGAGTCAATTTCTAGTGATGTAATAGCTTTGATACGCATGCATGATACTATGAGAATAAATGTGCGCGAAATGATTTCTCACCTTGCACACGTTCGTGGAAGTGGTTATTTCACTTTTCATGTTATTTTGATTGTACTGTTGGTGCGGACTGTAGCTATCGTCGACGTCCGCACTTTCGAACGCCTGAGGAAACGTGTTTGCGCTACTGACTACGTTTCCGTCCTCGTGCTCGACCACCGTTGGCATCGGCGGCGCGTTTTCCCAAACTTTCTTCACCGATGCGATCTTTAAGTTGAGCTCGGCGGTGGAGGGCGAGATGGTGCTCTGGCCGGTGGCCATGTGCATGGATCGCGCCATTCCCAGGCTCTTGTTCTTGTCCTCCGTTAACTGCGAGAGGTCCGAATCAAACGTGAAGTCCAACTTCATGTCGGCGTTGTCCTCGTTTTTGTTGAAGGACAACGGCATCTGAATCGGCTCCTGATTCTTGTCTTTCATCAGATCGTTCGGTTTATTCGAGAATGCAACCGGAAGGCTCTGTTGCTGTTGCTGTTGTTGTTGTTGCGGCATTCCGGAGGGTCCACCGCTGCTGCCACCGCCCTCCTCGTCCAAATCCGCGCGTTTCTCGACGCGTTGCTGTTGTTGTTGATTCTTCATGTGACTCGGAAACTTGGTCTTGACAGCGAGATCGGAAGGAGCAGTCTTGGTAGTCTTCGAGTAATTCGTGTTCTCGAAGATCAATGTCTGCACCGGTGGCGAAGAAACGTCGGGTACAGAATTTTTTTCCGAGTGTTGTTCCTTCAAAGTCTTGCCACCACTGCCAGCTCCTCCGGCATTTCCGCTTCCGCTGCCACCGCTGCCAGCTCCGGCACCGCAGCTGCCGGGTTTCTCACCGTTCGGCGAGTTTCGTTGGCTACTGTTGCCAGAATTCGTTTGCTCGTTGACCTCGTGCCCGTGCCCGTGTACGTGACTGTGACCATGACCGTGACCGTGGCCGTGACCGTGACCGTGATCGTTTTGTGACGACATGCCGGCCATCAATGGAAGATCGCCGGAAACAGCGGACGGCGAAGTCGAACGTAGCTGACTGGTGAATGGTTTGTCCCAAGCGTTGACGGAGGGTGGCGGCGCAGGTCCGCCCGACGATGAATCCTTGCCGCTGTACGCGTTACTCGAGTTGCTCGGTTTACTCGGATCGTTCGGCTCCGACGTGCACATTTGCTGCTGTTGCTGCTTCGCCAATTGTTGCTTCTGGAATCTGGGGGCGAGCTTCAGTCCTCGCCTTCTGTCGTGCTGCTTTTGCAGCATGCTCGCTGGTTGTGGAATGGTTTGACTCAACAGAGACGGTACATTCTGCACCTGTTGCAACGACGAAGCGGTTTGCGAACCACCTCCGTTCGCCTTCGACTTGGAACGATCGCGCTCTCTGTCCTTCTCTTTCTCGCGTTTCAGCGGTTTCGTCTCCTCCTTCTGTCCGTGTCTGGACTCTTTGACATTCTTCTTGGAACGAACCTCCTGGAAACCGTCGGAATCGACGGACTTTTTCTCCGTTAAGCTTGACCCATCCTCGGCGCAGTTGCTCGGCTCCATCTCGTAGTCGAGCGTCATCTTTTTCTCTTTAATCTGAGACTTCTTGTTCATGTCGTTCAGAGCTTGGTTCACTAAGTTCGGATCGCTCAGCTTGATCTCGTCTACGCGGTTCACCGTCGCGTCCTTGGCGCTCGATTTGCTCAAAATCGTCGCGTTACCGCCGCCGGAAGTCTGACTTCTCGATCTGCCGTTCTGAACTTGCGTGGACTGCATCAGCGGCGGAATACCGCTGGCATGATTCTTCTGATTGGCGAAACCCAAATTCTGTAGGTTTCGTTTTTCCGCGCCGGGCGCGCGGGACGTTGAATTGGAAGACTTTGCAGGTTTTTCACGCTGTTCCCGCTGATTGCCGCCCGGCGGCTGCTCGTTTCTACGAGAGTGTCCCACGTTCGATCCTACGACGTTCTGACTACCGCCAGAATTTGTACGTGTACCGAACTGTTTACGGCTGTTCCGCACATCTTTGTGCTCCTCCACATGCTCCTCGCTGTTCTCCGATGTCGATTCCCAGTCTTCGTTTCCAATGTCCGACGAGTTTTGCTTCGACACGTTGCTGCTGCTGCCACGATATCGCGACTCCCGGTTATCTCTACCCTGCAACCAACATTAACGTTAACGATAAATAGATGGTACGATCGTACTTATTATAGAGTTGTGCGCTAGCAAACGAACGACCCGCGAGATTAACACGAAGAAACACGTTTCAATTTGAATGAAAGAATTCATGCTGATCGGTTACTTACCCTTCTGCTGGCACTGCGAGTTCTTTTCGAACGTGATGGTTCTTCTTTGCGACCGTGTACCTTCTGCGGAACGGCATTGTTGCTCGAGTGATTGATGTCCTGTTTGCTGCAGGGTTGTTGCGCCTGTTGGTGCTGCTGCTGAGGTTGCTGTATCGGAGACTTGGCACGTTTCCCGGTGATCCCAGCTGTGAGCGCTTGTTGCTTCGCGATGATTTTGTCGTCGGTAGACTCTAGTTGCAAGCCGGCGAGGCCCGTCGGTTCTTTCTCGGATAATGGTGTCGACAAGGCTGGATTCTGACGCAGCGAACTCGACGACTCTTGCCGTTCTTGCCGCTTCTCGTCGCCGGTTCGTTCGCAAGAAAAAGGGCTCTTGCTAGAGGGCGGTCCGTAACCTTCCATGCGATTCCCGGTCCTGGTAGCGCTTCGCATTCGCCCACCGCCTCGACCGAGACGAGATGGTTCCCCAGATGGAGCGAATCCCTCGTGATTCGATTTACCTTCGTACGCTCGTTTCTCGCTTCGCTGCGACTGTGACGACTGCGGTTGAGGCTGAGGCTGAGGTTGAGGTTGAGACTGCGGTTGAGTTTGAGCTTGAGCTTGAGCTTGAGACTGGGACTGCAACTGTGGTTGCGGCTGAGAGTAATCGGCTCGCTTCTCCTCTCGACTCGACACTTCTCGATTCCGCTCCTCCTTTTCCGCTTTTTGATTAGGCTTTGGTGATCTTGCAGACTTCTTCTCCTCTTTGCCCGACTCAGTCGAGCAGGATATCTCGTCGCCGCTGTTTTCGGAATCGGTGTGTCCGTAGGAGCCACTTCTGGCTGAAGCTGGCCTGCCAGTGGTTCTGTGCACGCCTCTTCGTCCTCTCGACTCCGAGCTTCGCCAACCACCACCTCTGGTATACGACGTGCCATAACTGCCGGCCCATTGTCGACCTCCACGGGGGTCACGGGCCCTCGAATTCGATCCGCCGCTGCTCGTTCTATTCCGAATACTCTTTTCTCGCTTCTCTTCCTTCGCTTGCTGATCCGCCATCGTGTCCTCGTTCAATAATACACCTTCTCCTCTTTTCTCCAAGCTCAACTTCTCCATATTCTGCTTGAGTTCGTCGGTCTCCTTATCGTTCTTGATGCTTTCCAAGCTTTTCTCCTCTTCCTTCTCGAACGTCGGAGAAACAGCATCTGCCCATGCCTTTGGAGAATTGTCGCCCCTCTCGACCGTTCGATTGCTGTCGCTTATTCTTTCTAATTTCCAGCTCCAAACGTCCGCCTCCTTCTTCGCCTCGATGGCCGATTCTTTAGCCGTGTCCTTTTTATCGTGCTCGGAACTCGCTCGTTTCAATTGAGTTAAATTACGTTTCTCGCCTTTCAGTTCGTCCGCCTCGATTCTCTCTTTGGTTACCGGCCCGAGGGGTTGTCTTCTATCTCGTTCTCTCTCTCGGGTGTCCTCGTGCATGTAGGAGTCGCGCTTGTTCTCCTCGTAATCGGCAACCTCGTTAGCCCAGGAACCGCAGTCGCGCAATTTGTGAGAATCGTCTTCGCGCAAAGACGTCTTCGATTCTCTGGATGTGCGGCTGTCGCGAGAATCCGGTCTCTGCGGCCGCTCGTTCCGCTCGACACGGTCGTCCCGTTGCGTGTCGCGACGATTGTCGATCGATCTGTCTTGCATTATACGTTCCTCCCGCCATTCGACGCTCTCCGATCTTTCTCTTTGATCGCGATCTCGTTCCCCCCTGTCACGATCACGATCACGTTCACGGTCTCGTTCACGGTCGCGTTCACGATCGCGTTCACGATCACGGTCACGATCACGATCGCGATCGCGATCACGATCTCGGTCACGATCGCGTTCGAGTTCACGCTCGCGTTCACGTTCACGAACGCGTTCACGGTCCCGGTCCCGGTCACGATCACGTTCACGGTCACGATCCCGATCACGCTCCTCGAAAGAATCCTGTTGGCATTGACAAAAAATTAAAATTAAAATTGTATACACACATGCGGAATAATCTAGTTGTAAGATCTCTTTCTCTCTCTCTCTCTCGCGGTAGTAATTTAAGTTAGGGTAAGGTAGGTTAAGTTTATGATTAAGTTAAGTCAAGACCGGAAGGTGTATTCGTATTGTAACCCCGAGGGGAATCAATAAATGATATATAACTGTATACACACAAGAACAAACGCATCGATATGGAAGATATGGAATTGCAATCAACTAATCGGCAACAGATAATACCTTTAAGTAATTGTCGTAATCCTTTTTCAGCTTGGTATCTCGATCGCGAGTTTCCCTGATGTCTCTGGTCGCGCGGCTATCGCGAGCATCACGATTCTCTCGGTTCTCTCGGACGTCTCTCACCTCCAGGTTGTCCTTTGAATCGCGATCTTTGTTATCGTCGTAGTATCTTTCGCGTTCCCAGGAGTCGCGAGAATGTCTGTCCTCGTAATCGTGATCTCTGTAATTGCGGGTGTATTCGTCGCTGTAGCCGCCGCCGCCGCCGCCGCCGCTTGGTTTTCGGGCATCGTAAGGCCGATGCGAGGAATGACGATACCGATCCTCCCGGAGGAAAGAACCGCGGTAATCTCGGGACGGAGGTCGCTCGTCCTCCATCGAAACCGAGATGTCAGGATCAGTTCTGCTTCGGCGTTGGGGCGGTACCGTGCCGTGGGACTGCTTCAAGCTGTTATCTACTGAGACGAATTCGATTGAAATGTTAGGAATATTAATCGGTCGACTCAAACACTATTGTATATCAATATTGAGAACGCAGTGTACGAAACACCACTCTTTGAACACTTACTTAAAGAACTGTGACTGTGAAGCCATCTGCTGGACTCGTATTGCCCGGAGAACGAAACAGTCTGGACAGACGATCTCTCGGTACTCGGTGAAATTCGATTGAACCCAGCATTGCTTCTCTCCGCTTGTTGCTTTTGAAATCGTGGTGGTAAGTTGCATTGAAAGGAACGGGAGAACGACGGCATATGTTCGCGATCTCTCGTGTCTCTCTGATCGCGATCACGGTCACGATCGCGATCGCGGTCACGATCGCGGTCACGATCACGATCACGGTCACGATCGCGGTCGCGATCACGGTCCCGATCCCGTTCGCGTTCACGTTCCCGTTCGCGTTCACGTTCGCGTTCACGTTCACGTTCGCGGTCTCTTTCCCGTTCACTGCGCGCACCGCCGTCCTGTTGCCTCATGAAACTTTGCCGATCGACTTGTCGGAAATCGGACATCAGCTGGTCTCGCGAATCTCTGTTATACTTTGGAGCATCCCTGTTCTCGCGAGATTCGCGGGCCAATGGCTTATCGTCTCCGCCTTTCCCTTCGGAAGATCCAGCGCAAGACCGTTCCCGATCTCTGTTCTCCCTTTCGCGTTCCCATTCTGGTACCGGGATCGGAACCGGTGGGACACTTATCAAACTCTTCGGTTCGATCGACTGTTTCTCCTTCAATTTTTGCTCGACGTCTTGCTGTTTCTTGGCCGCGGCTTGTCTACTCGATTCTTCGTACAATTTCTCCGCTTCCTCTTTGCGTTGCTGAGCACGCTCAGCGACCGACGCCACCTCGACTCGCACTACTCGTCGTTTCTCGTTCCAACCTTCGTCATCTTCTACGCCTGTTCACAGTGGAACACATTTAGAAATTAAAAACCATATACATCTCTATATATAATACATCACTCAATAAGTCCCCGGTCTGACACATATATGGCAACATTGTTGACAGACCCACGTGATTTCCGGGTAGTACTAACCTTCAAACAGTACGTGTCAAAATTTCATGGCATTCTGACCGTTAGTTTAGAGGTTACAGTCGTTTCAGTGACCCCAGTTTTGTAATTTTCAAGACAGAAAGGAATTTCGTGTGTTGATTAAACACTGTTTTTTGATGGGGAAAAATACTGTTGGAGCCAAACAGTGGCTTGATAAGCATTATGGGGACTCTGCACCAGGGAAATCAACTATTATTGACTGGTATGCTGAATTTAAACGCGGTCGTACAAGCACCGATGATGCAGAACGCTCTGGTCGCCCAAAATCGGCAGTTGTTCCGGAAAACATAAAAAATGTCCACAAAATAGTTTCGAAAGACCGTAAAATGAAGTTGCATGAGAGAGCTGACACCTTGAAGATATCAGAAGGTAGTGTATTTACAATTTTACATGAAAATTTGGGCATGCGCAAGTTGCTTTCGAAGTGGGTGCCGCGTTTGCTCTCACTGGACCAGAAACAACACCGCGTCGACGATTCAGAGCGCTGTTTGGAGCTGTTCAAGCGAAATAAAAAGGATTTCTTCTTGCCCCCCTTTCTGGCCCCCAGCGACTACTGGCTTTTTGCAGACATGAAAAAGATGCTCCAGGGAAAGAAACTTGGTTCAAATGAAGAAGTGATTGCCGAAACTGAGGCTTATTTTGAGAGCAAAGACATATCGTTTTACATAAAGGGCATCGAAAAGTTAAAGGAGCGTTGGAATGAATGTATCACTCTTGAAGGAGAGTATTTTGATGAATAAAGTGGAATTTCTAAAAAAAATTTGTTTTTCTTAGTTAGACCGGTGACTTATTGAGTGATGTGTTAGCTTTAAGATCGAACAAGATACTGAACGCTACTTTCAACGAAAAACGAATGTTCTCACCTCTCAAAGAGTGTGCCAAATGTAATTGTGATTGATTGCTGTTGTAACTACCGGACCCATTGGACCCACGATAGTCACGCGGCAAAGAACTATGAGTCCATGAACGATGGACTGGTTGATCTCGGGATTCCTTTGACTCACGATTATCGTGAATATCACGGTTATCTCGAGGTTTATTATCTCTGTCTTCCGCTGAAGTCTCTTCAGTTTTCTCCTCCGTATTATCCTTTTTCTCATCTTTCTTCATTGGTTCGGAATCGGTTTCGTCATCGCTAAAAGTAAGTTTTTTGTTATAATCGATGTCGTCTTGTTCTGCCCAACCAGCATCACGGGAAATATCGTCCATGCGGGTAAGATCTTCCTCTTTGATAATTGGTCGCGTAACAATCTCTTCCTCGGCTACACGTTCGCGTTCTTGTTGGCGCTGAGGTGGGGCGGGAAAACGTTCCGCGGGGTAATTAAATCGTGGTCTGGGTCCACTGGGGCCGGTATTCGTTGGGAACTGTGATGGAAATCCTCCAGGAAAGTTTCCCCGATACATCTGTAAAAATTTTGTTTCAGGTAATAGTTTGATCAAGGTATAGAATTTCTATTATTAGACCGTTCGAACGATCGAAACAGTAGAACGTTTCTAACTTAACAGCGAATTTTATGAATTTATGACAAGCATGAGTAAGTGTAATTTAAAACAGTAAAAACATTAGAAAAAATTAGAAATACTGTTATATTATTTTCAACCTATTAAACATATTAAGAAAGAAAATAACTGTTTATTTTACTCCAATTTGTTGCAATGCAGGTAAAAAATTTTTATTTTGCATAGAAGATCCGCTGTCTAGTTATAACAAAAGAAAATAAAAAGAAATGGCTAAACTTACAAACGGAGGAATAAATCCTCTGTAGTGATGTATATTTGGACCAATTTGATGAGCGGCAGCGTTTAGAGCGCTCTGACTGTTCGAAGCATTATGAGGGCCTCCCTGGGCCATGGCCATGTTGGGAGATTGGACCAAGTTCTGTCGTCCGCCAGACACGTCGACATGTCCTCCTCCAGTTCCAGCTGTATTCAAAGGGGGGCCCTGGACCCCCGAAGTGGTCCCAGTGCCGGGACCAGCGGTTCCCAACCCTGCACCACTGGCCGTACGACTTCCACCTTGTATCCAACTTCCTTCCGCTAGCAAATAAATATACATCTTGTTAATATCGAATAACGCATATCGTTCTTTTTACTAGACATGATGTTACAACTCCGGTATCACATTGTACTTAAAAACTTGACGCTTACTTTGTGGGCGTAAACTTGGACCTGGTCCGTATTGAGCACTTAATTCCCGATTTGTCGACTGCTGTTGCTGAATATGTTGCTGTCCTGCCGATGCACCGCCTAACCATTGCACCGCGAATAAAAAACTGCCGTGAGGAAATGTGCAAAACGAACCGAATAAAATTTAAGCAAAATTGTCATTTTTATACCATCTCCTGATCTGCTCATTATTGCGCTCCATGAGGATTTGATGTTCGCGTCTGAACTGTACGAAGACTGAGAAATGCTTTGTTGTCCTGGCAGTAGAGGATGCAGCGATGATGTTGCAGTAGTCCCCGCTACACATTGTGCCGGTGAAGAATTTGACTAGTAAGAACGAAAACAATCGTTTCAGTATCCAGATTTTTTAAATCTCTAGTAATTAGACGTATAGCTATTTCCAAACGAATCGTTTTTAAACACTAACAGCGGTTGTATCCGGTGAAGTTGTAGTTGTGGTGGTTGTAATAGTAGTGGTTGTTGTTGTTGTATCTTTGGTAGTAGCCCAACCACTCCCTCCGCTTGGTACGAGACTCACAGCTGGATCGCTACTACTATGTTCGCTTTTCAAACTGGGCAGATTGGCAGGAGGTCGCCGTGCCGAAGGCACCTTTCCAAGACTTTGCATTCCATGTTTGCGTGGTAATGTATTCTTTTGCTGCTGTTGCTCCAAAGATTCGCCCTGTATTCACAGTATTACGTAAATTTCATTTTCTTCGAATCTCTTGCGATGGTAATAAATGCCTGTAGAATTCTCTGGCTAACTTACTCTACACTCTCTGTATAAACTATTGATGTCTAATGATTGGAACTTGGATTTTCCTTTCTCCCCCTTCGACGCAAGCCCTGACAGAGTAGACATGCTGTCTGCAGGCAACCATTTAGTACTAATCAGACCCAAAGAACGAACCTTTTATCTGAAATCATGACATAGACATTTTCTACTTTTTAAATATTCTTTTTCTGGTTATGAAATATTTGAACCTTGCTTGATACGCGTATAAATAAATAAATAAATAATTACACAAATAAAGAGGAATAGAAATATTCGAACAAAGAACTAATCGAAATTTCTCCTGATATTTAAATGGATTACTAGAGAATTGTTAGGAAACAAAAACTATAAGGCGCATAATAATTATATAAAAATTAACAACATATTCTATGCGTGAACACGCGCGCGTAAACACATACGCGACACAAAAGCCTACGACGCGACACAACTTAAATGCGCAAAATATATGAAAACGCAATGAGCATTGGTGTAACTCCTGGAAAAAAATGAGAGATTAACAAATAACGCTGGCAATTATGCGACCGAGAGTAACGCATTGACTAACTAGACAACGAAAAGATTGACAAGAACGTTCAATGCGGAAAGCGAGCGAGAACGAGAGGGGGGATTGATAGAGACAGAGACGGAGACAGGCAGACAGACAGACGGTAGACAGAGGGGAGGGAGAGAGAGAGAGAGAGAGAGAGAGAGAGAGAGAGAGAGAGAGAGAGAGAGAAGCTGACAGGAGAGAGTCGGATAGTTTTGTTATGTAGAAAAAAGGAAGAAAAGATGAAAAAGAAGGAGAAAAGCGGAGAAAAAGCAATTAAAAGGCTGTACGATCGAGAAAATATCGGGGAAAATATGCGAAAGAAAGATGCTGGTTGAGAAGGTGTACAGGCAGAATGTAACGTTCCGACCCAACCCCTCGATCGCGATGTCAAAGTCACGAAAATTCAAAACAAAAAGATTCGTGACGCAACGGTCACGTACACGGTTAACGATAAACGATTAAAGGGTTCCGATAGTTTCGATACGAGATAGTTACACGGTAACCATACGAAACGAGAAGTAGCACTCGAGGTTGACGCTTACCAGGACCAAGTCGTATAGCAAGGTTTCCACGTAGAAAAAAAGATTCGGACGGGGAAGCGAACGAAGGAAATAAGAACTTACCTTGGTCCGTCCAAATGGGTATCTAATTCACAAAAGGGTTAATTCCCAGTTAAACTAATTAATATCCGGATCGCCACGGATTACAACTGTTACAAGTGTACCGCGCCTGTGAGACACAGATACTTCTTTTCCACAATTCGTCCAAGATGGCGAATGCGCGACTTTCGGCTCTTCTTCCGCGATCAATACAATTACGTCATACGACCAGAGAGCCGTTTGCACAGACGCGCCACTCGTCCGGATTTTCTTGTCACTGCGTTGCGATGCTTTTCACCAACAATTCTTTTCCCTTCTCGATTCGAAAAATAAAATGAAATTCTCGATTCGAACGACGATAGACACGCTTTTTACGCGTTAAATCTACACCACGGTATTCAATATCTTTTTTTTACCTAACCGTTACTTATGACGAGAAACAAGCGGAACATTCAACAGAAATAAGTGGCGCTGCTCCTACGATGCCTGGCCGCTTCGAACCAAAGTCAAATTCATTACAAATTTATGGGAATTATTCCGTCAGCTATATTCCACGCTTCTTTTTTCGCTCTCAAATGCCCCAATTTTCTCGTAAATAAGCGTTTCTTAATTTTCTAACTTGTCCACGACCATTTAACAAGAATATATACAAGAAATGCATGAAATTTCTTTAAAAATAACTGCATACATTTGATTTCGTTGGTACTCGTATAAAATTCAAAATGGCCGCCTGTACGTGTGTACATTCGGTTTTTTTATCGGTTCTGCGTAGATGGTATGTCATGGAAAATGGGAAATGCAGGTAATAATAGATAATGCTTTTTCAATTTGAAGAAATTGACCAAAATCGGTTGAAAAATGGTACGTAAATAAATACCATCGTGTTCGTTGTAATTGGCGCATTTCATACATAATTTCATTTTCAGAGCGTAACTCTACACACGGACGTCGGTGACATAAAGATAGAGTTGTTTTGCGAGCTGTGCCCAAAAACGAGCGAAGTAATTGTTTCTGTAATACCAGTTAACTTAACGGGCGCATGCTCTATCAACCTCGACTGAAACTTTTTGTTTTGTAGAATTTTCTTGCTTTGTGCGCCAGCGATTACTATAACAATTGTTTATTTCATCGCAATATAAAAGGATTTATCGTGCAAACTGGGGATCCCACGCAAACCGGTAAGGGTGGAACTTCGATATGGAATCGTAAATTCGAGGACGAGTTCAAGGAAGAACTAAAACACAATGCCAGAGGTCTTGTTTCTATGGCGAATAACGGTCCGAATACGAATGGCAGTCAATTTTTCATTTCTTATGGACCGCAACCGCATTTAGACTTAAAGTATACATTGTTCGGAAAGTAAATATTTTTGTTATATAGTTTACATCAGTATATACAATAACTACGATCCAGATATAATGATTTTCTTATTTTTAGGGTAATAGACGGAATGGAAACGTTAGAGCAATTGGAAAAGCTACCCGTGAACCCAAAGAATTACAAACCCCTTACAGAAACCCGAATAACCAGCGTCACTATACATGCTAATCCTTTGGCATGCTAGCTGTACACTTTAATTGTAAAAGTACAAACAAAGACTGTATAAACGTGTTACAATCACGGACATAATACGTTTTCATAAATTCCTCTTATCCTTTTGTTGCGAGGGTCGAATGGACTTCTTAGGTAAACATCAGCTTTGCATCGTTTTCCCATTACTTCAATCTCATAGTTACCATTTTTCAGAAACTCTTCCGAGATATTCTCTCCGTTCGGATGTTTAATATATCTGTACAAAAAGGATAAAAGATTAGTAAGTTTGAAGTCATTATGTTCGATAAAAGACAATAATAATATTTGATCGGTTGTATCTTTATTACCCGCGTCCAATAGTGCTTTTACAGCTGTATCCTCGTTCTGCTCTTCGTAGATAGCCAACGAGGACATCGTTTCTGTAAATAGGTTCCAAACCCCACAATGGGATGCAGCTGTTGCAACAAAAAATAAGACCATTGTATGTATCGTATCTATCATATGCAATACCATCGAACGTGTTTCATCGGTGTTCCGTTGTGATAAACGCACCTGTCCACATGAAAGTGCAGCAGTCTCCTTTTGATTCCATTTTGTCGCAACAGATCGACTGATGATTTTCCTTGATAGCAACCGTGATCGCGACAAACGAATCCTAATCCAGCTTCAACGGGATTATCGTCCGATCGAATATCTGAGCCCCAAAGATGATATCCTGTGGAATACATGTAAGAAAAATTTTCGTTGCACATTCAACCTGGTCACTGTGCTGTCTCCGCTGTTAGATTTTTCTATTACGTACCTTTTTCGCAACTGAGACTGTACAGTGCTCTGAATCCAGCGAGTTTCATGTTATATTTTTTTCTGTACTCCATTAAGGACATATAAATCGACTGGCACGACGACCTGGGTATATGTATTTCGAAACCGAGTTCGCCAACAAAGCTGATTCTGATTAAGCGTGCCAGATGATTTCCAATTTTGCATAGTCTGGTGGTCGAGAAGCCGAACGATTCGTCCGAAATTTCCTCTTCTATCAACGATTCCACGATGCTGCGGCTAAAATCGCACACAATGCAATCTAACTAAGCGAAAACTAAGTCGAAAATATAAAATTAAATCTTTCTGTACAGAATCATTCCGTTTGTGGTTCTATCACGAATATTAGGACATTCTGTGTAGTTTACGATACCTGTTAGGACCTTGGATAGACAGGATACCAATTTGTTCGGTAACATCGTGCAAAGATGTTTCGAAACCTTCCTCCTCTATGACTTTGTTCATGTGAGCCCAGGTGTGATACGCCGCCGCTCCGCTCGAGACTAATATTCAAAATAATCGAACGCGAAGAAAATCATGAAAAGCCGGAAACACGAGTCAGAGTCGACGGTAAATTTATGGGACAGAACAACACTTACCGACGTAGAATGCTATGTCTTTGAATATTGGATCCACAATTCCACTTGAACCGGGTTCCATGATTGTAACCGTGCAGTCCATTTCTACTCCTCCAGCCTTGTTCAGCATGCAAGTGTAAATTGTTTTATTCGTTTCACAACGCGTGTTTGCCGTGAACAAGTAATCGGCCGCTTTCCGTGCTTCTGGACCGCAAAGATAAAATTTTCCAAGGTAGGACATGTCGAATAAAGCGGCATCGTTTCGACAGGCAAGAGCCTCGTTTCGAATCTAGCGGAAACACACATTTTGCTAATATTTGTCGACGCAACCGTCATCGAATAATTTGACTTACCACATCGTCGAACGACGAAAACTCGAAACTATATTCTTTTTCTAATATCTCACGATATTCGTCTGTCTCGGTTCCCGACGTTTCAGATGGTTTTTCATAGTTGTACGGTATGATCTGAACTTTTTTGTTCGGATAAAACCATCCGGGTCGTTCCCAGCCTTGACGTTCTTCCATAATGGCACCCTCTTCGACGAGCAGCTGCAGCAAACGAATCATTTCTATAGACAACTCTGGCAAAGATTGAAATCAAACGTTAGAAATTAAGCGTTTACATCGTGAAAAGGATCCGTTTTGAGATTTCTACCGCTCAGTGGTTGGTCGTGTGGAAATACGATGTTATAATTTCTCGCATAGGCTTCGTAAGATCTTTCGGTCATCCAAGTCAAATTGTTTCGCTGCTCTGGGATAAATCTACAAAACGACAAAGTGTTACACTGTGACACAGTCGATTGGGACAAGTATTACCTTCTGATATCATAATCGAACATGTAATAATCTGGCCGACCATTAATTATCCATCGTGAAATCTGTTCGCCACATCCACCTCCCCACATCATGCCAGCACTATTGTAACCGCATGAATAAAACAGTCCACTGCACCGTGGATCCTCACCTTTCAAACGTAATACACGAACAGGTTCGATTAGAAATAACTAGACAATTTAATCTTCGATTTTTACCCATAAGCGGCTTATGATCGGGCGTGAAGCTTTCCGGACCGCACACGGTTGTTCTGATCCCGGTCGTGGAAAATTTCGGCATCAGTCGAGTCGTGGCGTCCATGTGTACATTGAAAACATCCCAATCCAGCTCGTACAGACTGAACGAGAAGTTGTCGGGTGGCTTTTGTACATAATAGAGATCATAATAGAAATTGCGATAATGCGAAAGATGCTGGCAGATTCGAACAGAGTTGACGAGAACTTACGGATCCTATTAGGATAGGATTTGATTCGTAGCCGCCTAATGCGATCGAGTTTCCTTGAATTCGAAAGTACATACTGTAATCGGAGTCCCGAACGTTTGGAAGTCGCTGTTCCACCTCCGCCATCGGCTCGGTGACAACATACGCGTGTTTAAACGGTACCAGTGGAATGTCCACGTTCAACGAGTTCGCAACGTTCTTCGACCAAATCCCGGCAGCGTTTAAAACAACGTCACTCTTCAGAATCCCGTAGGGCGTCTCGACACCGCAAACCTTTTTCTTATTCGGACCGATGTCGTCCGTTAATATCTTCGTCACTGGACAATCTTCGATCACCTGTGAATCACCCAGAACAGAGTAAGAGCCAACAGAAAAATGTCATCACCGAAAAACCGGAGCACCATTTTTTACCTGACAACCGTTGGTCCTCGCCGATTTTGTCAAAGCGTTTATCAACATGCTTGGATCGACGACACCGTCTGTCGGAGAATAGACAGCTGCCCGGAACGATTTCTCGTCGAGCAGAGGGAACAAGTCTTTCGCCTCTTTAGGCGAGATTATACGCGCTCCAAGATCGAGCACTTTCGATCCACTGACCAGTCTTTTGCATTCTTCCAGTCTTTCCTAGAACGTCGACTGTAGAAAATATTGTCCGTAATTGTGCACGGCAGACTAGAGTTCAGAACAGGATTTCAACGCGCGAATAACTTGTTCGATAATAGTTCAATTTGTTCGTCGTAGACTTGGACGATTCGTTGTTAGATTGTGGATCTCTATGGAGATTTGTTATGCTATGCACTTGAGTTATTGTCTCGGTTATGCTATGCACTTGAGAAGGAACGAATTGAATGATTAGAAAAAGTTGTTTCCAATCCTACTCCGAGTCCACCTTGTACAGTAATTTTGTACGTTCTCGAATATTTACGACAGTGTGAACGATGAGGAGTCCACCGTTGTTGATCCAACCTGGATCGATACCAGTCTCATCCTCCAAAGACTTCAGCACTCGTTTGGTAGCGTTGAGCAGTTGCATCTCGACGTCGTACGGTCCACGTATACCCCATACGAGGCCCGCAGTATGCCATGTGGTTCCAGATATTAATTTCGATTTATCCAATAGAACAGCTTTGATTCCCGATTTTCCCAAGTGATACAACGCGTTGCAACCGGCGCTTCCACCACCTGCAAATAAATTTCGTTCAATATCATCATTCAAATGTTACACAGTTTAAACAGATCAATAGATTTGCAACGATTCGAAACGATGAAAATTTTTGGTTTAGTTGATTTACCGATTATTACAACATCCGCGCGGTCCGGCAGTTGTACCGATGAAGTCTGGCTCCTTCGTGGCGTTGTCGCTACCGATCTCGCAGAGCCGATACATCTCGCGTTCACCTGAAAATCATTCGCTGAAAACTTTACAATTTTTTGTTTCGAAAAGAAATCAAAAAAGAACGAAGCACGCGCTTTCATACAAATACCTTGGTCTTTATTAGCCGGAACATAGTGTGGAACATATACTTTCACCGTAGAATGTAACACGCGTGTATCACAGCTCTGCGGCGGTTGATCACTGATACATAGCTTCTTTGGCGGACACTATCGTTCCGACAACTTTGTTTTTTTTCAATTCGTTCATTATCGAAACTACGATTGTAATGTTTTCGTTCGCACCGATACCATTATTCGAGGAATACGGAAAGTATAATGTTTCTCGGCGAGTTGTTTTCCACGCGCAATCTTGCAGACGTTGCAAAAATATTCTATTCGCGAAATCTTTATTTTCAATTAATAATCGTTACGCGTGAAATCACGATGCGCGTCGAACGATAACATTGACTCGTCGGCGGTGTTGCGTAAATTAAAGTACATTCATTGTGAAAAATGAAAAGCGACTCGCATCAACAATTCGTTATCGAAAAGACCATGTTGTTGCTCGTTTAAAAGTTTTTATTATCATCTGTAAACTAAAGCATTGGTTGTTGTATCTTGTCATTGAAAGCACACTTTGCATTAGAGTATATTTACTTATTTATACTTGACACGGTACAGTATTGCATACGCGCTCGCGTTCTCTCCCTCTCTCTCTCTCTCTCTTTCGCTCGTTCTATCTCTCATATGCATGCACGCACACCCATAATTATATATGTACAATACTTGGGTTTTTGTTTTATCGAAGATCAGCTAGACAATAAATTAATAGCGATAGCATAGTTGCACATTGATCAAATATAAAAATGTGTCGGTACCAAGAATTTCGGGTTAGCTTCGACGCTTTGAATGATCGTTAAAGTTTAATCGAGTCGAGAACCAAAAGGAGATATCGTACATTTGCTGAATAAAATCCGAAGTTTCGAAGAAAAAAAAAAAAAAAAAAAAAGAACGGTACACAACGCAACAAAGTATTTACCTAGGACGGACGTTGGAAATCATTCGTTTCGAATATAACTCGAATCGGCGTTTGTTGCTGATCGTAACTGGTACTATATATCGTTAACAAAAATCTAACGATCTACGAGTTAGAACGATCGTGCACAGTTTAAACGGTTCGTTGCAACCGAGTCGATCAACTAGAACTAGGCGGAACGGGAAGAAAAGAAAGAAAGACGGAGAAAGGGCAGGTAAGTGATCCTTTTTCTTCGGTACGAACGAATTGCAACGCGATCAACGGAAATATCGTGCTCACGAACAATACCGATGCGGTTGCGTTCCGCTGAACGATCACCGATCGTGGATTTACGTGGTATGGTAACGCGTGTCCCTTTTCTCACGTCTCACGACGATATCGGCGGATCCGTATCGACGTTATTTGCTAATGCATCCGCGGAAACGGAAACGTAAAACGGACTAGATCGATTTCGTTAGAGCGAAGTGTGTTCCTCGCTGGCCAAGCTGTCGGTCTCCTCGGTGTCGGAATTGGTTGCAGCTTGGACTCGGGCGTACTCGTCGGTGTCGATACTCTTGCAAAAATGTATCGCGTACTTCAATTTCTGACAGAGTACTTGTTTGCACGAGTACCGTGGCATTTTCAACAAGAAAAAGCATGTGTAACTTTCCGGAAGATAGCGATCGGGCGGATTGTATTTATCCATCACCTGGAACAATGCACGTGTGTACATAAGATTAACCGTAAACGTAAACGATTTACGGATACCATAAATGGATTTACCTGCAGGACAAAATCTCTACCGCGAAAGTCGGCTATCGTACGCGGTAGACGAGTCCTCCCCCAAACAAATCGCAAAAACAGAGATCTCTCTTGATTGGAGAACTCCTCCATCACTTCCCAGAACCATTGGATCAGCGGCGCGTTTGCCTCGATGCCTGGGAAAAAAAACGAAAGATTGTCGGAATTAATCGAGTAATAATACATAGTAATAATATTTCCAAGTGTTTATGCGCGCCTGTGTGCGAGTGAAAACATGGAAATCAGTAGCGAGCCAGCAAAACTCTAACTTGGGTTAACTCATTTGCATCATTAGCGTATATATACGCTCAATTTTCCTGGTCACTATCACCGGAGCGTATATACACGCTCAATTTATTTTTTTCTTATAATGCTGAAATATGAAGTTCTTTTACTTGTAGTCATTTTTGTACTTGAATGTAATAAAAAGAAAGTTTGGTGATAAAGGCGTTCTTTTCATATTTCCTTATGATGCAAATGGATTAAGAACACTTTTCAGTCAAATTATCGAAAATGCCGAAGAAATCGTACAGGTCCCCTCTACATTGCGTTGAAGTGATCCTGTACAAGGGGGCCTCAAAATCTGTTAAGTGGTTAGGGCCTTTAAGGGTCGGATTATATCCGGACCCTGAGGATGTGTAAACGCTAGATACAAAAACAGGGTAATAAAATTCTTGATTGGACTGTGCCAACCGATGCGCGTTGGTTCTGGTACCTTTATACGTTGCGACGGATTTCAATAGAGTGAGCGGTATATCCGGACTGCCGCAGACCATCGTTTCCAGTTCCGTCCCGCTGAATAACGCGAGGAACGGTACAGGTATCACTTTCGACATTCCGTCGCGTACAGCGGCTACTTGGGCATCGAACTCGTGCAGTCTATAGTTCAAGGCCAATCGAACGTACTCGTGCTTGTTCGCTGGTGTAATCTTTTGATATCTGAAAGCCGAGACAGTCGAATGGAGAAACGAAGGTAAGATACGAGAATGAACGTCGACGGATAGTGTTTCGTCGTCTCGCGTACCTGTTCGACAGCGGTACGTCATGACCAACGGCCGACGGTGTCGAAAATGGCATTTCGAGAGTTTGAAAGACTTTTTCGTCGGGGTCCATGTCCCGAATACAGAGCAACCCGGGTACATAGTCCCGGTCGACTTCGGTTAAGTCGGCTGGCGTCAACGAGCAACCGGCGAGCTGCTTCCATACGGGTTCCGCCAAGTTCAAGCTCAACGGACTGCCCGTTCTTATCGCTATACCCATCAAGATTCCAAGAAACCGGAACATGTTCATGTGCAGAGGCGAGTCGGCGGTCGGGTTCAACAGGAAGCAATCCCTGTTGGTGCCGTTGTCTTCTCGGCCGTTCGGGGTCGGTATGAACAACGGTAGGGAACCGTTTTGCAGTTCGTCGCACATTTCCGCGATACTCTCGCTGTAACCGCCGCCGCAGTCGTCCACGCTCTCTCCTGTCAGGAAGAACGAACGAAGGTGAGTAAAATGAGATCAACGTTTAATTTTCTTGAGTTTAGACGTTCGAGTTGGCCAGTTACATTTACTTACCGACGAATTTCACCTTCCATACCCTGTGCGGGAAGAAGAGGACGTCTTGAGTCAACAGAGACATTTTCGACACCATCTGACCAAAGACCGACTTGATGCCGTCCGGTCCTGCCAAGCCACCTTTGCTTCTGGCCCGTTTCACCTGTATCCGATTCAACTCTATCACCGGGCCGTGTTGCCGGTCTCTGACCATCGTCGCTTGGACCACTTTACGGAAGGTCGCCTCTTTGATGCTGTAGACGAGTATCGGGGCCAGTTTGCTGAGACTGAGAGGCCCGGTAATCGGGAACATCGGCAGACACGGGCACAGCAGCTCGGCGAAGTGGTGCAACAGTACCAGCCGGCTGTGCAGCACGGAAAACGGAAGATCTTTCACCAAATCGTACTCCATCGGCGTGACGGCGGGCATTTTGGTTTGCGTGGCTTTGGTGGTGCTCCAGGCGACGGTGTGCGCGCTGCCGCAGGCGACTCGCGTGATCTTTTCGCCTTGTAGCGCGCGAACCAACCGAGGTCGTTGGAGCGCGCTCGTCGTTCCGTCGCCAAGCTGACCCTCGTCGTTGTCTCCCCACGTGAAAACCTCTCCCTTGTCGGAACAGGCGACGCAGTGCAACGAACCCGTCGCTATGGAGATGATTTTCTTGCTTTGAAGCGCCGTGATCTTGCGCGGCCTACGCACGTGCTCGTCGATGCCGTGGCCCAACCGATGATAGTCTCCTTTGCCCCTACGGAAACACGCGCATCAGATTTTTTTCTGAATCAACTCGACTGTAGTTGGCACGTTCCACCGTTATGTCATCGACGATACTCTGTACTTTGTCGACAAAATGTGTAAAATTTCAATCTACTACAGAACTTATGCCTATGCCACCGACATAAGGGTGAAACGAAGATGCCTGTGAGATTAAACCAGCCATCTGTACGCGCGACGACGAGCGAAAGTTGGGGAGATCCGATATTACGTTGGCTGAAGAATCTGGCCGACTGGACCGTGTTAGCCCAGAAGACCCGTCGGAAGGGCAACGGATAGGATACGTAATCATTGGGCAAAGAGGAAACAGCGAACGAATCACCGTACCACGTGTAGATCGCTCCCGATCTCGTCAGAGCCACCGAGAATTGGCTGCCGCAATCGACTTTGATCACCCCGAGTCCCGCGAGAGACTCGATCTTCATGGGGACCTTGCATCCGTCGCTGCCACCTCTGCCCAATTTCCCGTAGTCCCCGTCGCCCCAGCTCCAAACGTTGTCGTCGTCGGTGACGCAAAGCGTTTGCGCATCTCCGCTACCGCAGGCGACGTCGATCGCTTTGTAATCTTGCAACGCTTCCACCAGCTTCGGCGTCAGCTGGTCCTCGCTGTCTCCGTGGCCCAGACGTCCGTATCGACCTGAACGAGAACACGCAAAGTTACGGTATTCCACTACTCCGACAACAAAGTCGAAGAAGAATAAGAAGAGGTCGCAGAACATCGTTTACTTCACCTTTTCCCCAGGTGTAGAGCAAGCCGGTGCTCGTGATCGCCGCGCTGTGGTTACCGCCGCAAGCGATGTCCACGATTTCGATTCCCAGAAGTTCTTCGACCAGTTTCGGTCGATCGTGGGACATCCGGTTCCCGTGGCCTAATTTACCGTCGTCGCCCTCTCCCCACGAGTAAACGTGTCCCTCGGAGCTGAGCGCGAGACAATGTTTCCCTCCGGAATTCACCGCAACTTTCTTCACGAACACGTGCTGAATGGATTCCAGAAGAGTGGGTACCGTCACGGAGTCCGTTCCTCCGATTCCGAGTCGGCCGATCGCACCGTATCCTATAGCACATGGAACAGAGCGTGAGTATCAGACTGATTCGAACGAGGGAAACAAGAAGAGGAAGTGTAACAACAGGTTTTGAGAAATGACATTATTATATCCATGAGGAGTGGCTTTCGGGAGAGAGCCGTGTCCAAAAGGAATTTGTTCCCAACGTTTCGCCATCATTGCAGCTGGCTTCATCAGGGGTGAAGACACTCTGATACTGGCGAGTGTCAAGGAAAACTGAGTTTATATAGGGATTATGTTAGAGGAAACGAAGTTAGTATCCCGATGCAAGGAATATTTTTCCACGCAAATATAGGGAATCCATTGAGATCCTTAAACACCCTGACAACATCAACAGGGACACGGGATACCAACTCAACCCCATCTGGCACTCCCTCCTCCCATTTTTTAATTGTCCAGCTGAACAATTAAAAACTACTGGTGAGCACCGTTCCGGAACATTGACCAGCCCTATATAAACTCAGTTTTCCTTGACACTCGCCAGTATCAGAGTGTCTTCACCCCTGATGAAGCCAGCTGCAATGATGGCGAAACGTTGGGAACAAATTCCTTTTGGACACGGCTCTCTCCCCGAAAGCCTCTCCTCGTGTGTACATTCCAGGCCGTGAAAGCATCAAATCTACAATAGTGTTGTATCGTTTGCGTACCGGTCGCATAGACCTTTCCATCGGCGGTGACGGCGAACAAGGTCTGCTCTCCGCCCGTAAGCTGGACCGGCCGAAGAGCGGAAAGGTTCTCGCAGAGAACCGGCAATTTCGCCTTGGCACCTTCGAGGCCGCCCAACTGACCCCGATGATTGTGTCCCCAGCCGTAAATCGCTCCGGAACCGTCCCACGACAGCGTCCAGTCTTCCGGTCGACGGTTCAGCCACTGCAACAGCTGCTCGTCGTGTTCCTGCTTGAACAACTGATGGTTCTCGTGATCCCTGTTGGCGGTCTCTCCGTCGGCGCTCATCTCGTTGATGCGCTTGGTAACCTCCAGACAGAACGCCCTCGGAAGCGGCGTGCGATTCACCAGAGCTTTGGCGACCCTCGCGGAGAGACAGTACCTTCGGAACCAGGACCATTTGTGGATCTCCGAGCAGCAGTACATCCCGTCGAGTTCGATGTCGCATGCGAGAGCGACCAGCACCTTGAACAAATCGCTGTGCATCAACTGTTTCCCACCACGGACCAGCGGGTCTTCGTAAAAGTACTGTTTCAGCAGAGCTTGAGGCAGCGATCCGAGCAGAGTAGTGAGAGCGACCTCCGGCCGTATGCTAGGACCGGTCGTGTAGACGACCTGCAACTTCTTGAGCGCCCACATGCGCTGCTGGGCCGACAACACGCTCAGCTGGCTGCACTGAGCCAAGGTGGCGGCGAGCCTCGTCGCGTCGTTCCTATCCAGACCGATCAAACCGTTGTCGAGCAGAGACTCGGCCAGGCCGATCGACGGCTCCGAGAGAACCGCTCTGTCCGAGACGAGCTCGTGGCCCGAGAGGCTGGCGAACACCGGATGCACGGTGAATCGCCATCCCCAGCCGTTCACGGACCCGTCCGACGAGAACCTCCACTTCAGCTCGTCTCCAGGAATCCGGATCTCGCCGTTCGCCCACTCGCTCCACTCCCGACCAGACTTCACCGCCACCACCCTGTTGTTGGTGTCCATGAACGCGAGCGGATCGTGGCGTCGCTCGGTCGAGCATCGTCGATCGAACTCGATCCTCAACGCCTTCGCGCCGGGAATCTTGACGTGGCCGGTCAACGTGGTGCCGTCGATGTACGGGTGCGGGCTCTCCTGCACGACCGGCTGCGGCAGATTGCTCCCGTTGTTCGAACTCTTCACCGTGTCCTCCAGCTCGGTGATGCAAATCTCCAGGATCATCGTGCGAATCGAATGGTTCACCTTCGCCAGCGCAATCAACACCGACGACAGGGTCTCTCGTGCTCCTTTGCAAACCCGATTCGCTACCGCCAGCTTCAGCAGATCGACCAGCATCCTAGCGTCCTCCTCGCCGATCGTCGACGTGAAATCGTCGAGGCTCGAGTCCGGCGAGCCGTTTCCTTCGCCGACCAATTGCGCGTTCGACGTCAGCGTCGCCGCTATCACGCTCATCGCGCTGCTCGACATCTTCGAGGCTCTCGAGGACAGGCTCGCCGAGCTGGACATCGACGGGAACATGGTCAGCGGGTAGTCCTCCGATTCCGGGCTGGTTCTAGGATTGGCGATCAGGTTGGCCACCTCGGCGGCGTTCGCCGGCGCTTCACCGCCACCCTGCGAGCTTTCCCCGACGTTCTGATAGACGGCGTGTCCGACGCCGGTGCCGATACTCGTCTCTTCCACTCCTCCCGCTACCGTTCCCATCGTTGCGATCGTCCCGACCGTGCCGCCGTCGGGCGATGTTTCCGTGAGCGTGTAGGATCCTCCGCCGCTGGATCCGTTCCCGTTGCTCCCGCCGCCGTTGACGGAGCTGGGTTGCGCACCAGAGGCGATCCGCAAGGTCGAGTGACTCTGGAGCGCGGTCACTACGGCGATGCGAGCTTGCATTATGCGAAGCGCGTTGATCACGTGCTGCAACGCTTGCTGTTTCACCCCGTTGCTCTCCAGCGACAAGATGATACTCGCGAGAGATGGCCGGCCGCCGTTGGCGTTCGAGCCGTTACGAGCGTCGCTGGTACTCGCCGAGTCGTCGTAGGCGCCGTTGCTGGTTCCGGGAACGGCGATTTTTCCGGCACCGCTGCTACCGGCGCTGGCGCCGAACCCCCCGGTCGAACACGACGGAAGACAGGTCGTGCCAGCCTCGCCGACGTTGCTCTTGTATCGTAGCATCGTCTGGCCGAGCGGATCTTTGGTCGTTGGAAAGGTGACCGGTTGTTGATTGCTGGCCGCCGGCTGATAAAGAACCCAAGCGATGCTGTGGCTGGAGCCGCACGACACCCGATTCACCCGCGTGTCGTCGAGCTCGTGCACCAACGACGGTTTCTTGTTGACGGTGGTCGAGCCGTTGCCCTGCTGTCCGTGATCGTTGTCGCCCCACGCGAACACCTGCCCGGTGTCGGTGACCGCGAGACAGTGCAGAGCGCCGACCGCCACGTGGACCACCTTCTTGCCGCGCAGACCCTCGACCATCGTGGGCTTTCGAACGTGATGGTCGTCGCCGTGACCCAACCGGAAATAGTCGCCCTTGCCCCAGGTCCAGACCTCGCCGTACTTGGTCAACGCCAAGGAGAACTGTGCTCCGCACTCGATCTGCACGACGCTCAGACCGCTCAGCATGTCGATCAAGAGGGGAGTTTTGCAGCCGTCGCTGCCACCGCGGCCGAGCTTGCCGAAGTCTCCGTCGCCCCAGGAGTAGACGGACCCGTCGGCGGTCAACGCCATCGTCTGCGCGTCCCTGCTACCGCAAGCGACCTGTACCACACGGTGACCTATCAACGCCTGCACCAGCTTCGGCTTGAATCGGGTGGCGGTATCCCCGTGGCCCAATCTGCCGTACTCGCCCAAGCCCCAGGTGTAGAGCTCGCCTCTGCTTGTCACGGCGGCGGAGTGTCCGGAGCCGCAGGCGATGTCTCGAATCCTCTTTGCCTTCAGGGCTTCGATCAGCCTCGGTTTATCGAGCGTCTGACAGTTGCCGTGGCCCAGTTTCCCGTCCTCTCCCTCGCCCCAGGAGAACACCTTGCCGTCCTTGGTCAGAGCGAGAACGTGCTTGCCGCCCGAGTGTACCGCTACTTTCCTGATGACGTACTGGTCGAGGAACGGTATCGGCTTCGGCTCGCAGACGTTGCTGTCGTCGCCGAGACCGAGCCGACCGTTGGTGCCTTCCCCGCAAGCGTACAGTTTCCCCTTCTGGCTGACGACGAACAACGTCTTGCTGCCGCCGGCGATGTAGACGGGCTTCAGCTTGGACAGAACCTCGCTGTACACTGGCAACTTGATCTTCGAGCCCTTCAGCCCGCCGAGTTGGTCCTTGTCGTTCAATCCCCAGACATAGACTGCCGAGTAGTGGGGCGCCTCGGCGGGCCATTGCGCGTTCATCTGCTCTTGCTCGATCTCCCAGTCCGAGGCGAGAAACGAGACCGAGGTTGCCAGCTGGTTCTCAAAGATCTTCTTCTTGCCGACGATCCGAAGCCCGTGTATCCTGCAGTCGATGCCGCCGTTGCGGCACTGTTTCACCGCGATCTCGATGCACGGGTAGTATTCTTTACTATCTTGTAGTAGCAGGACGCTGGTGTCGGCGTGCCACACGTTGATCGTCGCCAGCTCGACCAGCCGGCTGAAACTCTCGCCGACGTACACCCCGATCAACGAGGGCATGTAGCTTCCGTCCTGCGGGTTCACCAGTATCTTCAGCGAGTGGACCAATATGCCTGGTAACATCTCCAAACGGATCCAGTGTTGGCACTGGACGCCGCAGCTCTGCCAGTACCAGCCGGACTCGTCGACCAGTCGGGCAGCCCAGTTCTCCCTCGAGGACACGGTCAACGTTCGAATGCATTTCGACCAGTCGTCGATCAGCGAGGATTCCGCGAAGTCTTGCCGGTGGTATCTGCCCGGTTTGCCGGCGTACACCGCCGCCGATCCGGGCTCGACGATCCGGCTGAATCCGTGTCGGTGACACCGTTTCGTGTAGAAACAGTTCTCGCATAGGTTGTAGTTCTCGCAGTATTTACACTTGAACCGTGGACCGGAGATCGGCAGCAGGTGGCAGGAATTGCAGGAGAACGAGTGATGGAAGGACGGCACTCTCTCCATCTCCGACGCGCATCCGGTCCAACCGCTCTGATGGGGAAAGTCGACCGACACGTCTTCCCCGTCGTTGATCACGGCCGTCACGATCCCGACGGACTGATGGTTCACCGAGCCCCATTTGTACTTGGGCACGGTCACGGATGCCATCACCCGGACCTTGTCGCCGACCTTGAGCGCGACCGGCCCGCCAGGTATCGTCGGCGGGTGTCCCAGCAGCTCGATGTGAATGAACCGGACCCAATATGTAGCGCCCCATCGTTGCCACGCCACCTGCACGTTCAGATCATGCAGGCCTCCCGGATCGATCTTCGTCACCTGTCCCACGTCCCCGTACTCGACCTCCTCGTAGCTCTTGCAACACCGTACCAGCATGCCCGGGATCAGGTTGTCCCGCACGTAGGTCGCGTACTCGTCGACCGACAGAAAGTCGGACCTCTTCACGTAGTTGGGCGGCATCGACGAGGAGACGGCGTCGTTCGCCGACGGCGAGTCGTCGACGTTCTCGCTGGTCGAGTCCTCGGCGTCCGACAATCCGTAAACGCTTGACAAGGTCTCGCTGTCGCTGAGCGCCGCGTCCGGGTTCTCCAGGAGCCAGGCCACCACGCTCTCGGCAGTGATGTAGCCGACCGCGGTGTTCAGACTCTTGATCGCGAACTCGACGCTCCTCTTCGGGAAACCCATCTCCGTCAGCTGGGCTATCAGCGGGCTCATCGGCGGAGGACTCTTCCGTACATTCCCGGAGTTTCTGCAATGTTTCTTCTGGCTTGAGGTCAGCGAAGCCAACGAACAATCGGACGCGGGAGAGTCGGGTTCAGAGACAGGACCCCCTCCGGCCCGCTGGATCGGCGAGTGACTCAGCTCCGAGGCTAGATACTGCGAGACCGTCAAAGCGGCCACTTCCAATTCTCTCCGCTTGAAGATGGGTCGTAAGGGTTGCGGTCTCGTCGCCCGGAGTAGCATCTCCTGGAACAAGGTGACCCGTCTGTCGCGACAACCCTCGACGTCCTCCGCGTGGTTGTCGCTTTCGTTGCGGTCGTTGTCGATTCGATTGTCGTTGTCGTTATCGTTGTCGTTGTCGATGTCGACGTCGACCTTGCCGTGCGGCGGCGGGGCTCGTCGCGCGTCGTCGCCGATCTTCGAACCGTCGGTCTCGATCTCGTACTCGGTGTTCAGCTCGTCCTTGTTATCGTTGTCGATATCGACGTCGACCTTGCCGTTCGGCGGGGCTTGTCGCGCGTCATCGCCGATCCAAAAACCATCGGTCCTGACCTCGTGCTCGGTGTTCAGCTCGTCCTTGTTGTTGTTGTCGTCGTCGTCGTCGTCGTCTTCGTCGTCCTCGTCGTCGTTGTCGTCGTCCCTCTCCTCCTCGTCGACGATGCGGTCATTTTCGTTGTCCAGATCGTCGACCACGTTGTCTCGGTGGTGGTGTCGGTGGCGGCGGTAGCGGTGATGGTCTTCGTCGTCGTCTTCGTCGTCGGCAATGGCGGTGGAGGTGACGACGTCTCTGGTACGAGCGTCCGCAGCTTGGGGACGGGCGCAGGTGCTCGTTCGGGAACGAGAGCTGACTCTGCGCGTGTGGACGCGTCTCCTGCGCCTGGTTCCACTTCTGGTTCCACGGTTGGTCGCGATACCCTTGCTGCCGACATCCCCCGCGGAACTTCTACCGTCACCGACACCGACGACGTCGTCGTCGTGCGCGTTGCACTCGCTCTTCTTGTTGATCGGCTGTCGCAGAATCTTTCTCAATTTGGTCTGATGATCGAGAACCGCTTTCCCCGCGTTCAGCGCGGCGAGCTGCTGCTGCTGAGTGCGCAGAATGGACGGGTTTACGGCGCCGGCGATCACCGGCATCCCGTTCGGTCGCTTGTCCAGTCCGCGATGACCCAGCAACAGGTTCGCCCAGGTCGACAGGAACGTGTCCGGCATCGGCATACGGTCCAGACGAAACTTCTCGCCGACGCGTTTCACGGCGAAGAACGGCAGCTTGTGGCGGGTGTCGGTGTTGTGCATCTTCACGAGAACCTTCGCGTGTCTGGTGAATCTGTAGATCGTCCCAATTTGCCCGTCGACGTCGACCAAATCTCCGATTCGCGGCCTGTCGTCGAGTCCTCCGATGACCATCAGCGTCGCCATCACCGTCTGTTGGATGCTCAGGCTGTTCTCTCCCCCGTTCTCGTTCACTTGTATATGGAAGAGGGGTCCGTCGCTGAGCAGGTCCGACGCCAGAGACAGTTTCGACGCGAGGAACGCGTTCAGCGTCGCGTTCCAATTCGGAACCGTGTGCAGATACCTGATCAGAGAGACCAGCTCCTCGATGATCGTGGAACTGTGGGAGGCCGTGAGAGACACGCGACACCTGTTCGCGTACGGTTCCGACGAGGAGCCAAGATCGCAGGAGAGCGCGATACGGCCCATTATGCGGAACGTCCTCTCGAGGAACGGCACGGCGTTCGGATTGCCGGCGGACCAGCATGGCAACACGGTGCTCAGCAACCGCACGGCCATTATCTGTTTCTCCAGGTTCGAGTTTCTCTCCTCCGCGATCACGTTCAGAAGAAAATCGATCCAAGGTTTGGTGCTCAACGACTTGCAGAGCTCCGAGGAATTGGCGATCGCCCTGAGCATGCTCAACGTCGCCCAGGTCTCCGTGGATTCTTGCGAGAGGCTCCGCGGTGATTGACCGATCGAGCCGATCGAGCCGAGCGAGTTCATGGTGTCGGCCTTGTGCGCGGCCGAGGTCACGCCACGCAGCACAGAGGCGAGCGTCTTTATGGCGGACGGTGTCACCTTGTCGGCCACTATGCCGCAGCAGAGCAGCAAAACGCGGAGCAACGCCAGAGAAGCGGATTTGAGGCAAGTGGTCGGCCGGATGTCGGGTGCCGGGTCGGTTGTGATTTGGCAGCTCGAATTCGGCTTGATCGTCTCGAGCGGCGTGTCCAGGTCGCTGTCGGTTGCCGGTGGCGTCGTCGGCTCGGCCAGTTTCAAGTCGTACTTGCCCTCCTTGCCCATGCGATACGAATTGGTGTTACCGTTGTCCCACTGGACTCGAACCCAACCGTCCACGCCGGGCTCGAGGATGACGCGACCCTCGCCGGGTGGTGGACCGTCTTGATCGCCCCATTTCCAATCGACTCCGCGAACCACTCGAGTCCCGACTTTCATCAAGGCCGCCAGCTCCATCCCGGTCAGTTGCACGCTCGGCGGTTTGCTCTTCTCCAACGCGTCTTCGTAAATGGCGGTGGTAGCGTCCTTGGACTTGAACTCGTCCCCGTCTGCTCCGGTGGACGACGTCGCGGCGATGGTCGCGTTTTTGCTCGCGTTTCCGGTCGCGTTTACGTTCGTGTTCGTGTTCGTGTTCGCGTTCGCGTTCACGTTCGCGCTCGCCACCGTTGTCGCTGTCGCAGCGGCCGGTCCGATCTGCCTGAGCAACGTCAACACGCTCGACAACGTGCCCGAGTTGATCAACAGCCCAATCTCGTTGGCGTGCTGGTAGTTGGTCAGCATGCCCAGTATCGTCAGCAAGAACCTGGCCCTCGGCAACTTTCGCAACCAAGTGTACGTGCCCTGGTTCAGGCTGCTCTTGTCGCTGATCTTCGGTTTGCTCGGCACTTCCGCTTGAACGACGTACGCCCGCAACGCTTTCACCGCCCACGAGGTCACCTCCGCTTCGGACAGAATGATCCGCGACTTTTGATAGGGCGTTATCGAGCGAATATTGTCGAGGCAATGCGTGATCGTGTTCTCGCCGACCCGCGTGTTCTCGTGGGTCAAGCCGAGCCAGCCGTTCAGCAACGAGTACTTCACCGACGTGATCAAATTGTCCTTGCCGAGCAGCTCTCGCATCATCAGAATTCCCTGTTCCCGTAATTTCGCCCGCTGTGTCTGACAGTACATCGCCCGACGCAGAGTCTCCACGTCCGCGCCATCCTCGGTCACCACGAAATTGATTATGTTCGCCATCAGTTCGCTCGCGTCGATGTTCAACGGCCTCTGTCTGACTCGCTCGGCGATCTTGCCGATCCGTTTCCTCGCGTCGTTCTCCGAGGTGTTCTCCAGCTTCGAGGGGGAAGACGGCGACGGTTTGCCAGACACCGACACTGAAACAGAAACGGTGGCCTCTTTCGGCGTCGTGTCCTCCTCGGACTTTTTCCGAATCTTTCCATTCTGAATCGAAACGTTCACGATATCCTCCGGCTTGCTCGGCGATCCTCTGTTCCCGCGAACGATATCCCTTATCACCGTTCGAACCGCCCTCTTGAACCTCGGAACCGTGTGCAACAGCTTCGCGTCGCGCAACCCTTTGATCTCGTAGCTGGTCGCTGACCGAATCTCATGAAGCAAGAACCTGCACTTTTCTTGGGCCGGCGCGCACACCTCTTTGTAGCTTCTGTTCTGTTGCTGTCTGATCCGGATAAAATTCCATTTGGTCTGATGAATCGCTCGAACCATGTCGGCCAACGGTTTCGGTAGTTTCCCGTTGACCCCGTTCCCCGTGGTCTCCTGATCGATCGTCTCGATCGCCTGGTATCCTAGTCGGAGGTGTTTCACGATCACCGCCATCAGCAAACGGCCGACCTCCTCGACAGGGTGATCGCCGGAGAACTCGGTGTGCGCCAACAGGTTGTTCGCCTTCGAGTACTTGTCGACGATCGTCAGGAACACCTGAACCTGCGGCTCGGTTCTGTGGGTCTCGGCGAGCGCGTGCACGAACGCGGTCACGCGGTCGTCCTTCTCCTTTTGCGGCTCGTTTTTCGTGCGGGTCTGATGCGGCAGCTGTGGCTCGGTCGGCGAGTTCGCCGCCGTTGAAGTGTTGCTCCTCGCTTCACCTTTTTCCTCCTCGTACGGATTCGGCGGCTGTAGAACCTGCAAACCACCACGGAAGAAATTCGCGTCCAGCCAAACGCCGGACTCCTCTTCGGCCGGCTGCAACGGCAGGCTCTGTCGCATCCGGTGCGCGTGCAATCCCAGGAGAAATCCGAGGGCTCGCTCGGCGTCGAGCAGAGAAGAGCACGCGTCCGTCGCGTGGATCGTGATCTCGGTAGTCTCCGGCTCCGACTGGCAATAATGTCCGACGAAATACGAGTCCATCATCGAGCGCGGGGGCAACGGAGGTAATTGTTGCTGTTGCTGACCGCGAGCCGTGCTCGAAACACCGGAATGACCGCCGTCCCATGCGAACGCGATTTTGTCCCGAATCCCATCCTCCGTGGAATCCGCTGCGGTGGTCGCCTCGAACCGTACCGCGTCTTGTACGTCGTACACGTTGTTGTTGATCACTACCCAAAGACCACCGTCGCGATTATGGTTCTCGAGATCGGCCCAACGGATCACAGACGGCTCGTCCGAGATCGAGATCTTGTTGCTGTGCTGCGGGGCTATGATACCCGGCCAGGACAGCTCGTCCGCCTCGTTCCTGTCGATGCCGGGTACCAATTTGTTGAACCGATCGAGCGCCTCCAACATCGGTCCGATTCGTTCCATCCAGTTCATCCGGAGCAGCAGCATCGGGTAATCGACTTGCAACAGAATCAGGCAGGTGATCAGCTCCGGTAGCAGAACGTGGACAATGTCGCCCCTCAATACCGTGCAGACGAACACGAATTGTTTCAGGCTCGCGTTCGCCAATTCGGCGGCCAGCGTCGCGATCTCGGTCACGTGACTGGAAATCAGCGAAATGTATTTGCTCAGAAGCGACTCGGCACCGAGCATCTCCTGGTCGCGCGAGTTCTCCGTTCTCGACTGATGAACGCAATCGTATAGCCGCGCCACTACCAACCGTTGGAATTTCAGCAGAAGGTTCAAACTGGGAGAGGCGTCGTTCCTCTGCCAGATCAACGACTCCTCGTTCCCGCGAATCGACTGATCGGACGACGACCAGCCTAGCCGCAATTTCGATCGTGTGGTGCACGTACCGTTCTTGATCAGCTGCTTCACCAGCTGCAACAGCGAGATACTAGTGTTGCTGTTCTTCTCCGAGCTGAGCTCTTTCGCTTGCTTGACCGCGTCGCTGGATTTACTAGCTGCGGTCGTCGTGGTCGCGGTGGTCGTGCTCGTTGTTGTCGTCCCGTTCGTCGCGAAGAATTCCTTGTCGTCGATCAGTTCGCTCGTCTCCGCTTTAATCGCAGTCTTCAATGCCAGCTCCAGGCCGCCGTCCGCCATTAAACTGGACACCAACAGATCCGCCATGAAACGTTGCCCGTTGTTGTTCACGTTGATGTTGATGTTGTTGACGTTACCGTTGCTGTTACTATTGTTGATATTGTTGATGTTCGTGTCGATATTGTTGTTGTTGTTGCTGATGTTGTTGTTATCACCGGTCGGCTGTTCGTCGGTTCCGTTCGACTTCGACAAAAAGTTCGACAACGTTTTCGCTCGTTCGTTCGCTGTCGGCAAGAGAATGCTCCATCCGGTTTGCAAGACCGCCTGGGCCGCCTCTTGGATCGTCGCTAGAATTCCAGTGCCGCTGGCCAGCGTGACGCAACGTTGCTTCAAAGAACCGAGGAGTAGTCCCAGAGATTTCGCCTCGATGTTGTGCGTTATCATGGTGTGCAGCTGCAGCCGAAGCAAATTCAACGCGGCCACGGCCAGACACTCGCGGTCCTGAGTGGGTGGTCGCGTGCCCGGCAATCCCTCGCAAGCCTTGCTCAGCAGAGTGTCCAACAACCGGAACGTGTCCTCGGACAAGTCGACGACGAACGGCACCCTGGTCACAACCGACCAAGCGGACGTGCACCACGCGAAGCTCTGGCTTGGCCCGCAGGCTAGCCCGATCACGTTCTTCCCAGACAGGGTCGGGCAGATCGTCGGCTCGGCTACCACGCTCTCCAGCGCCGGATCGATCTGACCGTAGTCGTTTCTGCCCCAACCGTAGACCAGCTGATCCTCCGTTAAGGCGAGCACGTGCAAGCTGCCGACGCACAGGTCTTTCACCTTCTTCGTCTTGAGTGTTTCGATCGCTTTCGGATAGTCGACGTGCTCCTCGTTCCCGTGACCCAAACGGTAAGCCTCGCCCTTCCCCCAGGTATAGACCTCCCCATACGCTGTCAGAGCCGCCGAGAATTGACCGCCGCAATACACCTTCGTCACGTTGATATCCAACAGCTTGTCGACGATCTTCGGCGTTTTCGATCCGTCGCAACCGCCTCTGCCGAGCTTCCCGTAATCCCCGTCGCCCCAAGAGAACACTATGCCGGACGCGGTGACGCACAGCGTTTGAGAGTCGCCGCTGCCGCACGCCACGTGCACGACCATGTGCCCGTTCATGCCGGTAACCAACGTCGGGACTGTCACGTCCTCCGAGTTACCGTGTCCCAACCTTCCGTAATTGCCACGACCCCAGGTGTAGAGCTCGCCGTTCGAGCTGAGCGCCGCCGAGTAGGTGCTCCCGCACGCGACGAACGTAATGTTCTTGTCGACCAACGCATCGATCAGCTTTGGCTCGTCGTACCATGTCCTGTCTCCGTGACCCAATCGGCCGCCGTCTCCGTTCCCCCACGAATACACCGAGTTGTCTTGCGTCAGAGCCAGGTAATGCTTGCCATCCGAGTGAGAAGCGATCATCGTCACCGGTTTATCCGAGAAACCGTGCACCCGTTGCGGATACTGGGTCTCGGACCCGTAGTACATCATGTAAACGTTCCCGCCGATCGAAAGAATCATCAGAGCTCTCTCGGTGCAACAGAGTTGCTTGATACCAAGCTCCGCGATCGCATCGCAGTAAAACGGGGACGCGCCGTTCCCGAATTTCACGGTACCCCAGGCTAAAACTTCTTGGAACGTTTGATTCTGACTCTTCGGGAATCTATCGATTACCAACGGTGGTAGCAACGGAGCGGCCAGCCTGCTTAGATTGCACATTATAATCACCGCCGCTTTCCGTAGGTCGACAGACGTGCTGTCGTCGTCGGGCAATCTCAAGTATTTGAGCAGAACTTCGCACGGACCCGGCGCCATGTTCTCGTCTGGACGTCTCGACTTCGAGGCCGGGATCGCGTTCAATCGCCTCAACAACGGTACCAACGGCGCCGTACTTCCCGGTGGTATCACGCGATTATCTTGATGTTTGTGTTTCCCGCTTAAGTGAAGCAACAGGCAAACGGAATCCAACAAGCTGGATAGAGTAGCTCTTTGCGTGACCAATTCCAGCAACAGGCACAAAGCCGTGTGCTGATCGGCCAACGGTATGGGGCACCATGATCTTCCACTGATTATGTCCCTGGAAACCAAAGAGATTACCATCTACGGCTCAATGTTGGAATATCGAGTAGCAAACTCGAAGAGAATTGTATACCCTGTGACAACTTGTCGTAAAAATTTCGCCGATCGTTCCACCACTTCCAGCCAGACTTGAGAAACGTTCGTCTCGTCGAACAGCGTCGCTTCCGGTAACGATTGCAAAGCTTCCAGCGATTCCGATAACAGCTCGCTGCAAAATTCTATATCCTCGCCGGATCTCCATGCTCGTCGTAGGTACGCAAACGAGAAATTGAGGGCGGCGCGAGAGCCTACTCGTGCCAAACCCAACGTCGCCTTCTCGTTTGGTCTTATCCTAAAATTATTACACGCGTTCGATGAAATCGTTTTGTTCGAATCAACTGTAAGTACTCTACACTCTATAGAAAGGTAAAATCCTTTCGTCTCTAAATGCGACAATTAAATAATTCCTGGACGGTTGGTTCGAATTAGAACAAAGTTTGAGAAATAGAAAATTAATATGAATACATTTTTTGTAGTTTAGCAGCTGGTTTAGGCGCCATTGGAATGTCTTTGGTCTCCTGTGGTTTGTGACGAACGAGAGCCATCAAGTATCGTCGTGCTACTACCAAGCGTTGTTTCAGTCTTGTCGAGGATAATGTGCTGTTTGCTACTTCGTGACACAATTTTCTTTGTTCTTTGATGAGTAAATCGATGCATTCGGTTAGGTCGGACAGTGCTGGAAAATTTGTTAACTATTGAAACAATTCAAAAAAGTAACAAATAATTATATAACGAATAATTTCTTACATGGTTGAGGACCCCAGAGCCAAGAATCCATAGTGCGTCGTGCTGGAGTAGTTTTTTCCGCGAGAGCGTTCGCTCTTGACGCTTCCTCTTCATCTAGCTTCTGACAGGGTCCACAATTACAGCCATGTTGCGGACCGCAAATACCGTCGCAACACAGGCACGACAACACTCTCATGTTACAATAATAATGGCCGGTTTCACCTGAATAATATCAAAGTTCTGTGAAACTATGGAACATATGAGAAACAAATGGTGGCAACCGAGTATAGCTTTTGTACCTTTTCTAGCTGTTATGCCTGCTGAGTTGATTAAACCGTCGCTAAAAGAACCTACAATTTCGCCATCCCGTATCATTTCGTTCCATAGTTTGGCCAAACCGTCTCGATAAAGTAAACGCTTCAGATCCGTTTTAAGCCACTTTGCGTCCAAACGAACCTCTGGCCTAACTACGATATCCAGTGGAACGCTCATGTTGATTGTTTTACTTTACGGTCGGTTAATATGATTCGATTTTACAAAATCAATTTATTAGCAGAGTATTGTGCGATTATGAACGCATATTTTCTGCAATCTATATGACAGTGCCTTACTTTAGTGTCCAGTAAAATGCATTCTCGTTGAAATGTAGCGATTTATTTCACGTGCGACGATTGTACAATTAGTTTTGTAAACTTTGCTGCCTTGTACTGCTGCATAAACAACTTTGAATCAATTTAAAATGAAATTTAACCTTTCAGTAATTTCGCACGAACGCTTATCGTAGATTAGTCGAAATAGTTGGAGCAAATTTTTAATACCCTCGGCTAGATGAATTTCCGAGTTTACGATATATTCGTTTCTTCCCGTAGCAAATCGTCCGGAATCCATTGGAATCGTTCATTGTCTTTAAACGACACCATAATGACAGTATACGTTTGACAAGTTGCAAGAACGATCGTTGATTTACAATCGGTTAAAGCTGTCATTGTCGAGCGTCAACAATAATATGCATTCCTCGAAGTTGCTCCTTCTATCGAATCACATTCTTCGGCCGAATTTTTTACAGAAAATATGTTATCCGCTTCTCGTCTCTCTATTGATCGTTAAAAAAACTCGAGCGACAGTCACGAACGGTAACGAAGTCGCGATAATCGGCGGTGGATATCAAACGGCGCAGGTAATACATCACTGAACATTCGTATACATAGTCTATCGCGGAATTATTATCAAACTTTTCGTTCATAATGCCTATGTGTACGGAATACATTGTTCACAGAAACATCGCACGATTTGACTGTGAACTGCGAGCACGGGTAAGGTGCTTTGCGAGATACGATGTATCCAATCTCGAAGGTATTGACACTCTTGGAAATTCATTGAATCGAAATCATACATTCGTCGAAAAATCGAAAGAATATTAATTCACGACATATCAAAATGTTCAGCAGCGCACGATGTGCTATTGCACGGCACATTCGAAAGTATGGTGAGTAGCGAACATGAAAATAAAAATGAGGAATCGAAAGATAGGTTATGTTGTTTTCGAATTTTTATGGAATCGTTCGTCTCGATCGCTAAAACTGGCACGCTATTAAAAAACGAATTTTAATTGTAGGACAACGAAGACATATTCGACACACGATAGGTACATTTACGAACAATACGAGTCAATGTCAATCGGAGGAATTGTCGGCAACCCTTTGTCGGGCATGCGGACAACCAACGGCGATAACGCATCCTCATTTAATTAAAAAAGGGGAAATTGTACCAGGTATCCAGCTCAACGAATTCAAAAACAGGCGAATTAAGTTGATGGAAAGCATTATTTCGCACGGTTGCGTTCCAAACGTAGACAAATCTCATATCGTGATTATTCCATCGTCTTCGAAAGTGTACATATCCGACAAAATCCCGTATGTGTTTCGTCAAAATACAGACTTTTTATATTTCACTGGTTGTCAAGAACCCGACAGTATTTTGGTGATTACAGCAAAGAATGAAAACTTTGTGACCACGCTGTTCGTAAGACAGCCAGACGAGCATTCCGAATTATGGGATGGACCTAGAACTGGAATCGAAGATGCCCCTACATTATTCGGCATTGACTTAGCACTTCCTGTTACAGAGTTTGAACAATTTTTGGTCTCGTTTGTAAATGAAAACAAGAAGTGCAGTATTTGGTACGAGAATAACAACGTAGCACAACCAAACCTGCATAAAAGGTTACTCGAATTAATTAAGAAAACTGATAATCAAAAATTTGTTTCCCCTACAAGCATAATTCATAAAATCAGATTAATTAAATCTCAATCAGAAATCGAATTAATGAAAAAAAGCTGTGAAATTGCTTCTGCCGCAATATCTAAAACGATAGAAACATCGAAACCAAGAATGAGTGAACACCAGTTGTTTGCAACAGTGGATTATGAATGTCGTATGAACGGGGCAGAATTCTTAGCATACCCACCGGTTGTCGCGTCGGGTAAAAATGCTAATATTATTCACTATATTAGTAATAACCAAATTATTCAAGACAGGGATATGGTTTTAATGGATGCAGGTTTGTCATCGATATAAAACTAACTCTATTTTCTTTGCTATATCCGTTGTAGTTTATTTTTATAATATTTCTTTTCAGGATGCGAATACCATGGTTATACGTCTGATGTAACCAGAACATGGCCAATCAATGGCAAGTTCACACCAGAACAGAAAGTTTTATACGACATTATATTAGACATTCAGAACGTTTTAATTTGTAGACTAAAAGAAATGCCTACCTTGGACCAATTATTTCAGGATATGTGCTGTTTGTTAGGCAGAAGATTACAAGAAATTGGATTAATACCGAAACATTTAATCGGTCATAAATTACTTTCAGCGGCATACATGTATTGCCCACATCATGTAAGTCATTATTTAGGAATGGATGTGCACGATACAGGGAAAATTTCTAGAAGCATAAAACTTCAACCAGGAATGATAGTGACTGTAGAACCAGGTATAATTCAACCAAAAACGTTGCTTTAATTCACTCGGCATTTACTTTATCGATATTTACAGGTGTATACATAAGCTCGAGAAATCAGTTTGCACCATCGCAATTTCATGGTTTGGGTATACGCATCGAAGACGATGTTTTAATAACAGAAGCCGGACCGGTGGTTTTAACTGAAAATTGTCCAAAAGAAACTGCGGCAATAGAAGCTTTAGCAAGTCGGAATCAGTAATTGCAATGGTAACAATTATTTCTATGGATTCATTCGTTCGTTTAACGTCGTAACAAGTGTTGATACAATAATCGATGTAACTTGATCGCTTTTGTTTCGTTTCAGATTAAACGAGTAATATATTCGTGTTATCGATGTAAGAAATTTTATAAAATTCTCTTCGAATGACATAGTAACAGTACAAAACTATCATTGCAAGTATCGAAAATGTGTATACACTTCTACATGTTATTCGAATATTTGCTTAAGTGGAAACAAGTGAATGTTATATACTTGTAACCAATAAAGAATCACTAAGAGAAAGAGTAATACAGTGTACACAAAAAGAGCTAGCATGAACATTTGATATTAAATCGATTACAAATTAAATATGTATGAATGTATATAGCGTTGATAAGAAACAAGCACGGTTATTATTAATTCGTTAGTAAAAGTATCAGAAAAAGTTTGCTGAAAACTTATCGAAGCTGTTTCGCGTCTAACGCGACGGATAACACGAAAATCTTAGATGACAAGATTTCTTAATTTCGAATCGGCTTGTTTTAGAGCGATGAAATTCGTTAGCTGCTTGACTCGCAGTCGCGACCAAACGACGTGATCGTGTAATGCATGAATTTGAGCTGCTGCAAGCGCAGCAGTTTCCGGATAAGCAACTGTGGTACATCCAATTCCTAAAGATAATAAATAATTAATAATATACGATACGTTCAAACAAGGGAATATAATTCTAATCGAATGCAAAATTATATATCACCTGAAGGTACATTGACCGACGACCATATGTCTTGTGAAATGTTTTCCGGTTTAAAAGGTGGACAATTAATAACAGGCAAAGACGTGTTTCCAGACAATACTGGTCCCAATCCATTGCTTCTCCCAGCTACAGCTATTAACACCACCTAGGAGTGAGAAAGACAAACCATGATAACTTAAAAACAAGCAATATATTCGTTTATATCAGTTGTTTTATCACTGTGTTTTGGCGATAGTATGGTGGCATGACATAAACATTGAAGAGATATACAGGTCGGATACAATTCACGGAAAATGAAACAGAAAGAGTCAACCCCAGCGTCGCTATTCTGATAATATTGCTCATACTTTTATAACTCCTTCAGAGTATTACGAAAAAATTTTCGGAATTGTTACAATCGCGTGACATCGCGTGACCAAATGAATTTGTTTGCTTTCAAAGAAAATACCATACCTTTTCGGAACTACCTTCGTACTCGGAGAGGATACGTAGTGTTTCTTGAGTTCCTTTATGAGCGCTGCTCACGCGAAGATGAACTTGTAAACCAAGAGACTTGGCATGGTTTGCTATTTTCTTGCAATGTCCTTCGTCGGACGCTGAGCCCATGAAAATAACGACATGACTATTATTTGGTGGAATAAGATAGTCTAGTTGATCTGCCACCCATTTGAAATTGCGTTTGACAGCGTTCAAATCTTCTTGAGTAACCGTTGCTAGGTTTCTGTATACCTGAAACGATTGATTTAATTAAGTAATAACAAATTATACTGGAATAATTTTGAAATAACTGTATTGCCAAATACTTGTTTATCTTTCATCAGCCTTTTATCGCCGGATGGCCAAAGTCTCCAAGAGTCACTATCGATTATATCTGCTACCATAATTTCACCGTTTGTATCCACGCCGAATTCTATTTTCATGTCTATGAGAGCGCAATCTCTAGTTGCCCATGCCCGCTCCAAAATTTCAAACACAACAACAGTTGTTCGTTGCATAATATCAAACTCATCTTTTCCTATTGTAATTCCATTCAACTTGAAACCTGCAGAAATAACTTGTTCTTCCGACCATTGAGGATCATGATTAGCATCATCTTTAAAGAACGTTTCTTGTAACGGCGGATTGAATCTATATCCTTCTGGAACTCCTATAACAAGACGAACGCAATTATGTAAACACCTACTTAAGTATAATTTCATCCAACAGCTTATTTACATTTTTAGTGCCGAAGAACCATATATCATGTTTTGCTGTACTCACGAAAAATGTTTGTTTTATTCTAATTTATAGATTTTGAATGATATTAGAATCTTATCTTATTCTAATTTATGGATTTCTCTCTAGTATCATAAATTTGGTTCTGCATTTTACGCTCAAGTTCAATTTTTCAGTTGGCACTGAAAGAGTTAATCTCTATGCTATGCTGTATTTGCTAACCTGGATGTCTCTTTAGGAAGCTACCGGTAGCCAATCTTCTGGTAACCCATTCTATGGGTACCATTTCACACTTTCTGGCAATAAAAGCTGTATCATTTAGCACTTTAACAAATGCAGTATTTACTCCTGCTTCTTTTAATAACTGGAAAACTTTAGCTGTAGTAGCTGTACTAATAGCAGCTTTGCCTTCCAAGTCATGAGATTTTGCACCGTCTCCAGCAGTAATACGATCTTTGCTTTGTAAAAGACATAATTCAGGACTATTTGATAGCTCGTAGACCTGTTTGGTCTTTCCTTCGATAATCAACTTTCCACGTTCGTACCCTGTAAATCAGAAACAACATTTTTTTGTACTAACACAATTACTCAAAGAATATTATTGCAATTTGGAACTTGAAATAATTTAGAAAGCATATTGTAACCTTTTTTTAAAAATTAAACATTAAAATGCCATTAGTTAGGATCGTATAATTTATGAAAAGCTACTAAAAAATCTGTTAAATACAAAGAAATGCCTGCATGTTTTTTCTTTTCGTAGAATAATTTTTTTCAATCCCGCGAAAATATGTATTTGATAATATTAATCAATTAATTATCAATTTTACTGCATGTTAAATTTATAATATGCATTAAACATTACTATGAGTTTGTTTGATGTAAAACATGCAATCGTACAAAAGAACAATTAAAGTTTCCTGAAAAATTGTTTAAAATGGTGAATGACAATTGAAAATATTATAACGATAATTAACAGTTGAAACGTGCGTATTATCGGGATAATTATTAATCGTTTTACTCCTTACCGGTCATGTTTCTTCTTCTTCGTTTACTTCCCGAATGCCAGCTTCTCTCTTCTTACACAATTGACTCTCGATCAGGTCTTTAGCGATCCCCACTTTGAAAATTTTGCTTCGTTTGATTGGCGTAATTTTATAAATTATTCTTATGTGGGTTAAGTGGTAAATGAATGTAAATGTAGGATAAGAACAGCAACGAATAGATAAACATGATTTAGAAATACATTCGGATTTAAGGAATTGAGGAAAATATTCAACAGTTCGGCTTTATCTTGTTTTTCCGGCAGAGATAACAAATTAATTCAAATCCATAAAATACCGTGTATGATTATACTTGTTGCTCGATTGGAATCGAATATAAATGCAAAATAAGTCTAATATCTATATCTTCGAGAGAAGAGTATGTAGCAATCGATTTTGTACTTATCGTGGCATTGTCATTATATAATTTTCAATTCATTCGTAACATGTTTAAAAAAAAAGAGCAGACCATGATCGATATTCAATGGAACTAGATCACGCATAGAAAAAATGGTGTTGGCATAACATAAAATACATGGTAAATATTCTAATAAGTTTGATCACGTGTACAGAATTTCAATTTAAGAATAACAGGCTACAGTTTATTTCGTCTTAAGCATTTGCGACTGCAGTTAGTTTGTTAATTAGTATAAGTATAAGCAAAGGATCGATAATTTTAAAAGTAAGATAATAGCTAAATAAGCTAACCCCCCCAATCAAAAGCAGGTTTCCATTGGTCTACGCATTCATTCGTGCTGAAGAAGCCAGCCGAGAATCATATTTCATGCGGATCTCTTTCAAGCTGACAGCAGAACATCACGACGCTCAAACGTTTGACGCACGTGGTACGTAAACGCACGCTCTAATATTCTACGTATAAATGAAATTGTTTTTGAAACAAGATTCGAATCGTATGAATTATACTTTCTTCTGTCAACGCTACAGAACAAATGTGTACAGAGATTTAAATCGAGAATCGATATATGTAACTTTGTTTTCATTCAACAAGTGGGTACTACAGTCTATGATATAATCGAAAATGAAAGTTCTTTAAGCGATCGAACCTTGAGCAGTTTAGCTAAATTAGGTTTAATTAAACAATTATATATAGTTTTACGAAGTACATATGCGTTATATGTACACATATAATTAAACTTACGCACTAACGAGCGTGTTATAGCATAGCGCATAGAGCTGTAAACGATAAGCGCATCAATTTCAAAATAAAACTTTGCAGAAAGTACTTTCTTGTCGTTGTTACCGCGTAAATAAATATTGTAAATTTGTTTGTCATGCCAAAGGCATAATTTTTTTTTACTTTTTCATCTTTGTATTGTAATGCGACAAATCTGTTTTGTACAAGAGCTGCAATATTTTTGCAGTATTATTTGGACTCGTAAGATTAACTTACATGTATTTTGTACACATACTAACGTGAATGCGATACACTGACGAAATCAGTTGCGAAATGCTGATTAAGCAAGCATGTAAAAAGAGTAGAGTAGTAACATTGAAAAAGAAGTTCTATCAGCTCAACAGGGGTCAATAGTTTACAAGAGCATTACTGATAATTGAGAAGAAATCTCGAGGGGGTCTAATACATGATCTGTAATATACAAATAATATTTGTTTTCTGTGACTGTTGTGTAATCTTGTACATTCTGCGCACAATTACTAAATTTCAAAGAAATACAACTAAACGCAATGGTACAGCTTATTCGTTGTAAAATTATAATTGTTGACAGAAATCTTAGATTAATTAATAGACAAATGGTTTTTCTAGATTATAATAAAAATGTCTTGCAACGCGCAAGTAGAATCTCAAATTGAAATAACATCTAGAGGGAATAACAAAGGTAGAAGGCTGCGCAGTAAAGGAGAAACTAGAGGTCAAAGAATGTCTGGACTTACGCACGAGTGTGGTGTTTTTGGATGCATCGCTGCTGGCGATTGGCCATCTCCAATCGATGTTGGTCAAGTTATTTGTTTAGGTAAATTAAACCGTATACTTTCTATTCCTCCTTGTTTTTTAAAAAACAATCACCGATTCTTTCACAGAGACAATATTTGTGTAGGTTTAGTTGCCCTACAACACAGAGGTCAAGAGAGTGCTGGAATTGTCACTAGCGAGGGTGTTTGTTCGAAATCCTTTCATGTTCACAAGGGTATGGGAATGATCAACAACATTTTTAATGACGAAAATATGAAGAAACTCCGTGGGAATCTCGGTATTGGCCATACCAGATACAGCACAAGCGCAGCAAGCGAAGAAGTCAATTGTCAACCGTTTGTGGTCCACACCGCACATGGAGCATTAGCTGTCGCCCATAATGGAGAACTAGTTAACACAGAATCTTTGAGGAAGATGGTACGCGTAATGTGTTAATAGTTGAAGTACATTTCTGTTTTTTCAACTTTATGCCTGAGATTTTCTAATTTACATTTATTGATTTAGGTGCTGGGTCGTGGAGTTGGCTTGTCAACTTACTCGGATTCTGAATTAATCACACAAGCTCTTTGCTTAAACCCTCCAGAGGGCGAAGTTAATGGCCCAGATTGGCCTGCACGTATTAAACATCTTATGCAATTAGCACCGTTATCCTATTCCTTAGTAATTATGCAAAGAGACAAGATATACGGCGTCAGAGATCCCTATGGAAATCGTCCATTGTGTCTTGGAAAAATTGTGCCAATTGGAAATTTGGGTATGTCAACATAGATGGAAATATGTCATATTCTTCATCGAAAAAGACAGTTTGATAGAATGTTCCCATGTAGCAGGAAATGAATCGGACGAAGACGATGATGAACCCGAAGGTTGGGTTATTTCTTCCGAATCGTGTGGATTTCTAAGTATTGGAGCACGATATGTGCGCGAAGTATTTCCTGGAGAAATTGTAGAACTCACACGCGAGGGTATTAAAACTATAGACATTGTCGACAGACCAGACAAAAAGCCACAAGCTTTTTGTATATTCGAGTATGTTTACTTTGCGCGCAGCGATAGTATTTTTGAAGGTAAAATATGAAAATATCATTATGTCAAGATATAGATTTTGATATACATTTTCAAATTTCGTTTTCCTACTGTACAGGACAAATGGTATACTCTGTTCGCATGCAATGTGGACGGGAATTAGCCTTAGAATGCCCAATAGACGCAGACATAGTCAGTTCCGTACCCGAATCAGGAACTGCAGCTGCTCATGGCTATGCCAGACAGGTAGATGCAACGAATCTACTTTTCGGATGGCTAAGTTAGCGTTACAATAACAAATACATTTTGAAGATATAATTTTTTCGTAGTCTAAAATACCGTTTGCGGAAGTATTATGTAAAAACAGATACGTTGGCAGAACGTTTATTCAGCCTAGTACACGACTCAGGCAACTTGGCGTGGCAAAGAAGTTTGGAGCTCTATCAGAAAATGTAAAAGGGAGAAAGTTAATTCTTATCGACGATTCAATCGTTAGGGGAAATACTATTGGACCTATTATTAAATTGCTCCGTGATGCTGGAGCAAAGGAAGTATGTTTCTTAAGAATTTATTTCGTTCTATGCATGTTTGTTTAACATTACTATGTTGTGAATTTACAAAAAAAAAAAAATTACATTTAACCATATTTTTGTAGGTTCACATTAGAATAGCTTCACCTCCATTAAAGTATCCCTGTTATATGGGAATCAACATACCAACAAGGGAAGAATTAATTGCAAATAAATTAGATAACATAAAACTAGCGAAACACGTTGGAGCTGATAGTTTAACATACCTTTCAGTAGATGGACTTGTAAAAGCTGTAAGATTTGGTATGGATAATCGAGAAAGCAGTTATATCGGTCACTGTACCGCTTGTTTAACTGGAGATTATCCTGATGAGCTTCCCGGTGATTTGAATTGGTGAAAAAATGAAACCATATTTACAAATCTACAGACAATGAATTACACGTTATTAAACTGTGTATTATGTATGCTGTTTATTTTCATATTAACGTTAATGTTACTCAACAAGATCTTATTTTCGTGTAACTTAACAAACAGCCACGTAACTAACGATCAGTCACCATTGTAAATTTTTGAAAATAATTCAGTATTTCAAAACTAATTTATATAAGGAATACATATTAATAACAAAAGCCTTAAAATATTGTGATTTTCAAGTCACACTGCAATCAAAATTTAATTTAAAAAAGAAGAAAAGATAAAACTATCTTGACAGAACATTTAAAAACAAAATTTTGTTCATACGTGCATAATTTGATGCAATATTTTTATAAATAAATGCGTAGAGAATATACAAAAATAATTATTATATACTATATACATTTTATTAGTTCTTAGTGTAAAAGAAATATTCGATCAAAGGGTACAAACAAAGAAATAAATAAATGTTGCTTAAACTGTGTCACTGTGTTAATCGTATTTAATTAATTTGAAACCGTATTCGCGTGAGATCGTTGCAGAGAATATTGGCGTTAACAAATAGATTTTTAGAGAATTACAGGTATTGATAAATGCAAATGATACATACGTTGTGCAATTATTTAGTCAATACATGTTTTTCTCAATCCATTTTAGCATTCATGTTCTTTCGCGTATGCTTTCAACTGTTCTGATATTTCTTTCATTTTTGCTTCTCGTTTCAGTTGTTTGGAAACTTTATCATTAGTTGAATCTACTCGATCAACTTCTATGTTACATTTTTCAACGCTTATTACTCTACATTTGTCGCTAACGTCTTCGTTTTTTAAAATATTCGAAGCGTCGGTGTCTGACTTTTCTTCTACTTGATTAAAGGGCTTTTTACTTTTCGGCAAAGGTCGTGCCTTTTTATCTTTTATTTTTTGTACTGTACGAGCCTTACTTATATTCTTTTTCTTGGGCAACCTAGTTTTACATGTACTTAGATGGCAACCATCGTCTTCTACAGTCGAAGATTGTGGTTCCATCCCTGACGTCTCAGATTCCTGAATATTGCTGTCGCAACTACTTTCAATTGTATTTAGGGTTTCGTTCATAATTTCATTGGGAAACATTGGCTGAGAGTGAAATTCATCGCCGCAATGACTAGAAGTTTCTTCACCCTGGTCGCAAGTGTCTTCAGCCTTATTTATGCTATTAAATTCATCTTTTTGATTATAGATGGCAAAAGGATTATCTTCGTCAGATTCAGATTCTAGCGTTATACCCAGATCCTTTTTTTCTTGTCTGATCCTTTGTTTCTCCAAATAAGAATGAAGGGCATTTAATCTATCAGTTCTCACGGACTTCCAAAACGAAAGAGCTAAAAAGATATAAATGGAAAAATGTAAACTCTCCTACAATTAAAATATTATTAAGTACAAATTATGCCAAATTATACCTTCCTCTTGATATCTACACGGTACTCCAGCTAATTGAAGAGTCTTTGAATTTGGAACACACTGATGATGGTCCGAATCGCCGAGTACTTCTGTTCTAGGTTTTACAAAGATTCTTTGCATTTTTAAAATCTTTCTAGTTTTAGCAAAATATTTTAAGTTTGAAATCTCATCGAAGACAGGATCTTCTGCTACAAAAGTGTCGTTCCTTGTGAAAAACATGTATGTACCAATAACATCTTCGTAGGCACCTTCATAAAACTACAATCATTAGAGTTACCGATAACGTTGTAGGTGAACTTTTATTTGTCCTATGCATGGCATAATGATCAATTACCTTTCCATTAATTTTCATAATCGGATGTTCCGTGTCTATACCGATCATGTCTAATTGTAATTGTTCCTCGCTGAACACATTACCGTCTACAAGTCCTTCGAATTCCACATACACAAGAATTTCATCTTCGTCTTCGCATATTTCGTCGTCAGATCCCATTTCAATTGTCACTTATTATCTTATTCATGTAAATACTTACACTTTACTTTCTTATTCCTACTTTAATATCTACATACGCACACAAGTACATATAAGTATCATCATGGTATGTATCATGCAATAAATATGTAATATGTATGCAAAAATGCAGTTTATATTGATTTTCTTTCGTCGTAAAATTCAGGAGACACAGCGAGCCGCTACAAAGCACGAAACGAAAACTCGTCTGTGTTCTAATTGGTTGATACCACAGTATTCTGCGCTGCGATTATATTGACAATGTATAATTTGATTGATCGATATAATCAATTAATTAAAACTAACTCCTTAATTGTAATTGTAACGTTTTCTATTTTGTGCCTCGTAAGGCACGTTACACATTGTACACGTGTAATAAACACGTATGTATGTAGCAGAGTGCATGGGAAAATCTGTTCAATTTTTCCCGCCGATTGCGGCATAACAGCGGTGAATGGTATGTGTTCAGTACAATGTGTAAACTATTTATATACAATATATTTTGATGGATTTATAAAATAACAATTGCGAATTAAAATGATTAAATAACAAAAATTACTATTTATTTAATTTGTGTGTTTATACAGGTTATGATACATGCACATTGAATTTATCTGTGAAGTAGCGTAATTACTACGGGCAAGTGGTATTATCCACGTGCATTACTGGTATGTAATCAATTTTTTATATTACTTGTAATATAAGTAAATCAATTTTTACAACAATTACACAGCATGTTCATTTCGAAACGTTATTATAGTATTCAATAAGTCAAAAGTATTTTAGTATTGTTAAGCATTCGATCTGTTGCATAGGTTATTTTGTTTGTAAATATATACATGTTTGTATGTTGTCTTAAATATACATATGTATGCATGTTTTATTACTTTTCCACTATAAGATTTTCTTAATTTGTTAATACAGGTAAAAAATGGTAAGACATAACAACCAATTACCGGAGAACCTTCCACAATTACAAAATCTTATTAAACGTGATCCAGAGTCTTACAAGGAGGAAGTAAGTTTATACATGATCCAGTCATCGTTAATATAATTACTCATTTGAAATTTTAATTGTTATTCTATGTTTGCATTTTTATAGTTTCTGCAGCAGCATCAATACTATAAGTCTACTTTGGAAGTGTTTAATCTAACACCTAATAAGTTTAATAAGAGTCTCGATGAAATAGTCATCTTTTTGGCACAGGTGAATTTTTTACTAATTATTTTGATTAACATTTTCAGAGATTTCATCACAGAAGTTTTTGTCTTGCAGGTATGGTGATTAATTTATATAGAAACAGTCTTGGCCAATAGTTTTCTTATAATAATATCTAGTAAAAAAGTTTAAGCACAGTGATCATGGAGAAGTACTTGGAATATCTTAAGGGTAAAATTATATGTCGAAATAACATTATAAAGCAATTGTATTCTTGCATCAGCAATCAGGATGAACCTATGCCTTACAGTATATTTGTGTGCGGTCATGTAGCAACTGGAAAGTCTTTGGTAGTGGAAACGATGCTTTCATTTCTAAATTACAATACTTCTATAATTAATTGTATCGAACATACGAGCAGCAAGCATATGTTCGATTATATATTAAGCGATTTATCTTTAAACAAAAATGAGTTTCTGTTTAATACCAAACTACAACACAGATGCGACAATTTTGTCGATTTTTTAATAAATCTTAGAGAGATTTCGGCCAATGATACTCGACCGATCGTGCTTGTCTTTGATAAAGCCGAGAAACTGAGAGATATTGATTCTAGCTTGCTACCTGCATTGTCAAGGTTGAAAGAATTGTCAAATGTTAATGTTTGCGTAATATTAATAAGCGATATAGTATGGGAAAAATTCCGTGCAAAAGTAGGCATATACGAACCGATTAAAATTCATTTTTCTCAATACACGCGGCAAGAGTTTGCTGAAATATTGCTTACATATAAACCGCACGATTACGAGGGCGCATTTTATAAAAATTATTTGAATTTATTCCTCTCTGTATTTTTACGATTTTGTCGAGATTTAAACGAACTTCGTTACATGGCTAAGATTAATTTCAAAAAATACATTGAACCTATCGAGACAAACAAATCTAAGAAAGATGATACTGCTATGTTGTGGAGAAACATTTCTGCAGTTTTTAAGTCTAACTTAGAAGTTATCTATCTTCGAGTTTCGTCCGAAGATTTTGCAAAGCACAGTCAGTTATCCAAAGAAATTGAATCGACAACAAAATTGGCATTGAGCTTCGAGTTACCATATTATGCGAAATATATGTTGATCGCTTCGTATCTTGCATCATATAATCCTGCTAAAGAAGACAAACATCTGTTTATAAAGCAGAAAATTGGGAGAAGAAGAAAAGCTAAAGGAAAACCGAGCAAAGTAAATGCTCACGGTGGCCCTTATAATTTTTCAGTCTCTAGAATGCTTGCCATCTTTTGTGCGATTCTTGATGAGAAAGTAGATATAAATGCCAGTTTGCTCGCACAAATTCCGTCTATGTGCCAGCTCGGTTTATTAAGTTTTGTGGGAACTTATAATTTGGACGAACTAAAGCTTAAGTGTTGCGTGTCCTACGATTTTATTCTTGTAATTGCTAAGACTGTTGGATTTACCATACAGAACTATTTGTACAATCTTATGCATTGAATATGTTATACATTCCATAAAATAACATTGTACAAACAATTCGATAGCGTGAAAACATTATTTTTTGTATTCAATCATTGATAATTAGCGAATAAAGAGTTACAATTTATAAATTTATTACGTCTTTTTTCACAGGTGGCCCATTGTTACCCAAACGATCTAGCATTATTTCCACAAGAAATCATTGATGTACTGCAAAAGTATAATACTGTACTTGACAATGATATGCGATTAGTGAGTGTTTTGCAAAATGTTACTTTGTATATTAAGATAAGTGTTTCCTCAAGCATACTATTAACCGGGCTTTTTTGTTTATAGACGTTTTGCAAAGCTCTAATTCAACTTCGTAACAAATCTCTTTTGGAACCTACTGTGCTTCTCAGGCTATTTTTCGAACTTTTACGATGTCAAGACAAAAATTTAAGGGAATTCCTCGAAACACACATTATAGCCGATATAAAAAATATTAATGCCAAGCAAAAGAATGCCAAAATTAATACAACTTTGCAAAATTTTATGTTTTCAATGTTGAAAGACTCGAATGTCAGAGCCGCGAAGATGTCTGCTGATATTATGATAGAATTATACAAAAAGAATATCTGGAACGACGCAAAAACCGTTAATGTCCTGGCAACGGGATGTTCTGCTAAAACGAACAAAGTTATGGTCGCTTGCTTGAAATTCTTTTTAGGATCCAATGAAGAAGAACGTGAAAAGGATGATAGCGATAGCGATAGCGAACCAAATATCAAAGAAATCGTGATGGCTAATAAAGTAAACAAGAAAACGAAGAAACGCGAGAAACAATTAAATAAAGCGAAACAGTTATTGACGGTAAGTTGGTCATGATCAGTGAACGCTTAGTTTTAACACTACTTATTACGAATTACTTGTGATGTTCATCTTGTGTGTACATTTTGGAATACTTTAGAAATCTAAGAAGAAGGCATCGAAAGCACCAGCATATAATTTTTCAGCATTACATTTAATTCACGATCCACAAGGTTTTGCAGAAAAGTTGTTCAAGCAATTAGAAAAGAACAATGATAGGTTTGAGATTAAATTGTTAATTTTGGACGTGATCTCGAGGCTCATCGGTCTGCACAATTTGTTTCTATTAAATTTTTATCCGTATCTCCAAAGATTTCTACAACCGCATCAAAGAGGTAAATCATTTTCATTCGATCAAAGATCTTTACATAGACTTGGATGATTATTTCTATGTTTAAATACTTACAATGATCTGTTATCTTTAACCATCCTAGAGGTAACGAAACTTTTACAATTTGTCGCCCAGTCTTGTCACGAACTCGTGCCACCCGATGTATTGGAGCCTGTTTTGAAAACTTTGGCAAATAATTTTGTCACGGAACGAAATTCGGCCGACGTTATGGCCATTGGGTGCGTATATGATTGGGTGGATGTTACTAAAATCTCCGTTCAATTCCCGTAGCATACGTGCAACTAATTTCACCGACAAATTATACCCTGCAGGTTGAACGCAATACGAGAAATATGCATACGATGTCCTCTGGTTATGAATGCAGATTTATTGCAAGATTTAGCACGGTACAAGCATTATAGAGAACGTAGCGTGATGATGGCTGCACGTTCGTTGATCGGTTTGTTCAGAACCACAATGCCAGAGTTATTACATAAAAAGGACAGGGGACGACCAACAGAGGCAACTATGGCTTTAGAAGTTGCAAAGTACGGACACGTCCCTGCCCATGATTTTGTTCCTGGAGCTGAAGTTTTACTGAACGAAAACACCAATAAAGATCCGAACAGTTTTGTAATAAATAGCGATACCGATGTAAGCATAGCATATATTGTCATTCGATGTATGTATCTGCCTCTGATCGCAAACATTTTTATCGTAGGATAGCAACGATGATTGGATCGATGTAAGCCACAGTGACGATGACGGTAACGATAACAAGAATGAGGACGAGGCCAAGGCCGAGGCCGAAGACGAGGATGAGGACGAGGACGAGGACGATGACGAGGACGATGACGATGACGATGACGACGACGATGATGAAGACGACGAGGACGAGGACGATGAAAACAATAGTAAAAGTGATGAGAGAACAGATGAAAAGGCGGATGTCAGTAATATTAAGAATATCAGAAATCGGAAAAGAATAAGAAAGTTACGTTACATGAAAAAAGCAGAAAGAAAAAAATTAAAACTGAAAACGAAAGAAAACTCAAAAGGGGAAGAAAAAGAAACAGTAACGGTTGAGAAAAAGGAAAAGGCGTCTTTAATATCTACCGAACGTTTATTAACCGACGAAGATTTTAAAACAATAGATATGGCATTGGCAAAACAACAAGTAACGTACGCTAAACGCGGCATAAAACGCCCGCATACGAACGATGTCGAATCTAGTGATTTTGTTAAATTGTCAGATATCGAAAATATATATAAGAAACGAAAGCACGACAAACAAGCACGTATGGAATCTGTAAAGGTGAGTTTTACTATAACATGTAGAAGACCGGAATTTTCTATTTTTTAAGGAGTATAAGATTATTTTAGCGTGTGAACTGTAGCAGAAAATGATTGATCTAAGTAAATTATTTATTTTCCAGAAAGGTCAAGAGGGAAGAGAGAAATTCGGTTACAAAGATGGACGGCAGAATCCACTTTGTAGCACAACGAATCGTGAAAAGAAGAAAACAAAAGCTTTCCAAATGTTGAAGCACAAAGTGAGAGGAAAAGTAAAGCGTTCGTTTAAAGAAAAGCAAATTGCTTTGAGAAATCATTTACTCAAACAAAAGAGAATGAAATGATCACAGCTAGAAAAGTATTTCGCGTACATCGTATATACGCGTGTTGTATTGTGTACATATCAAATAAAATATGTAATAAAACTTATATTTTAGATGATATTAGTTGCAAGTCAAATGTACCAGATTGAATAATTAATTTTGTTCTGAGGGAAGGGGGTATAGGCGCGTAAATAACCGGAGGACGTTAAAGAAATCCAAGTCGGGCTTAAATCCAACTTGAAGCTGCAGAAACGTGGACGCAACGACCTATAGGCGCTTCGGGTATTTAATTTAAACGGGCCCCATTTAATTTTAAACCAGAAATATCCACTTTGAGAAGAGAAACTTTGTGTCTGGATGAATAATTGAAAAGAGCTGCTGATGGTGGACCAAGGTAGAGAAAGCAATTAACACAACTCGAGATATGGGATTACTTATAAACCATGAATCTCTAACAAAAGTTTTGATAAAATGAACAGATTTCATTGATTCTATTGTGTCTATTTGTTTCATATTTATAATAATTACTTTTGCTGCTGATGGTGTTAAATACCCCTATATTTAAAACTCAACTTAAATTGTAATTAATTCTAATGGATACGTTTTTTATAAAAAGTTAATTTTATAAGTATAACATTTATTTGGGAAGGGGTTTGTACAATTGTGAATAATTCTTTAATAAACTAATACGATTTGTCATCTCTCTAATCGTACCGTTTTTATACAGGGTCTACCATATCTACGTTTGGCTTCTTCAATGAAAGCATTCTCCATTTGTCTTACTATTTCATTAAAAAATAAATTAGAGAAATGTGAGTGTAGAAGTGACCTAAATTCAAATGATAAGGAAAAGTCGATTACACACGTTTGTGCATTATTTTTTAATCCTGGACTGAATAGCCATAATGTATTCAAATGATTAAATAATCTACCGTCCGTGCATTCGGCTTTTACTAAATATGGTCGGACAGTTGTTACTTTGGAAGTATAGCTTTCCTTTATAGGCGGAAATCCTATAACTAAATTGGCTTTAAGGCCATCATCATCGTTTGATATAACATCGGACTTTTTACAAAACGGTACGAAGCTTTTGTAATTCTTCACGTCAGCTACGACATCGTATATTTGCTCGATTGAAAATCTGTACATAAAAAAAAATATAAAATGATTCATACTTTTATTTTTCATAACAGAATTATATTAATGTTATCTTTTTTTTTAAACGTACCCTATTAATTTACGTCCTTCATATTCCTTCAATTTCGAAGTATCAATTATATGCATCCTTTCCACACATTGTTTATTAAAATTATTTCTGTTTCGAAGCACTACATTTTCAAACAATGCAACACCTCTGAAAATAATATAATTTTTATCAATCTTACGATGAATTTAGAAAATTTGTCGATGCATTTGGTTTAAAATGAATTACATCGAAAGTTAGGAGAACGCTCACTATGAAAACCGACCTTTATCCTTCTTTGAGTGTACAGTCTGATATTCGAATAAGCAATGGTGATGTTCCAATAATAATAGAATTTAAAAATTACCAATAAATGGTAATACAATAAAAATTAAAAAATATATTAAGTATGAATAAATATTGCTTAGATTGTTCAAAAACGGTTCCCATTATGACATGGCATATCTCTGTCTTTCTTATAGAATGTTAGTCCCGCAAGCTAGGTTATATCACTCTTTCATTATAATTTTCATTGTTAATAATATATTCTCATTGTATTTGTAAATATTTAATCGAAATGGTACAATTTGCTTTTTACAATTCATAATTTTACTTTTTAAATTGTAATGTAGTAGTATTACACAATTACTAAATAATCTTGAATATAACCTATATATACAAATAACATGGAATTCGCAGCAAAAATCAAATTTGTAATAACATGCACATAAAATATATTACCTATGCATGATGTTTAAAAATATTGTTATATTCACTACGATATAATAATAAATTTTGATATGCAAACTATGCCTCCGTCTACAACATGATAATCCTTGAACATTATAAATATCCACTAATCCACTTCATTGTTTTTCAGCTAATTCTAAATATTCTATCCATTCGTGATGCGTTTGATAGTATTTATATGGAAATGTATAGGATATATGAACTTATAAAATCACACGAAGGCTAAAGACATGCGTAGGAGCTATATTGTCCTTTCATACTGCAAGCACGATTAAAAATAATGTCATATTTTTATAGTTAAACGTCAAGTGACAGTCTATAATGTCTATAGACATTCTTCGCATACAATAAAAGTAATACTCGTGCCTATTTCAAATATTAATAGGATTTCTTAATATATTTATGAAAATGGGATATATTCGAATAATGTTGAGTTTAATAATATTTGCGTGACTTTACGCGTTGATCAGCGTTGCATCAAAATTTTACAGTGCTTTTGAATTTGTACGTACAGAGAGGATTCTCTCTGGTATATACAGTACAGAAAATATTATTTCAGTATAGTCGACGTATGTAGTAAGGTTGGTACACTTTCACGTGCAAAGTTACATAACACAGGTACCGCAAACGCCTTCGTTTCGATTAATATTTAAAAAATGGCTGGCATCGCTCCGCAGGCCTGCAGAAATGTATTTCGGCAAGTGAGTACTTGGAAAATTATTTCATTCGTTAACAATGAAAATTTTATATTGCAGCGTATTTTCGCATTATTGCAACATGTTGTGCAAAAATTCGGCAACAGAATTCAATTCTAATTTGTTCCGCTACTAATGTCAGATCAATAGATTTTTTGTTTGTACGATTTGACATTTCTCTATAAACGCTGACGATATGCACCTATACCATAATTAAACAATATTTCTACTTTACATTCTCGTGTCAAATATTGTTTATTAATTCTCTGTATATAGTTACGCGAGTCTAATAAACACAACCAATTATAATTATATAATTGCCGCTACTCGTTTTATTTATAAATGTTTTAGGAAATTGTGTTCTACAATGAATACATATGAAATGATAAACATCGTTTGAATATGATTTTATTAAATTGAATTTTGCATTTGTTATTTTAGGTTAGAGGTTTACATACCTCTGCTAACCAAAATGCAGCAGCCAGGTTAAAGACTTTTTCTATATATCGTTGGAATCCAGATAAACCTGATGAGAAACCATCTATGCAGGATTATAAAGTAGACTTAAATGCGTAAGTTTAGTGATTAGAATGAACAATATGATTTGATCATTTACTTCCTTTCTATGTAAGTGGAAAAACTATTATTATAGTTGTGGACCTATGGTTCTGGATGCACTGATTAAAATTAAAAATGAGGTTGATCCAACTTTAACTTTTCGTCGTTCCTGCCGTGAAGGCATTTGTGGTTCTTGTGCTATGAATATTGGTGGCACAAATACTTTGGCATGTATTAGGTAATTGAAAAGTATTTTTATATTCTTCTACCACACTAGACATTAACATGAAAATGAAATATGAATAATATATTTGACTGTTTTAGCAAAATTGATACTAATTTAAGTTCAAGTGTCAAGATTTATCCTTTACCACATATGTATATAGTGAAAGATTTGGTCCCCGATATGACCAACTTCTACAATCAGTATAAAAGTATACAACCATGGTTGCAACGTGGTGAAGCAAAAGAAGCTGGCTCCAAGCAATATTTGCAAAGTGTTGACGACCGTAAAAAATTGGTACTTTATATTTATTAAACTTTACTTGATCGTAGATACCTTTAGTTTTGCTAAATATAACTGATCATTTTTTATTATAGGATGGTCTCTACGAATGCATCTTATGCGCTTGCTGCAGCACTTCTTGTCCATCATATTGGTGGAATGGTGATAAGTACTTAGGACCAGCTGTACTTATGCAAGCCTACAGGTGGATTATTGATTCGCGTGATAATAAGGCAAAAGAGCGTCTTACAAAATTGAAAGATCCGTATTCAGTGTATCGTTGTCACACTATTATGAACTGTACTCGCACTTGTCCAAAGGTGAGTATCTTTATAATATTGTACCATTCATTGGGTATAAGTTACTACGTTCTTTTTCAACAGGGATTGAATCCTGGGAAGGCAATTGCCGAAATAAAGAAACTGTTGGCCAACATTAGTGAGAAACAAAAACCAGGTCTCGATGCTGCTGTGTAAGTAAGTAGAAAGAGTAAAACCGACTAGTAAACCATGTGCATTCTGTTTAATATGGTTACCAATAAATTTACGTTTTATCAAACGAAAGTGTCCGAGACACTTGTTTAAAGTATTCGATAAAACAGAATACACTGAATTTGAAATAATTTTTTATGTAATAAATAATATATTTCAATTAATGCTATTGTCTTTTACTGTAAATAAAGCTAGACTCCTAATAAAATAGATGGGTATTCATATTTTTATTTGGAACTGTTTATTTTATGTACATTAATACATAAAAGAAAATATGTTCAAATCCGTCGAATGAATGCAGTATAATATACTGCATATTGTATATTTTTGTGACAACTTGTATTAATAATATGAGCTCGCTGAAACAATTAACAATTTTTCGATGAGCAAAATTGTTTTAGATATGTATTCATTTGTTTCCTTATACTAAGAATGTAAGAGTGCTAGTTGTTCGAATAAAATTTTTAGTATCATCAAAAATATATGGATACATTATGTTAATACTAAAAACTCGTGCAGTATAGTAGACAATAAAATTGTAGGAAACCATGCGATCGTAAAGTACGTTAAACAACAAGTAGTAATATTTTAATATTCTCAAAATGCAATGTTTGCTCATGGAACATGTAGAACTCATGATATGCATAATTGAAAACTATCTACAAATTGTTTAACATTTTCAAAGATTATATATGTTTCAATGAGATTTACGGCTCCGCAGCCATTCTGCTTCTAGCCGTTTCCCTTGATCGATTGTGTACCTCTGCCGTCCGGGAAGTTATGCCAAATATGTCTTCGTGATAACGATTTTCGTCCTTGAAAAAAGTAAAGAAAAGATGAAACAATGTGAATTAATTGTTCAAACGACAAAAACCGATGTATAACTTACACGTAGAGACAACATGTATGCTTCGACTTGTTTGTCTGTCATTTCACTGTGCGTTTGTATAATTTGCTTCAAAGTTTGATAAACATCTTCTGCCATTGTGCAGTCACCGCATACATAGAAGTGGCCGCGTTCGTATACCAACATGTCGTAAATTTGAGGCGCTTCCGCTTGAATCAAATCTTGTACGTATGTCTATAAAAAATAATTTAAAGAAAATTAAACATTAAAAATAACGGAAATATATTATAGGAATATCGTACCTTTTTCAATCCAGACTCTCGAGAAAGGGCTAAGAAGATCTTATCTAAAACTCCAGCCTTTATCATTTCTTTCTTTTCATCTCTATATAAATCTAAGTTTCTCTGTCGGCAACCAAAGAATAACCAGACTTTCCCGTACTCAAGGTCTGTAAGTTTTGAATTATGTTTATGCAACAGTTAAACTTATACTGATGAATATATAAAGAAGTACCTGGATGTCGTTTCATTTCTGCGAGTCTGTGACTCCAAAATCCACGGAAAGGCGCGATTCCAGTACCTGGACCGACTAGTATCATGGGAGCTTTCGGATCAGGTGGCATATAAAAGTTAGGCGCGCTAAATGAAAGAAGAAAATATGGTAAAATTCTTATAAAATAACAAAACTCAACTTTGAGCATCCTAGACGTGGATTTACCTGCGTACAAACACATAGAGTGGTTCTCCATCCGATACCTCGCGTAAATAATTAGAACAGACTCCATAATGGACTGGTCCAGACCCACCTAAGGTATTTTTTAAATAAATTAATTACTGGCAAACAGTTAACAGTTAACTCGTTACTCTAGAAAGCTATACGATACAGAATACCTTGTGTTTTATATTGTACAACGGCGACAGTAAGATGTATCTGTCCTTGATGCACATCAGGAGAAGAGGAAATGCTGTAAAATCTTGGTTGCAAAGGTGTTAAATGAAGAAGTAACAACGGTGCAAAAGGTTTTACAGATGGGAATTCATTTAACACTTCTAATAAATTAGGAAATTTCCAATGCCTCCAGTCCTCGTATGCTGCTGAGTCCTGTATAGGTAAAAACATGTTTTAATGCTACTTTTGATTTTATTCGTCGAATATTTTTCGATTGAATTTCAATTAGACATTTACAGAAGACAGAAGATTTAGTTGAGCTTGTTCTTTCACGTTGGTAGCTATTGACGCAAAATATCTGAGAAGGTTTGGCGTCGGAGGTGTTGTAATATCCAAAAATCTGGTTAGCAGCATTCTCAGACTGTTAGGTAAATATCTATCATGCGCTACCCATCGTTTTTCAATGCCTAAACGAGTAAGATAAGTACAATTAAAATCACGGGAAATCTATCAATTTTACGAGTTGTGTGAGACTCGTGCAAACCATTAGGCGTGTGAGATTGTTTTTGCATTTGCAATTCTATCGGCACATCTGGATCAAACGGGGTATGCACTCGTTTCAAAATTCCTTCCACAAGTTCTGACCTATTGCACGCAAACACCCCCAAATGATCGCCAGGCTTATACGATATTTCCATGCTTGCTATGTCATCTAATTCCAGAAGCAACGTGGTTCCGCTAGAAAAACGAAGTTACATATTTTTACAATGCATCGTAGTATTATAGAATTATCGAATGTATATAATTACCTTGCTGAGTCACGACATAAATTTGTTTTTGCAAACATGTTACAAGTGGTAACATTCCTGTTATGGCATTTGCTTAGCGCTGGAAAGATGGAGTTTCGTTTACGAAATTTTGATCAAGAGATTATGCGGAAAAGTTGAAAAAAAATAATCACCTTTCGTTATTGGCTGGGGATCTGCTTCTACGAAACGGACAGTCGCAGCTGTCAGTGCTTCTGATCCTAACGACAAAGCAACTTCTCTTAAAGTGTCGTCGTCATCCAAGCAAAATGTTTCACAAGCAACCTTAAAAGCGCAACAGTTGGAAAAGATATAAAAATTGTTTTCTTCTTTACAAATCCGAATAGAATATGAAATACTAACAGCGAACGTATCAGCTGCCCAATTCCGGAAAGCCTGTTCCTGTCCACACATTTCATCCCCTTGGGCCAATCGCAATAAACGTTCTCCGCCTAATTCGCCCAGCAAATTATCCACGTAGCGACCAAACGCGCAAAAATTCGGATACGCCGACGATCCCAACGCGAAAACAGCAAATCTGAAGGAAGGTATTGTTCATTGTACATTTAACAACAGTGCCTCGATTTGTGTACAGTGACTCCCATTAATATTCGGGCGCTTTTGAAAATCGTATAACTTTGTTAATATTTGACCATACGACTTGGATTTTTTTTTTAAAGTAGCACAATTGGTTTGCTACATAGAGTGAAAAAAATTTTTTACAAAAATTGCAATTGGTCGAAATTGCAGAGAAAATACTACAAGTTGTATCCTGCAACTTTTTTGCGTGGACTTACATGGAAAATTTGGAAAGTACGATTTGTAGATCTGTATGAATTATACGTATTCTGAGAACTTCAACAAAATCGGTCAACGGTGCAATGTGCTACAGATGTTCCAAAATGATCACATGAGGGTGAAATTCCCTGACAAGCCTAAAATTCTGCGATTTTCACCCTTAACTTTTCACCGTTAAACGTTTGTAGCTCATTGCAACGTTGATCGATTTAGATGAAATATGCAGAGTATGTATAATTGATACAGATGTACAAAACGAACTTTTTAAATTTTTAATGTAAGCCCGCATAAAAAAGTTGCAAAATTCAACTGTTAGTACTTTCTCTGCAATTTCGACCAATTGCAATTATAATCAAACATTTTTTCACGTTATGTGCCGAACCAATTGTTCCAACTTCTCAAAAAAATTCAAGTAGTATAGTCCAATATCGACAAAGTTATGCGATGTTTAAGAGCGTCCGAATATTAGTGGGAGTCACTGTATACAGCTCATACCTAACATTGCTCAAGGGACCGAAGGTGTCTTCCGTTTGAGAATCGGTGGTCGATCCGCGCATGGAATCCAATCTGTCCAATCTTTTGGTATTGCCTACTTCCGTTTGGCTGTTTGCCTTGATGAAGGACTTCGACGTCGCTAAACTGCAATCGAAATGTAATTACGGCGAACAATGCACGAGAAACAAGATCAAACGTTCGGAGTTACCTTATTTTATTGCCGCTATTAATGTACGTTTCGTTCATTTTCATTGCGTACAAATTTTGAGCGAAGGCCTGAAAAATTAAAGCGTACGTAACATACGCGATTTAATTGAAATTAGAGTGAAATTGAATTACTTCGCCGTTTTCCGGAGGATCGCCGTTCCCAAAAGTGGACGTTATCACCAACAATAGAGCCTCGTGCTCGATGTTGCTAATGTCGTAATCCGACATGGACAGTACCTGCAATCGACAGCTTCAATATTTTCCGGTACTTCACTGCTTTCTTTAATTTTTTCAGACACTATTCCTCCGGAATAAGATCGTCGCGGAGACAAATTTAAAAAGTACCTGGGAGTGGAACGCGTGTCCCAGTAGTTCAGCGAGTTTTTCGGCGTACATCTGCGACGTTCCGGTTTCTGTAGCGAACAGCACTGTTGCTTTTATCCTTCGGGACAAAGCTCTTCCGAATAACTTGGATGTGAATTTCACGGCTCTGGAAGTATTGAAGATTTATTGAAAAATTTCAGTTGTCACTTTCAAACGGTGGTGTTTACCTGGCAATTTGTTTGAAATGAAATTTTCGTCTCGGTTTCTTCGCCGTTGACTTCTTATCTCGCCCTTTCTTCCAAACGTGAGTCTTCCAAGCAGGATCCTGGAATCGTGCATCGAATAACGTAAATAAAGCTGCAGCGAGGATTTATACGGAATCGTCGATTTGATTATAAAAACCTGAGCGTCGTAAGACGGTTTTAAATGGTATAAAGCCATTTCCTGATGGAACACGGGTGTTGCTGATCCAGATATCGGTGGGACGATCCACAACCAGTCGGCCGGACATCCGTTCCTCAGCCGCATCTCGTTTTCATAATGTTTCATAAAAGACTCTGATGCCATGTGATGATCTACAATCGTCACGTTTTTCATCTAAAAAGATATCTCGATTCATTATTATTTCTCGGTGTTTGCCCCTCGAGCATAGTGTAACGTGTACGCATACTTGGAAACTATGTAGCACGGCAACGTTGGCTTCTATCATAGCTTTATCTTTCCATAAGGATGTGGAGGTTCGTGTGTCGAGCTCCATGTGCGTTGCTATAGTCTACAAATAAAGTTCGCGTTATTAATGTTCACATTGTAAGCAAACTATTACAATTTTGTCGGGGATGAACCTCTAATAAATTATATCGTTGCACGTCACACAGATCTCTAGCTCCGATTTCGGTGCTCATGTACCAGCCGTTAAACGGCGCAGCTGTGAACTCTAATCCTCCGCAATCGAAAACCATTCCCGATACAGCGGGCACAGCGAACCATTTTAATTCCAGCTTCTCAAACCAATCGTATCTATCGTGAACGATCGAATCAATTCGCACCGATATAGCAGCATTTCCATACTAATTATCAAAATTGAAGGATCACTAAGTACAATAATCCCACCCGGGCTTGTCGCGAAGAATGAGATCTTCACATTCGGAAGGAAGTTCCATTTGGGATTCAATGATCCTTTAATTTCAATCATTAATATATCACCAACACTTACGTGGGATGACTGAGAGGAACTTCGAGGACCAGTTCACTCGGAATATCAAAGTAATCAGGATCATGACCGTTTGCTGATAATACCAACGGCAATATATCGAAACGGGTGCGTGCACCTTTCCATCCTAATTTTATACAGAGCTGCGCAAAAAAAATACGGCAAATGTTGGTCAACGTCCCTACAATCAACGGTGGGTCTTCTCGAGCTTAAGAATTCAAGATTCTGAACAGCATAGTGATTTTTAGTAATTCTGTTTACCTCTGTGAAATCCACATTTACTGGATCACCGGTTACAGTACCGTCCGGATTCTTATAACCGGCGTAGCCAATCAGTTGTTGATTCCACACTCTGTAATCGTGTTTCCCGTCTGTGCGTTGCGGAAATATCGTTATCGCGGACCTGTAAATTTAGTCATTAAGGAATGGCCAACCTTAAGTCAAAGTTGCATTATTCAGACCACCTGATGTTTCCTTTATTCGTACTGTACTTAATGTGATTGCACAGAGCCTCGAACATACCACTGGTCGTGGTGACATAACGGCAATCGAACACCTACAAGCGGATTCATAAAATGTTCATTGTTATTTAGAATACCATCCGGATACTTTGGCGGAACACGGTCACCTACTTGTAATTTTGACCACTGAATGCGACCAATACACCTTGCAGCATTGCGCCACGCCAATTTCGCACCAAAAATTAATTCCGTTTCGGTTAATTGATAAGTGCCGGTGGCCAGGACCTCCTTCTGTACGTAATCCCAACGAGAACGATGGGCGTCACTGTTTAATCTGTAAATTAATCATCGTGCAGAATTATATACGATGTATAACTTGTAAATTGTTAAGGGTGAGAGATAGTGTAACGAGGGTAGCCTGAAAGATAGGGCTAGCAGAGACTTCAACTCAGGTCGGACCATAGGTAGTTAATTCAACATTTGTTGGACAATTTAGTATAATTTTTTTAATTTTTCGATTGAAGTAAATTTATCAAATAGCTTTGCACAAATTCGGAATAGGATATTTTACAATGTTCCGTTTATGATTCTGACTAAAACACTGTACTCTAATTGAATGAAATGGAAAAGATCAAACGTTAAATATATGATTTCAGGTAGAAAATATTTTTTACCGCTTTTGGGGCCCAAATACCCGAAAGTGCGCTGTCGAAAGGAGTGGGATCAACTGCTAGCTTTGAATCATTAGTTACATTCGATCCAACTATAGCCAAATCCATAAAGATTGTTATAATCGAGTCTCGACCCGTTTGAAGTTTCCGGTACCTGTAGGTCTCGTACCTTCTGATGGAGGAAAAGTACTGCTCGAGGAAATCTTTTGCATGCACGAGGATTTGTTCTCTGGTGCGAGGTTCCGGTCCATGCGTCGGCAGCTGCATAATGCTACCGAGACACGCCTGACCTGAGCACAACGTTTTCTGAAAAAGACATGTCTCGCCATTAATGGATCTTAGGCGAAACGTTATACTTCAATCAAGTGCTCCAACAATATTACAGACGGCGAATTATTTAAATTATTTCTCATAAATTAATTAATTCTTCATAAGCAACAACATTGTATTTTATAAGCAATTATTTTCTTATAAGCAATTCTACAAGTCTCTATAAACAGTTACGGTGTCCTTCATAATAAAATAACGATTTAGAAGTGATTTTGTTTCATCTTCGTGAGTCGTTAGATAAAAATTTTGTTGCTTCCAGCCTGCGGATACGGGCCCATAAACTTTATTCGTTGCCTAAATGATTGTGACGTCTTTTAGAGATGATATCTCGGAGATGATCGCACGTCGCCGATGAAAGTACCGATACGGGCTACGCTTTAAAGCTCCATAATGTCTTCGATTTTCTTGACTCCGAAGCGTCGAATTTCGTAGCGCTCCAAAATAAACGATGCGCTCTCATATATCACATTATCAAGTCTTGCGACATTCCTAAATGAAAATAACAATTTTTCCGGAATTTGTTTTATAAATAATTTCTCAGGAATTCTTTTCGTAATAAAATTCCGAATTCATCGCTCTCTGATTATACTATTGTTACGCTCCCGTCTCCTAAGTACCCAACTGTATGTCTCCTCTCTAAACAATTATTTTACATTTTTCTACCATTCTTTCCATCGTCTACACTTTCATCGAAGATGACCATTCTACAAGTACTAATTATACTGAATCGTATATATCTTTCATATATCACATTATCAGTAAGTCCTGCGACATTCTTAAATAAAAATAACAATTTTTCCGGAATTTGTTTTATAAATAATTTTTCAAAAATTCTTTTCGTAATAAAATTACGAATTCATCGCTCTCTGTATAGCTGATTATACTATTGTTACGCTCCCTTTTCCTAAGCACTCAACTGTGTATCTCCTAAACAATTATTTTACATTCTTCTCGCATTCTTTTCATCGAAGATGACCATTCTACAAGCACTAATTATACTGAATCGTATATATCTTTCATATATCACATTATCAATAAGTCCTGCGACATTCTTAAATAAAAATAACAATTTTTCCGGAATTTGTTTTATAAATAATTTTCCAGGAATTCTTTTCATAATAAAATTCCGATTACAGCTTCGTCGCTCTCTCTATAGCTGATTATACTATTGTTACGCTCCCTATTTTCCTAAGTACTCAACTGTATACCTCCTAAACAATTATTTTACATTCTTCTCGCATTCTTTCCATCGTCTACACTTTCATCGAAGATCTTCCCTGGCCATTCTACAAGCACTAATTATACTGAATCGTGTAATTTTTGCGTTCTAAAATTCTCAGTTCTTAGCACAGCTTTAAAAACGCTGTATATATGTGTCTTCCGTGGCAGTAAATGAACAATTGTTTAAAAAGACAGTTCGCTTACTGCCACAGAATATGCATATATGTTTCGAAATAATTTTTTGATCGTGTCACACTTCGTGTCTGCTGTATAGATGTATCTTCGGGGATTGTACTCTAATTTCATCGGTTGGTACGGTGTCTCAGGGTCTTTGGATGTATTACATTCTTGATTTCAGTCTTTGATTTTGGCTACGTACGAGCGCATTTTTACAGTTTTTCTTCAATCATTTTGAAAACGTTTTGAAAAGTCGTTGAAAAACACGATCGGCCAGGTTGTTTTGAGCAATGTATCACATCCAGCCCCTACATCCGCGCAACTAGTGGGCCACCGAACGCACGCTCATTCTTTGATGAGTATTGACTCGGCCCACGTCAAATTCGCCCACTCGTAGTTTAGCACCAGCCCCCTCTCGCCTGTCATCTTTTATCTCTCGAGTCTCGCGAACACGAAAATCCCACGACAATCAAACGATCCCTAGTCTGGATAACGTACAAGGGATGGAAGAGAGACGCGCACACCGATCGAAATAAAACGGACACAGGGAGAGAGGAAAGACGTGTGCAGTTTCGAAAAGCAGCGTTTCGTCAGTGCCCTACCTCCGCATTTCTGGCGTGCAAAGAGTCAAACGCCTCGGTCTTGTAGATCAGGTTTCTCAGTTTGGTCGGCTTTCTTTGGCAGGCTCCAGTCTCGTGCTCCTTCATCTCGACGTCTTCTCGGCTCGAGAACGCGCCCCTGACTCGTTTGTCAACGCTCACCGCTCACGTATATACCGTGCCGCGGCGTGTAGCGTTGTAGAGAGAGAGAGAGAGAGAGAGAGAGAGAGAGAGATTCGCGAACAGCTTTGGTGGGGTGGGAGTCGCGAGAGAGGAAGAGGAGAGGGGTAGGGATGAACGGGAGGAGAGGACAGCACCCCCAGCGAACGAGATGTCACATGCGTCGCGAGGCTGTGTCATCGATTCACCGCCGAAATTTTCAACAATCGAAAATCTTCAGCCTACTCGGCCTTTATCTTTCGCTTCTTTTTATCGCGGTCTTCATCTTCACCACCCTTCTTAGGTTTCTGCTCGAGACGATCGCTCCAACCATCATGCAAACGTATGTGGGTCTGTCTTCTGACCCGAGTCTTTCGGGTCATCTCTCGTACGCCGATTGATCCTGTTTTCGAAAGATGACACCGTCTAAGACGATCCTATAGACTCCGCATGTTGACTGTCTGATTTTTCCTGCTGCACCCTGGACACCGCAATACAATTTTCTCAATTTAACGCTAGACCTACGGAAAACTGAGAATTACAGAAGAACGATACAGATACGAGACGGATCTTACGTTAAAAATGTATTCATTCAGTCGTCTCGCTATTCTTATTACAATATATGTTCGAAGAAACGAATGTGTTGGATAATTCTTCAGGAATGCATTTTTAGACGAGCTCTGCAGTTCTAGCAGAATTTAATTATTTAAGCTGTTTGAAATTTTGAAATCGTTCATCTTATTTTAATCGTTCGACAAAATTTCGTAACGGATGACCATTTTGAATCCATTGAGAAAACGGGCGCCGGTCACCGGTGACCGTCACCGGCAATCAAATTACGGCTATATTTGGAAGGCGTTACCGAACAATTTTCTATTTCGATATTTAATGCGGTATTTCGATTTCTATTTAGCGCAAAATAAATCATTTTCCTGGTATAATTGTATCATCTTAAATACTTGGTGTTCAGAGGAGGGACTGAAGGAACTGTTTAAAAAATTGAAAATCCCATAAGTAAGATTAGGAAGGCGTTACTGAACAATTTTTTATTTCGATATTTAATGCTAGTATTTCGATTTCTATTTAGCGCAAAATAAATCATTTTCCTGGTATAATTGTATCATCTTAAATACTTGGTGTTCAGAGGAGGGACTGAAGGAACTGTTTAAAAAGTTGAAAATCCCATAAGTGAGATGTAGGTTTGCCATCGATTGCCGCGTGTTAGAAATTTGTCATCCGTCGTTATTATGGGCTGACAATAATTTTTTGTTCGGATATTCTAGTGGTATAACGTTTTAGTGTTCGAGTAGTAACTCAAGTAGTACAGGTAAAGGCTTAGCGCGTCACGTGACGCTCAAGCGTTCAATCTATTTACGTAGTAGGGAGGAAATTCAACCGACCGACTAATGTAGAAATTATTATTTTATTATTTCTCATTAAGCAAATCGAAGTGAGTGCGAACAGTAATAAAAATAAGTCTATTACACGTAACTAACGCAAGGAAATATATTTTCTTAGATTAGATATATCTATATATATATATCTATTGTGGAAGCTTGGAAAACGTACGAAGCTGACGCGCAAAATTTCCGATTTCAATTGCATTCCATTTCTTTTCCGATTAGAGTGTGATCGAAGTGAACACAATGATGCACCAGGAGGAAGATAAGCATAAATCATCTTTAGAATCATGCAACATATCTCCGAGCAAATTACAACAATTGCAGAGAAGCAGAGGTGAGTTTTATTAACTTTCTTGACTCTTGAGCGGGTAAGGAAAACTGTGTTCGCATAATTATTCCACAGAATCTGAAGGAAGAGACGCGCACAGATCTCGTACACAGACAATAAAACGAGCATTCGAGTCTACACCTCGGAATAGTCCTCAGAAACACATGAAGACACCAGAAAGTCACGGTAAGTTCCATTTTCGAGGTATGAACAGATGTAACCAACTGAAGGTCATATTGAAGGTCACTTGCGATTCGTTCGAAATCATCCACGCTTTTTTCTAAATTTCAATTTGATTTTGAATGGTTCAAGTATTATATGGTATTGATTAAGCGTATAAGCGATCTTGACACAGTGCTGTACCAACAAATTTCTTATGGTGTACTTTCACAAAAATTATATCGACTAAACAAAGACTTTTTCTGCTTCCACAGTGAATAAAATTAGTACAATTTTATGCCGAATAAAGTTTAAGTATGTATTACTATATTTTCAAAACAGGCTAGGCAGAAAAAATGTGGTGTTTTTTTTTTAATCAAATATAAGCGTTTTCATATATATATATTTCGAAAAATATTACAGGGTCATTCAGGAAAGATGCGGTATCACAACTTGGAAGCGGTTCCAGTTTTCAAAAAAGCGAATCGATACAGCAACGTGAGAATCTGGAGAAGATTCAAAAAACATGTCCCAAGGGAACATTCTTCAACACGTTGATAGACCAATGGTCGAAGCACATGGGTGTGCAGATCCCGTTGACGCAAACAATAGGGGTAATATTTTAACAGTGATCACAATCGAACTGCGGTAGCAGTGTTTGGAGATTGGCATTAAACAAAATTTGATTCCATCCACGGATGATTTCTGTATATCTAGAGTGGAGTAAAACTGTATATTATGAAAGTATTTTAACAAGTTTTAATATTTCTAAAACATTCTATTGGTTTTAATAGTCGCAAGAGAACCCCCAAATTGACGAATTGAAGCGGAAGCTCGCTATGGAGGAACAGAAGACTCAATTGCTCACGAAAAAGCTGAAAAGTGCTGAGGAAACGATATCTTCGCTCACAGCTAATCGTGATGCCGAATCGCTAGAGAAGGAAGAAATTTTAAAGCAGTAACTGGATCATTTTTATTTTTTTATTTTTTTAATTTAAGTAAACATATTCAAAATTAATGGACAATATTAAAACTAAACTCTTTTAGATTGAACAACGACTGGGAGTTGATAACCAATTATTATTCCGAGATATCCGAGAGCCTGAAGGGATTTAAAGAACATAAAGATAATTTATATAAAATATACAACAATATTACAGTTATGCAAGAAACAGCAGTGAAAAAATTGCAACAAGAGCTAAACGATATGAAACTAAAAGGTAAGCAAATGTATAACCGTGTGAGATCGTAAACGGATTTATTTTTTTAATTAATATTTTACCCGTATTGTGCATAGAGGACGATCGAAAAAACATTTGCGCAGCAGCTGAAAATAAAGTAATAATTCAAGAGAAAAGGTACGTTTATAAATGTTTTGGGCCACTTCACCCAATCATTGTATTTAAAATTGTTAGAATGCAGGAAATGATGATCGAAGAGACCAAGTTGAAGAAATTATTGGAGGACGTCAAGAGCGAGTCAGCTTCGGAGAAAAATCGTTTAGAAAATGCTCACGCGGAAGAGAGAGTAGAATTAATAAAGGTTTGATAACATCCTCCATTGTTTATGCGTAAAAATGCGTGCGTGATCTTCTGCTTTACGCATTTTTATCGTAAAGGTAACAAATGTTGTAATGTAAGTGATCACGATTTCAGGAACAAGAAAAGCTCACGTCGACGAACGTTAAGTTACAAGGGCAATTAAAGAATATCGTTCAGGAGAAGCAAAATTTAACCGAATTGCTGAAAGAAAAAGATAAAGAAATCTCGGTCCAGCAACAAGATATTTTTACATTCAAGTGAGTATATTTGTACTCGTTTTTTAATAGTTTACAACGAGTGTTAGTATAAGTAATTAAACATGAATGCATCAATTTCTTTTGTAAGAAACAAGATTGAGGACCTGTTGAGTCAGACTGCAGACTTAAATGTTAAATACGAGAAATCGGTTGAAGAGACAGATGAATTTAAAAAGGAATTGGAGTCCAAACTGCAAGAAGTAAGAACGTATCATGTTTATTTATACATAAACTATTACTTAAACCTGTAAAAATTCATATTATTATTTAAATAGATCAGTCGACTCAGAGAAAACCTAAACAGTCGACAGGAAATAGAAACCGGTTTAGACAAAGACCTTAAAATAATGGAAACGAAGTATAAAAAGTCAAGTAATGATTTCGCAACTATACAAAAACAATTAAAGGATATGGAAGTTCGTAATTCGGATCTACAAAATACAATTAAAAATATAACAAAAAAAAGTGAACACCAAACCATGGAATTAATTAAAAAAATTGAATCCTTGGAACAAGAAAAGGAAAACATACTTTCCGAGAAACGTTCAAAAATTAAGGTATAACTAGGAAAGTGATTATGTTGATAAAGAATATTTAGTGTACAATTTCAATTGCTTATTTTTTAAATAGGATCTAGAAAACTCGAGTAAATTAACGATAGAAAAATACGAAGCGGAACTAACAGCTTTGAGAAAAAGCTTTGATTCTAAATTGTATGAAATGAAGTATCAATCCGCTGTCACGCAGTTTAATGACACATTAAACAGGATAGATGAAAATGCTAAAATAGCAGAAAAGAATAAAGCACAAGAAAAACAGAAAGATTTGAATGAAACACAATCAATTGCGGAGGTTTCTGTAGGGAAATCAAATGAAACACATAACATAGCAAATCAAGCAAAAATAAAACAATATCAATCACAAGCTAACAAAATGATTAGTACACCAAAGATTGTACAAAAATCACACCAAAAAGTAACCCACGAAGAAGAACAAGAAGAAGATATATACAATTTTTCCACTCAGAGAGTTAGTAACGTGGTAGAGAAAGTAAGTTACAATATATATGTGTGTATTTATGTGTATATATGTACGTGTAAAATAATACTTTATTTCATTGTTCAGGGTTTTGTGTACAAAGAAAATAGCTCCGATTTTTTAAGACCGCAAAAAAGTCAAGAAAAAGAATACGAGGTATTTCTAAAGTATAGTTTTTATGTGTTGTTTAGTTATGTGCAATATTACATGTACTTATAATTTCACCATTATTTTATACAAATAGGATTCCATCAAAACGCAGAAGAAAAATAAGATTTTTAAAACCCGTGGCACTGGATTAAAACAATACTCAACTACAAGAAAATTAATGAAAAAATAAAGTTTCTCATAAAGTGTTCATAAAAACAACTCTTCACAAAATAATAACATTTTTTAATACGAAATAACAACTTTTGTAACAGTACATTATCACTCAATAAATTACTCAATATAACATATGGAACACTTTACAACGTTACATGCTACTTTTATTCTAGTATTTTGTAATACTGTAACATTTGGAATACTGTGTATTACATACACGATGTTGGGCCCCTTATTCACGTCTAGCAATTGCGTTCACATACTACTGTATGTTTTACTTCACAGTCATGTACAACACATATATTCCAAATACAGTTTCACATATTCCAAATGTAAATCGTACTCTCCCTTGTATTCATTTGAGCAATCTATCTGAACTTCAAATTATTTGTCGAATGAAGAGGATGCAGTATCCCAATTCATTGATCTCTCTATAGCCATTTTCCATTTAGAATACTTTAAATCCCGTTCTGAAACATAGAGGTAAGGTATACATTTGTATTGTTCTTTTCATGTTATTACATTAAAGAACAAAATATTACCATCTTCTCCGATCTTAGGTGAAAATTTCGTAACTTGTGATGCGTCTACGTCGTTAATATCAATGAGCTCGATACCTACAGCTGCTAATATAGCTGCACCCAGTGCCGTCGTTTCTACCATATTGGGTCTCACTATGCAAAATGAATTTTCATAATTTGGAGAAATTGATTCATTAAGAATTTAAAGAAATTGAAAGATACGTACTAACGTTTATTCCAGTAATATCCGCTTGCAACTGCATGAGTAAATTATTTACAGTCATGCCACCATCGACTAGTAATGTTGTTAACCTTGTTCCAGAATCTTTTACCATGGCTTCTAAAATATCTCTTGTTTGGAAACAGACAGCCTCTAAAGTTGCCCTTACTATATGATGGTCTTGTGTATCTTCTGTGATACCACAAATTACACTAATGGGTGTACGTAGGTGTACATGATTAGTAGTAGAAAAGAACAATAGCTGTTACAAATATTAATTTCTAGAGGTGTGCGAGAAAATGTCAGGTACCCGATATTGGGATTCCCGAGAATAATTTTCTGGTTCTCACAGACCTCTATTAATTTCTGATTATGTATATTTACCCTCGTGCATCTTGTTGCCAATATGGTGCATACAGGCCAGAAAATGCAGGAACAAAATATACATCCCCTGAATGTATTGCACGATCTGCCATTTCTTGACATTCTGCAATGTTACTGAAAAGTTGCATGTTATCACGCAACCAAGACAATGCTGCTCCAGCCACAGCAACAGAGCCTTCTAATGCATAAACTGCTGGTGATTTCCCGATTTTGTATGCAATAGTTGTTATAAGACCCTGATGTGAATCCACTTTCTAAAAAATTGTATAATTGAATGTATCTAAAATTTGTATATCCAGTTTTTATTAGTGTTAACCCCTCGGGCTTGATATCAGTATACTGTATTGACCCTGAGGAATATTTTAAAATTGATTACAGAAGGCCAGATTATTAGATGCGATGTGTTTTCATACATTATTGTTCGCTTTCTAGAATTTGTAGATAGCTAGAGAAAATGTTGAAAAGTGTAAATCATCAAGAGATTATTGTACCATCATATAAAATCGATCTTACAGAAGCAAACTGACAATCCATTGTCATTCCGAGGAGTTAAATCATTGAAAAAGATTAATACATACAACACTTCCAGTATTGTATAGCAAGAAACATCCAGTTCCGTAAGTAGCTTTTGCTTGTCCAGGCTGTAAACATAACTGACCAAGCAGCGCTCCTTGTTGATCACCTACACACTATATATGTCAAAAGATTAAAAAAATTTTTTTTTATTGATTTAGCTGGGGATGAACATTCATAATTAAAACTTTGAACACTTTACCCCTGATATAGGTATTCCTGAAAGAATACTAGGATTCGAAATAGTCCCATACTTTTCAGCGCTGGACCGTATTTCAGGGAGAATGTGTTGTGGAATTCCAAAAAATCGACATAGCAAAGGATCCCATTTTAAAGTTTCAATATTCATTAACATGGTACGGGATGCATTTGAAACATCGGTCACATGCAATTGTCCTTTTGTTAGATTCTGTGCAATGACAAAAGAATAATAAGTAATAAAAGACTACTATTATAACTATTTGGCAAATATGCTGATAAAAATTGTTAGCATACCCAGAGAAGCCATGTGTCGACTGTTCCAAAAACACACTTTTTTGCTTCTACTGACTGCTTCACACGTGGTATATTGTCAATAAGCCAGCGTATTTTAAGAGCACTAAAGTATGGTGACATTGGCAGTCCACAGAGTGGTTTTAAATAATTTTTATTCCTTGTTTTATTAGGTATACTGTCCAGTATATCTTCCAATGTAGTAGTTGTTCTCATGTCGTGCCAAACTATAATATTGATATCATGTTATTATTAACATTAATTAAACAACATAGATTAATAACGTAAAAATAATCAAAGAATACACAATATTTATTACCAATTGCATTATGCAATGGTTCCCCTGTATCCTTATCCCACAGTAAAGTAGTCTCTCGTTGGTTGGTAATCCCAACTGCTTTTATATCTGACGGACTTAAGCCAAAATTGCTCAGCTTTTCCATTGTCTTCTTTATACAATTTATCACAGCTTGTAAAATCTCCTTCGGATCCTGTTCTACCCATCCTTCTTGGGGATACTTTTGTGTAATTTCAATCTGATGTGACGCTATCACGTTTCTGCTTATTACATCAAATACCTAAAGTAGAACATACAATGCGTATATCTTTCCTACTCATTTGAATATTAACATGAATAAGATTTTACAAATTTGTCAAATTTATCAATAAAAGTAAAAGCAATGAATAGATTAAAAAAGTCGATAAAAGATTTCTTGTGGAAAATTAACAATGTATAAAAAGTTTTAGAATAAGCGTCAATGTTTATCTAATATATTTGCAGATGTTTAGTTTACAATGTGGTAGAACGTATCGCATACAGTAAACACAATCGTGTAGATGTATTGAGGGTAAAGTTAAAGTTCCACTCGGATATCTTTTAGATATCTGTTCGTCCATTATTTTTTTCTCATTGATATTCAGAAGTTGAAGGAAAAACTGCACTTACCAAGAACCGAGCGCTACTTGTTCCCTCATCGATCGCTCCTATGAGCGGCCCTGCATGTTTAATCTTTTCCGGCATATTTTTCCGTTATTTTCGACTTAGTATATAAGAAAGCACTTAAGATGACCTATGGTTAACCTTCGTCCTAACTTGTTACGTAATGATGCACATTAAATATAAATTCGGTCAGTGATAAGAGCGCATATCGGAAACCCAAAATTAAAACGCATCTGAAAGGCACAAAATACCGTTCTGTCTCCTTCAGTTGCTTCTTCACAGATTGCTTTTCTATTGTATTTTGATTATATCATAAATGCTGTTTCTTGCATGATCATTTATAGGTAACAGTTAAGAAATTTTTGTAAGTCAACTTACAAAATTAATTAATTGCTAATAGGATTTGACAATTTATTTTACGAATCATATTGAAAAATAAACATTTGCTGTGATAAAGATATTACGCATAAAGCATTGACTCCACGTGGTGAACATGAGATTTTGTTGGCTTTTAAGAATAAACATTACATATATCGAATATTCGATAAATATTATTATTCGTTTTATACTTTTCTGTAAGAAATTTACAATATTTTATTTGCTTTCCTTTGCTGAATTAATACCAAAAAACGTATTGATCGAAACAAAAGGTTTTTCTTTTGCATCTGACGATATTTATACATATGTATATGTCCTTATACACATATATACAATATACTTTAGTGGTATCAATATCACTATAAAAGGAGGATGAATTAAATTACCTGTGTAACTAAATATTATAATGTTAATAAATACAGATTACTCTGTACAAAATATCGTAAAGCATTTAAGTGTCAAATAAATAATTATTCAATCAAATTCCTAGATAGATTTAATAATACGTAAATTATAAAGCACGTGATTTTGACGGGATTGTAGATATACATCAGAATCATTTATAATTAGTATGGACAGGGACCCATTATTTTTTCAATTATATACATAGCATGACGTTTGAGATATGTAGTTTTAAATTGAAATTAAATACCCTTCCCATAATTCATCTCTTCCATTACTGATATTACGAAACATTTCTAAAAGATACACTTTACATTCGTATTCATGGTAAAACGAACGAATAAGAGAGTCAATCTGGATTTAGTGAAATCAGACAAAGTGGTTTGTCGAAATTGGATTTTTTTTTAGATTTTTCTGGAAATGAAGTTGTAGTTTAATGTGTATAGTGTTCTTGAAACCACAAGGTTGGTAGGAAAAATGACTTCAGATATCCCTACATTATAGTAATTTTCTACGGTCGAGGAATATTTATCTCATTTCACTTTGCGTTACCGGTAAGGAAAGACGTACGTTTGTGGAAGAAGTGAAAGATTCTTTGCTCGATATAATTGAATTAGATTAAACTGTGATCAGTGGCTAATACGCGTGGATTTTCTCATGTTTCAGGCAAACCCACCATTAAACTGGCTTCGTAATAGACAGTTATTACTTGGCCGGATTTCTTTATTACGGTAGAGTGAGTATGGCTTCCTGAAACGTCGTGTCTGTCCCATACGAATATCTCTCTTTCTCCTTCTCTCTGTCTCCTTCTATCCGAGCATAACGGCACAAGCTTTCGATTTACGGGTGTTTTTGGTTTCGTTCGAGAAATTCATGAACATCGTTTCTTGACACGTACAACGTGCACACGTACCATTTACGAAAGAGGTTAGCGATCTTGTGACGTGTCAAGTGAATACTTCATTCCATATGGTGGTCACTGGCACAATCACTCGCTGGTCATTGACATGCTGGCATTTAACTTGAATCTGCTTCGCTCTTTCCCGTTCGAAGTAATTGCCATGGGACCGTGTTGCTTACCGAGATTTAGACCAATTCATCTCGACTGCGATATAGTCGATTAAACGTTTACGTAAAATGAATATCGTTAAAAGGTGTTTTATGCCGCTTTCTATAGACATGACTATCGATTCCCCTTGTTAGACTTTTTCGTATCTACCGGTTTTCTTTTCGTAATTTCTCAGACTTCGAAACTGCATTTTACGATTTTTCGATGCTATTCAGAGACTTGACCGACTCAATTAATTATGAAATAACGTAACAGTGAAATACATTTTGAATATTTCGTTTCGTTTGAAGCACATGGCACAAGTGTAAACATTAAATACACGTTATGCAACGAGACAATTTGAGTCTAAATCTTTATGCCTCTTTGCATTGATAATATTAAATTTGTATAGCACTTGTTCGGAAGGATGAGACATTGGCAATGAATAATACTTGTGTAGTTGCATTTTAAAAGAATACGTATTATACAATTTGAAGCTTTTTGTAAGTTGCATGGGTAAATACATTGAGGTTCATATTGCAGTGCTACTGTAAGGACTTGGCACGAAACAGGATAATCCCACCATGCAGCAGCAGTCAGTAATGGAAGAGGGAACGGCCTATGAGCCACCTACCTACGATGAGACATTCCCAGTACTTCCTGAATCAGCCAGTTCAAGTTCAGGGAAATTCAATATTTTCTCCATAAATAATAATTTACAATTAGGACGCATAACTATTACACAGGTACAATTACACAATTTTTGTACACACATACATTCCCTCGTTCGGGTAATTTTATATATCCCTTGCATTGTCTGCATAGATGTTCCGTGTACCCGGAGAAGAACGAAAATTTGATCATAGCGACAAATTTGGTGAACGCGAATCTATTCGTACATGTAAAACAATAATGAAAGAAACGAATACAATTATCGAAATAGCATCTTCAAAGGATCAATCGCTTACATTCCTAATAACTGGCAAGCAGAATCAGGTTTTGGAAGCCAAACGTCGAATTTTAACAACCTTTCAAACTCAGGTTCGATACAAGCAATTCCGGCAGTATGGGCTTGTTTTGTAAAATTTTGAATATTGGAATTATTACAGGCGAGTAAACAAATTAGCATTCCAAAGGACCACCATCGTTGGATTCTTGGAAAGCAGGGACAGCGTCTTAAAGAGCTAGAGAAGACAACTGCCACTAAAATAAATGTTCCATCTGTACAGGATCAGTCAGACCTAATAACAATCACAGGAACAAAAGAGGGGATAGAAAAAGCTGAACATGAAATTAGAGTAATTTCAGATGAACAGGTAAGTGGACATATTTTTATTAATTGAATTGAAGTGTGTCTCGGCAGAGGAAGAAGAATGCGTACCTTATATATGGTGATGTATATTACAGTCAAGAAAGGCGTTTGAACGAGTATCTGTGCCAAAAATGTATCATCCTTTTATACATGGTGCGCATAATGAAAATCTCACTGCCATGACGGCAGAAACCGGAGCTCGAATTAATATTCCTCCTGCCTCTGTGCAAGAAGATGAGATTACTATTGCTGGGGAAAAAGAAGGTGTGCTGGCAGCAAAGCAGAAAATTGAAGCCATCTATAGAGATATGGTAGAAAATTTAAAATGATTTGTAAAAGTGTTCATTTTTAATAATTCGAAAGTAACATTGCATTCGTTTTCTAGGAGAAACGGTGTACTACAGTGTCCGTTGAAGTTCCAAAGTCTCAACACAAGTATGTTATTGGTCCTCGAGGAAGTACTATAGCGGAAATATTGCAAGTCACTGGTGTGAGTGTCGAAATGCCTGCATCAGACTCACCCACGGGAACTATTACTCTTCGAGGTCCTCAGGAGAAGCTTGGTCAAGGTGATGCCGAATTTAAAGATTTTTCAGTACCTAGATACAAGAATAATGCATTAACATGAACATTCTAAGTATAGCGCTGGACAAAGTGTACGAAAAGGCGAACAGCGTCCGCACAGCTGTAGTGAAAGCACCTGTTTGGATTCACAAATACATAATAGGGAGAAAAGGCGTGAATATTAAACGTATCACGCAAGAAATGCCAAAAGTGAATGTGGAGTTTACTGGCAAAGAAGATAAAATCAAAATCGAAGGACCGCCGGAAGAAGTTGAGAAAGCACAAAACGAACTTCAGTTGATGGCTAGTGATCTGATATCTAAGCTTACATTTACGGAATTAAAGGTTGATCCCAGATTTTATAAACACATTATTGGAAAAAATGGGTGTAATGGTAAGCTTTCAATACTAAGTTGGTCAATTCGGGATAATTGAATAACATGTTATATCTGCAATGATCTGTTTCAGTAAACCGTGTAAAAGAAGGAACAGGCGTTGTTATTAATATTTCTGAAAATGATGGCAGTAATGTCATTCGCATTGAAGGGAATGTGGCCGGTGTAATGAAAGCTGAAACGGTGGGTAATGGTTATTCATTACGTATTGTACGTATTGTATGTGTAATCTTAATTTTCTACTTTTATCTTAAATTAGGAATTAGTGGAAATGGTGAAAAAATTGGAAAACGAAAAAGAGAAAGACGTGATAATAGATCACCGATATTATCCTAGTATTATTGGGAATAAGGGAGATAATATTAAAGAAATCAGAGATAAATTTAATCAAGTACAGATTACTATTCCTGGTCCAGGTATGTAGCGTGATATACATGCAATAACTAGAACTCGGATTTATGCCAGGTACAAACATTTCAAAGACCTCGTCCCTTGTTGGCATTTGGCCAATAGGAGCTCTGCGTGCATTTTTAGAGTGCAGGTCACGTCTCAGATTTTATATTGTTATATAGTTTCATTCTTATAAATTACGTAAAAGATGTCTAACTCAAAATGTTAATAAATATCAAAATCAGTTGTTACGTAGCGAAGATAAATTAATACTTATTTGTAGGAGAAAAGGGAGACATAGTAAAAATTAGAGGGCCTAAAGAAGATGTAGACAAGTGCCATAAATATTTAATGAAGTTGGTAAAAGAATTGAATGAGAATAATTATGTGCTAGAGGTACCTATTTTTAAACAATTCCATAAATTTGTCATTGGAAAAGGCGGAGTAAATATTCGCAAGGTTAGTATCCCACAACGATATAATTTTTTTTTTTTATAAACCTGCCATTTAATTGCTAATCTTCTTTTCATCGCTTTTAGATTAGGGAAGAAACGCAAACCAAAATCGATTTGCCCGCTGAAGGTGAGAAAAGCGATGTCATAACAATTACAGGAAAGAAAGAAAATGTCGAAAAAGCTAAAGAAATGATTCAAAAAATACAAAATGAATTGGTAATTTAGTTCTTACAATTCTATGAAAAGTACTATCAATTAATATTTATATTACACTATTCTCGTTTTTTTATATTAGGCTAACATTGTTACGGATGAAATAGTAATTCCGCCAAAGTTTTATAATTCTCTTATTGGCACTGGTGGGAAATTAATTCATTCTATCATGGAAGATTGCGGAGGTGTTGCGATTAAGTTTCCTACCGCGGAAAGTCGAAGTGATAAGGTAAATTTTTTTTTTTAATTTACATATATGTATATGTGCATTTCTTAATATCAAAATTTAATTTATAATGTATTTTGTCTAGGTAACTATTAGGGGGCCAAAAGAAGATGTTGAGAAGGCAAAGCAACAGCTGTTGGAACTTACAAATGAAAAGCAATTGTCTAGTTACTCAACGGAAGTCCGTGCCAAAGTGCAACATCACAAATTTCTCATTGGAAAAAATGGTGCCAATATTAAAAAGGTTTCTATGCAAAATTATTTGATTACATATGTCTTAGGCACTATGATATTCTAATTATCTTATATATAAGAACTAATTATACTGATTACAATATATTTATCTTACTTAGATAAGAGAATCCACTGGTGCACGTATCATATTCCCAGCTGAAGATGACCAAGACAAAGAAGTAATTACTATCATGGGAAAGAAGGAAGCTGTTGAAAAAGCAAAGGCTGAATTAGAAGCTACAATCAAAGAAATTGTAAGCATATGTATTATATATTTTGAAATGACTGTGGACATTGATTTCATTAATCAATGCATAGGTATTCTGACGAATCTAGTTTTTAATCTATCGATCAATATTTTTATTGTTCTTCAGGATAACATTACCGAAGGTGAAATCCGTATCGATCCAAAGCATCATAGACATTTCGTAGCACGTAGGGGTGGAGTGTTGCATCGTATCGCAGACGAGTGTGGAGGAGTGCAAATTTCATTTCCAAGAGCAGGTGTTGACAGTGACCGCGTAATCTTGAAAGGTTCGCATGAATGCATAGAAGCCGCGAAACAACGAATGCGAGAGATCGTACAGGAATTGGTAACGCTTTTTAATTTTAATACTTCTATTATTTTTTAACTGTCAGGTTCTTTGCTGATACATGATCTTTTTTATTGTTTCCCTTAGGAATCGATGGTAACTGAGGAATGTATAATACCTCAAAAACATCATCGTACCGTTATGGGAGCGAAAGGACGTAAAGTGCAACAGATCACTTCTGAATATGATGTACAAATCAAATTCCCAGATCGTGACACATATGGTACGTGTAGTTTTATCTTTCTACGCAGTTTTTGATAATAAACTTCAACCAAGAATAAAAGATTCTCAAGTGTGTATAATATTGTAAATTTTAGACGAACACCGCGAAGCAGAACAAATGAACGGCGAGAATGGAGAAGTTCCAGAGACAATTCCAGCCTGTGATATTATTCGAATTACAGGACAACCAGAAAATGTTGCAGCTGCTAAGCAAGCGCTTCTCGACCTAGTACCGATTACAATAGAGGTCGGTATAATTAGTCCTAGACTAGATAATGAAGTAATTTTATAATCAAGTTAAACAAAAAATTGGACGTATAATTGTAGGTGGAAGTACCGTTCGACCTCCACCGTTCCATAATAGGACAGAAAGGTCGTGATGTGCGAGAGTTAATGTATATATATGACGTTCATATCATGTTATCTCCAGCGGAAGAGAAGCTTGATTATATCAAGGTATGTAAACTGTTGAAGTTAATATATTACTTATTATTAGAAATTAATATATTACATTTTGTTCATCAGATTTCCGGAACTCCTTCTTGCGTTGAAAATGCAAAGCAAGCTATTTTAGACAAGTGCAAAGCTTTGGAAGCTGAACGACAAGATAGGGCCTTGAAATCATTCGAATTGAAGGTACTACTATTCATTGTCTCAAATGATTTACGTCTAGTTGGTTTACTTCGAATCATAACGGTGTAAACTGGAAAATATTACAGTATTTGAACATACACGAAAAATAGAGCATTCTTATCAGGCACTGATGACCTAGAGTGAATTAGGTTGTAGGCGACCGCGCGGGGAAAGTTTCGCGAGGCACTTTCATGCTTGACAACCGGGTTGTTGATTTCTGCGTTCGCGGATAGCAACGAATAGGTATAAATTGCGGGCTCGTATTTATCGGCCAGGTATTTTGATAATACCTGGACGCCTGCCGGGAGAACGGGAGAGTACAGGAGTTTGTTCCTGGCCGCTCGCTCGACAAGGAGAGTTTCAAGACGATACCTGGACGCCTGTCGGCCGAGAAAGGACAGAGCAACTCCTGGACGCCCTAGATACGATACAAGAGAAATTCGGGAATTATTATGAGAGTACGCGCGTGAATTCAAGAGAATGTATAATCTATAATTAGAAATTTTTCGAACACCGATTTTATATCCTCGCCCTACCGAACCTTTATATCCCTTTGTATTCCTACCTAATCCTGAATAAACCTAGTTTGTCCAGCAATTCCGTTGACGATTTATTCCGAAAATGGCTACAGCATTAAGTTTGTTTTCCTCTAGCTCGAGGTCAATCCGGAATACCATCCAAAAATAATTGGTCGTAAGGGAGCTGTGATTAATAAAATACGTAGTGATCACGATGTTCAGATCAATTTTCCGCGCAAAGGTGACCCTGAAGAACATATCATTACAATCACAGGTTATGAAAAGAATGCGTACAGTGCTCGAGACGATATTATGAAAATCGTTAATGAATTGGTAAGTTGAATCGTTTCTGTTCAACTTTATAAAGAATCATCGGCGATAAATAATTCTACATTTTTCTTGTCGTCTCACATGTTTAGAATGACTTGACGAAGGAAGAGGTGGATATAGATTATCGTGTACATTCGCGTTTAATTGGTACAAAAGGTAGAAACATTCGTAAGATAATGGACGAGTTTACAGTTGACATTAAATTCCCCCGCAAAACCGATCCCGATAAAAATCTTGTAACTATCGTGGGTACAGAAGAGAACGTAGCTGACGCAAAGGATCGTTTATTGAACTTAACAGAAGAATACGTGAGTATTGTATAAATTTGGTGATTATTTGATGAGGGAATCCGGGTTACAATGAAATACGAAACAATGTTAAATTTGCTTACAGATACAGGACGTTTTAGAAACACAAATATCACCCAAATCACCTGATTCGTTCCGCGTTTGGAGTGATGCAGGATTTAGGGTGGCTAAACGTAATTCCGAAGAGGGTTCGACTGGTTTCTTCGTGAAAGGCGGTCCTTGGGAGCAACAACCGCAAAGCGCCCCAAATACTGCCAGTGTGGAGGAATTTCCACAGTTCGCTGGATACTCGCATGTACCTATGACAAACCCGGACGGTCCTTGGGGTGTTAAACGTTAAACAAATTAAATCAAATATAAAAGAAAAACGAAAAAAATCGACGAACGCATGTAAGGTAACAAAGCATAATAACTTTCCTCTGACAAACAATATGAAAGGGTAAACGCATTAGTGCTAGGTGGTTCCCTGTTTCATTACTGATGTTGCTGCATACGACCTGGCCACTCTATTGGACTCTGACACTGGTTTACTACAAAATGTTTGACGACGGTGTTTATATTTACAGTTCATATACCAATATCCGATGTATCTGTAACTGTAACGCATAATATTTTAAGTTCGTTGCCATGTAGGAAACATGTACACGTGCGCTCACACAACGCTCATACACAAAACATGCAGGGATATACAGTCAGATGCAAGATGGCGGCCAATTGTATTCATAACGAGAACATCTAATTTCACATTTTATTTCTGCTGATATGCCTTTCAGGTACAGATATGTTGTACTTAAGACTGTGGCTTCGTAGGAACCAATTATTTTCTTTTTGTGTATTATACACAGGGTGGTCAGTAAATTGTGGTACACTTGAGAAGGAGTTTCTACGTGTAAAAAAAAAAAGAAAAGAACACACATAACACGCATACACACACAACGAAAATTTAGAATAAAATTTTTTTCATACGAGTTTTCAATAATGAAACTTCGAACAAAAAAAATTGTATTGTGATTTTTCGTTCTTCTTCCCAAGTAGATGCAACTCTTTTTCTTGATCGTACTACGGTCTACCAAGCAACCTGTATATATTTCTCAGATTGTCTCCATCTGTGTAGATTGCGCGACTAGACGTTTCCGCGTTTAACCGGGCATAATGTTTTTTTTTGTTAATTTATTTATATTTTTTTTTTTGTACATAAATTGCATTTTCTTTCGTTTTTGTTGCGTTGGACTTCAGTGGAATCGACTTCGAACCACGTCATTATAATAGAATTCTGTACACAGAACCGTGTGTGAAATGTGAAGCTTTAAGGTCTTTCTAAGGAAAACGTTCCTAGATATACTACATATACATATATATGTGATTTCCTGCTTTTGTAAGTACCTAGTATAAATAAAATAAGGTCGATTCGTACACCAAAAACCATCGGTGACGCTATGAAGCGAACCAAATTGCCAACAAAGTGTTAAGCGATTATTGTATAGTATCAAACAATGGAATTTAAGAATAGAGACGTTTTTAGTCACGATGAATAAATATGTTTTTGGGGAACATAATCTTTAGAAGGCCTTGATATTTTTCTACTGCTTTTACGCAGTGATCGAAGACGAGACACAGCATCATTGGCATCATTTATGACAGAATCATGAATGTTCGTAATTTAAAGGCTACTCTTAATTTATTCTATTCTATTTTACTATTTGCTGTATAATGCGCAATGTTTGCATTCTACTATTTATGAGGCCAACTAGCTAAGAAAAAGATATTCGGTTCAAGTGCCTTGTCTATTTTCTTCAGGACAGCTCATTTCAATTGTTGGAGGAATGTGAATATTAGATTATATGTATAAACATACACGTATATAAATATTGATAATAATTATATTATTATACACATATACCTGTATATATATACATATATACGCATGGTATGTATATATATACGCGTATGTATATAGGTAGCTACCATTGGTAGGTTACCAATACTACTTATATATACTTACCAACAAAAGTTAAGAAACAAAGCAATTACTCGGAAATTATGTAATATATGTTTTGTTTTTTCATTTGTGTATGTTATTAAATAAACAAAATACGAAAGATATGTCATTTTTAGTATAAAAATTTAGGTAAATAGTCTATGTACGTCTATATATTATTATAGTTTCGTATGTATTATACAAAGTGGGTCATTTCAGACAAGACAGTTGAATAACCCTCACAATTTCAGGGAAGCATTATGTGATGAAAAGGATTTTTTCTCATGTGGACATGCTTAGGAGATTCAAAACTGAAATTTCCTTAAGTAGAATTATAATTGTAGACATTCAAAAATTCATAGTCCATCTGGGAAAAGATTTTAACAAAATGTTTCTTCCAAACATTTTTTTCACCTTTCAAAATTGTAGGAGTTATTTAGTTGACTAGACTTAAGTGACTCATCCTGAGTACACAAGAGACAAGTGTGACCAAAATTTATAGGATCCACACTTGTACACATTTTATTAATAAGAATAATTTAATGCAAAAGTGTGAATTTTTGTTTACAGTCTTAATAAGATATTAGAGACCCTAGATTACACTATGGTTTGACATCTAGACAGCATTGACCTGATTAACATAATGCAAAATCCTATCAGTATTTGGGACCATATTTTGTAGTTTGTTGCATTCAATCATCTTTATTATATACATTTGAATTTTTAATTAGCTTGCAACATATGTAGTTACATGTATTTCCTATAGGGTTTAAATCTGGCTACTTGTACTATTAATATTATTTTTTGTTTAAAAGTTTTTACTAGCTTCAAGCATATTTTGGGACATTATTATGTCAAAATAATTAACACATATTTGCATATAATTTTGCAAACTTCTCAGATATAAAAATCCATGTTTCTTCTCGATTTTGTGAAAGAAAGACTATTTTTGTCCTTGGTATTAAATTCTTCAGATTTTAATCCTTTTTTTACAGTTCACAGTTTTGTAAAGTGGTTGGATATTTTAACAGCTTGGAATTCTATAGTTCATCTTTTAACTGGAACTGGTTTTCTGTGTTGAATGTTTTAATTATAAGTTGATTTTTCGTTTCCATTAAGTGATGCCTATTTGTCATTTTTGTAACAACTAAATGTTTTATGTAAAACTGTTTCCGCGTACACACGAAACAAATACAACTAAAAACAGCGATCTATCGGAAAACAATGTTTTTTAATTTTCTTCTGTGTTCTATTATTCCGATCCTGTTAATGAATGCAGAATGTTATTACAATATAATATACATGAAATAATTTTATAATTTCATTATAATTTTATACAATCATATCTTTTTCATAGTATAAGTAATATAAATTTATTCGCGACACATTTGATGATAAATGATATATATAATGATATATATATATATAATTATGCGATATTTGTTTCTTTACTTTTGTTGGCAAGTGTATATACATAATCAATATAATAGGTATTGTACTATAAGGTGCAATAACATAATACTATCACAAAAATGAAATAATAGGTCATGTATACAGAAATTCACTTATATTTTTTAGATTTACAGTAATTTTTATAAAACTTCTTGGTACGGCGACCTACATGTCATCTTTCCAAAGCATGGTTTATACAAAAATGCCAGAATTAGCAGTCTTTAAATACTTTTAGTTTTGGCTAAGAATTTGATAGATGCTGTGCATGAATGTACCTTTTCTAATAAATTATAAATACGAAATATTGTAATTATAAAATAATATTCTCTGTACACATAATGTCATAATACATGAAATCTATTGTAACAATATATATACATAATTAATCTATTGTTAAAATCGTGTTTTCCTTTCTGTAGTGCCTTATGACAGGTACTTCAGGAGTGTTAATAATTTCCTTTGAACACTTATTTATTACGTGCCATTTGTAATGTTCGTAATTGTTTTATAAACCCCTCATTTGGTTTGATGCAATCCCTAACTTTTTTCACTTTGTAGTAAGCATCGTCAAAGGACAATCCTTCGGATGTCATCAAGTAAGAAATGACAATGGTCGGCGAACGAGATACACCAGCGTTGCAGTGTACAAGAATATTTTCATTCCGATTCTCATCTATAATTTTTATGCACTTTTCTATTGATGCAGTGACATCAATTTCGGGTAAATCTAGTAAGTCGCAATAATAATATTTGATACCATCAAATTTAATTGGCGCGTCAATGCCAACGCTTAAAATACTATGAATATTATGTGTTTGTAAAATATCTATATTTACAATAGGGTCTTGCGAGCTTAGAAACAATCCTGGTATTATCTGTGCAACTTGTAAATCAGGTTTATTGTCTACAATGAATGGTATTCCAGGCAATAATTCTTTCTTTTCTCCATCAACTTCTTCGTATCTTTGCCCAAGCGTATTCGTTACAACAGTTTTACACGATTTCAAATGTGACTTTTTAATGCTTAGCATAGTTTTTAGATCCATTGTTAATGAGTTTCACAAGGGTAGAGCAAAACAATAATTTCTTAAGATCAATTAAATCTGTATTAAGTGCTTTCTAAATCTAGCATTGTAGTTGTAGTGTCTTCAAAGTGTGCTGGCTTATACTTGACGATATATTTATTTATCTCTTCTTGACAATATTCCACATTTACCAAGTGTAAGCCAACTGGTGGAACTACTTGTACTGAACGATTCCAATTTTGGTGGTTAGGGACTTGTAACATAAACATTATATCTTTTTCTGTGATAAGTCCAGCACCTAAGTACAATAAGGAAGTAACTATGCGTCTGACCTGAAAAAATGGTGAGAAAGTAACATTAAAATATAAAAACTTCTATAGTTTATAATATTTGGTATCTTGTAGATTTTGCATACTTATAAACACACTTATGTTTTAATATTCAAATGGTATTAAATAAGGAGCAATAAAAAAATTAATAAAATGAATGGCTTTTCATTATTACAAACCTGATTATATAAAAAAGACTTTGAACTACATTCTATATGCCAAAAGTCAAAATGGTCTGACAAAGGATCCATTGGCATAAGTGGAAAACTTTTTTCTACAGTAAGTTTATGTAAAGTTTTTATATAAGTGATTTCGGTGTCTGAAATCCTTCTTGCAGAAAATGTTTGGAAATTTTTTTTTCCTAGGAAAAGCTTCGTTGCCTGTTTTACTCGTTCTATATCAAAATCTTGTGACCTAAGAACACATACAAAAAAAATTAACATCCATTCTGAATCGTTAAACATATTTCAAATACAAATTGCAATAGTACCTAAAGCAGTGAGTATGTGCTTTCTCAGTTATTGGTACTTGCTGAATTTTTTCTGAAGCATCCTGCTTCTTAGGTATCATGAACCTATAGATATATGTTCTTAACTTTGCAATTTTTCTGGCATGAAAGTCTTGTGTCACAGGAATACAGTCTAATAGTCTTAAAAAGAATATATTAGTTTATCAAACATCTACAAAGATTAGAAAATATTGAGTAACAAGTTCCTTACTTGATATCATGACAGCATTTTAGTAAGTAGCGATTCACTTGATGAAGTACAGAAGATGGATTGTACATAGAATCATATTTATTGTGTAAATCAATGTGACCTGCGTTACAGAATGCGTGTACACCCGCATCGGTTCTAAAAATTGTACCATTATGTATTAGAAATATTATAAAATATGATAAAAACATTCTTAATTAATTAGAATTATTTCTAATAATTGGTTTCACCTGCTGGAAGTGGTTATTCTTGGATATACTTTGTATTTAGGTGCTATTGCTGAAAAAGCACATTCTAAAGCTCCTTGAATTGTATCTATATCGTGTATTACATAGTCCGAAATGATTCCATTTTTCTGCAATCCCCTAAATTCAAAACAGTAAAAAGATTACATGCAATAGTCTGTATGTTGTAAGATTCTATACATTTATTGCAATATTATGCTTAATGGAAAAATTGTTCAAAGCACGTGTATACTTATAATACCTGTATTGCGTACCAATATACGAAAACTTTATAAAGTATCTTTGCATATTTCTTTGGAGCTAATATATATAATACAATTATTCAGTTTTTCATATATTATTCAATTAAACATGAATTATGTATACAATATTTCCTTATTTTACATCCTTCTTACATTAAATTATGCGCTATAAATAATACGTTAAAGCAATAAATAATAACTCTCTCCGAATTAAATATTTTGTTTAATAATGTCAAATCAATCGTTCAAGTCTCTGAGATCGATATTCAGATTCCATCAGATTCAATGTTTGTTGGTTTTTAATTTTTCATTTATATTTAACCCTTCTATCATACACAGAGTATGTTAGTAAGAGACACTGATATCAGTGGTCAGAGACGATACATGACAAGAGCACAGACCACACAGACCTTAGACCTCAGACCTGCCACAGACCTTAGACCGTATATAAGTACTTATTTAGACAGAGGTATTCTCTCTGACTTAGCTTTACACAGTCTCGGGGTTTAGTGTCCCCACTTTTCTGCATCATCTTTTTAGCCTGGAACAGAACCGGCATCAACTTTTTAGCCTGGACCAGAACCTGCATCATCTTTTTAACCTGTATTGGAAGCTGCATCATCTTTTAGGCTGGATCAGAGCCTCTTTTAACATAGAAGTAGCATCCACTCTGGCATTATTAGGAATCTGCTGCTCATGATGCAGGTTCTGGTCCAGACTAAAAAATAGACTAGGGGGCGCAAAGGGGGGGGGGGGGGGGTTCACAAATGGTGCCATTTTCAAATTTTACTGGTGAATCGGTATAAATTATTTACAACTTCATTTATACGTTGTTCCATATATTAGAATGCAAGGCGAATGTATGCATCTTGTTCCCTAAAACCCTTCCCCCATGTCGTAATTGCTCTGAGGTGAATAACAACAGCACTACGAAACGTATACGTTGTACGACTCTTTATTATAATAGCAATAATAATGGGATAGTGGTAGTAGTAATAATATGCAGTATACATTTCTCATTATCCATATTTTCCCATAAACATACATCGAACGTTTGAACCGCAAAGTGCATTAAAGATATATATCGGAATATGTTACATTAAGCCCGAAACGAGTCACTCATAAACCATCATATACATACATAACATACAGCTCAATTAATACTTCTGTTCAACTTTAACGTGTGTATTCATAGTATCCCCTCCTGTCATTTGCGGATTCATTGCAATTATATATACAGTGACAGAATTAAATCTATTCATAGACCGGTGACGCTTACTGTCAACTGACAATTCTGGCTTCAGTGTAACACTAAATTAACAATTATCTTCATCGGCCTACACCTTAATAGGAATCGAAATTACCATAGACAATTCAGGAATGAAGGACATTCGCAAATTTAATGTTATAATTTACCGAGAATAGTATGAAAATAATCAAATGTAAGGTTGTAAAAGTCAGCGGTGTATGAACATTTTCGCATGCCGCTGTGTATCGCGTCGGGAAGTTTCGAGCAGATCAGTCTGCTCGTCGATCACCTGTTCGCTACCTACTTATTACATACATGCGCGCTAAGTTCTTTTCTCGGGCAGAAGAAAACCATCGAGCATGACAAAAATTAATTTCAAGCACCGACCGAAATGCCAACCTCGTTCAATAATTTATATTTCACAGCTAAAATAACGAAACAACGTAAACAGAAACATATCTTATTCGCAACGAAATGCCATTTTTCACAAAAAGAATTATTCTGATTTTGAATATAGATTTTCGGGAAAGAATGGTGTCATCGATTTTGCTCTAACTGCACTCTTGTAGTGTTCCCTGGCAGAAGAACGCTACGCTTACGCTTATATAATATGTACAAATCAAAAATTTCAATAGATATCTATATATATGTATATACATGTAACGTACACTAAGGAACGCGTTCGCATTATATAATATGCTATAATTTATGCGCGATGTATTTGTCTTTGAAAGCATAGTTTCGTGTCACGAGTATAAAATCAAAAACAATCTACCGTATATTTCGCGAGAATTGACAAAACCAGCGTCACTCCAATTGTGATCAATGGCGGGGAGGAAAGAATCTAATTTGACGTTAAAGAAAATGGAATTTTTTCGATCTTCCCGTACCTCTCGAATTCCTCATGCAAATGGAATAAAACCTACACGTTCTCCTCGGCTTCTTCGCTACTATCAAATCGACGCGATTCATATTTGACACGTTCTGTTAAATCGTCTTCGTAACGCGTCGTTTTGCGCTCGATCGTTGTCCTATCACAAAACGCTGGACACCACCATGAGAAACCGATCAAAAGGCTTATCCTACGTGTTTGTACATCGTATCGTAATTCGCTACCCTTCGTTCATCGAGTTCCCACGTTCTCCACTACCGGTTGTGGCTTACACGTAACGAAACTAAATTTCTCCCCTGTTATTAAAGTTAGCTAAAACATATCTGTGTAAGTATGGAATATATCACCGAAAGTAATGACCAGGAAAAGCACAGACTTTCGGAGCAATCGTTAGTATACGTTTTTTTTTAAAAAAGAGTCTGCTATCGCTCTGGCAGATTAAACATTTTATGGCATAAATCGACGAATTGAATATTCGAATGCTGTAGAAGCACCATTTTCCTCGAATCTGAGATTAACACTTTGCTATTATTTGTAGCGTACCGACAAGTTTTTGATCATTCTCGTTTTCTTTTTTTGCAAGAGAGCAAAGTGTTAAGCAAACTGTGCAACCTTCCGATTGGTATGAACAAGGTATATATCGACGGATAGACGAGAAAAATCGTGTGGCAATTTGTTTAGTAAAAAAATGCGTAAGGCGGCGGCTATGTTCGTCGTTGGAACGTTCGTCCCGCTTTTGCGTTACTCTATCTAAAGTGCTAGAAGAAAGACTTTACAGTAGGAAAATGGAAATTCAAGACACCCCGGAGCTCGTGTAATCATTGCAAACAGGAAGAAGCAGGCCGCAAAGCACTTCGATTTTTCCGATCCCTCGTCGATAGAATGGCAGTCACGCTTCTTATTAGCTACAACCTTGATGTAATAATACAATTCGCTCAGTAGTTAATAACAGTAGCTGCATTGCACATCACCTAACAATGGGATCCATAAAATTTTTCATATACCTAACATTTCTTACATCATCGATATCTCGTGCCGCTTCGCTTTGTATAATGCAATAATTGTTATTCCATCCAGCGTATAAAATCAGACTTCATATCGTATCGTGTCCGTAGACGTGTGTAACAAATTGTCGCGATACGATCAACATTATTTCTGCTATATTTAACTTCGCAATTGATTCGCGTGCAACTTAATATTCTTCTCAACATTCCTTTCTCTCTCTCTCGCTCTCGCTTTCACACGCACATTCTCTCTCTCTCTCTCTATCTCTCTCGACTTGTGTTTCATTTGCGTTTCCTTCGCTATTGGAATTCTAGCGCATCATCGGTGACGCTACAGAACAGTATGAATTTCAAACGCACTAAAACGGTTCGGCAACGTGGTTCAGCCCACTCGGCGTTGGAGTAAGAAAAATATCTAAGATTTCCACTATTCTTGCACTTCTCCTCGTTGAGCCCGCGAAAACATTCCGTGAAAAAAGGAAACTGAACGTACGAAACGCTACCCTGTGTATCTATCTCCAGTGAAATTCGATCAAACAAGAGCGGGAAGTATAAGCTGGACAACACAAACCGGTCTGGGTTAGGTCTAGAATAAGTTTTGAGCGAAACGACAGCTACGACGGTCTACTGGAGGAGTTGCGTCGCTAACTTTCGTTTCGCGGGCGAATAAAGCGGCGTCCAAGAGAAGTTAAAACTGAATTCGAAACTGTTGTGTACACTCAACTGAAAGAAGCGGCGCGTTCACTGCCGCTCACTTACTTATCCTGAGGTATTTTTGCCGGTGTGTTTGTGTGCCTTACAAAAACTTTGATTCGCGTGAATGATCCTGATCAGCGAGCTCGTCGTGGAACGTCCCGCGAATTCTATCGCGGAGGATACCGACTCGGCTGTAGAGGTTTCCCTGAATGATCCTTCAAATCACTCGGGTTGTACATCGTTGGTCCCTAAAACCAAAGACTCGCATTAAAACACCAATCAACAGAAATCGCATATTGAAATTATAAAACAGATATACATATATCGATTTTAATCGAACAAGATTTGTTATACCGTTTCCGTACGATACGTCATCGAAAACGAAACTAAGACGACATAGAGAAATTAATATAATCATGTGACATTATCTTTCTTCTTTACAGTTACTTGTTTGAGACTTTCGTAAGTTGAACAATTAAATGCAACGAAAAGCGTGAACAGTGTCGACCGGCGGCTGCCAAAAAACCATGAAAATGTACACTTGGAGGCCGCAACCAAAAATCTATCCTTCACCAAGCTTTCCCATATTTTTGCCATCGAAATCTTATGAGATTAACGTGCTCGGCATGGCGAACGTAAGCTTGATTTAGCAGTAAAGCCGCACGGTGGTGGCATAAATAATCAAAGGTAAAAAGGCTCGTATGATATCTAACGAGGAATGCAGAGTATTTTTTAAGTGGCAGAAAATCGCGCACGAATCGTGGTACAAGGCCATTGAGAAGCGTGTCTTCCATAGCGAGATCACTCGCGAAAAGTATCGCTCTCCTTACACATCAGGAACCACTCTACCTAGAAGAATGTGCCAATTAAAATATACTCCTCGGTTTGGGTACCGTATGGTAAATTTAATACTGTCGAATCTCGGTAACTCAACAACTTTTTCTTTGAGTTTACTTCAATTTCAGTTCGAGAGAAGTTGAAAGCCAAAGTCTCATCAGTGTAGTTTCACCGAAGTTCGACTGTACAGGGTGTCAAAAAATTATATGTCACGGCCACCATAGCGTGATTCTACACCTACGATTTGGTGAAAATTGACACAAAAAACTCCCCGCAAAATTGACCTTGACCTTGAAAATCAAGGTCAAAAAACAACAATGTTTTTTGTTTAATCGTGTTCTACTGGTCATAACGATCAACTTTGTGAAAGAAATCATGGGTCGCATCTCAACAGTTCTCTTTAAAAATGATGTTGCATTTCTTATAATTTTTGCAGCTTCTTTCTTTCATTCTGTAGTTGGGGAAATAGGAGTATCATGATTATGATAATTTCATACCCAACGAGTTAGCTTACTGATGGTACCCGCTGTATGATAGTACGCTATTTACGTATATATTGCTGCTGGATGTAAAAAATTTACATTTAAACGCAACATCATTTTTTAAGAGAACTGTTGAGATGCGACCCATGGTTTCTTTCACAAAGTTGATTCTTATGACCAGTAGAACACGATTAAAAAAATGTTGTTTTTTTCACCTTAATTTTCAAGGTCAAGGTCAATTTTGCGGGGAGTTTTTTTATGTCAATTTCCACCAAATCGTAGGTGTAGAATCACGCTATGGTGGCCGTGACATATAATTTTCTGACACCCTGTACAATATTAGCTCATCTCATGAGTAACGCTCTGTCTTTCGTTTCACTTTGCGCAAACATTGGTTCACAATGAAAGCAACTACTCACAAAACGGATGAAATTACAGTTTACAAATTGTAACATTACTTATGGGACGAGCTGGTAAATAAGTTACTGTTTTCTAGCGTGTGTAGGCTCAGTAGAATGTATGAATGATCACCTCTGGAATGAGAAACGACTAACGCCGCTGGATTACCTTGTTCCTCGGGGGGAGACGCAGATCCCTCATCGTGTAGCTCTGCACCTCTCGCGATAACGAGCTGGTTGAGCTCCATCGAGAGAGCTGTGTGCCATATACAACACAACAATCTTGTCTCACTAACCAATACTCGGCTTTCGCAATGATTAGGCATCAAAGTATGCGAGGAGTATGCAACGCCGATGCTCGCTGGGTACAAACGAATGGTTTTTGACGCACCAGTTCTCTTTTCTACCATTCGAAAGAAAACGTTGAAGTCGTCGGTGTTGCAAGCCTCTCGCATCGCCGTAAAACAAACGCAGATTTTTTTTTTATAGTAAAAGTGTAATTTCATTGTAACCATGCTCAGAATCATCACACCTTGTCAAATACTCTACTGTGTCCTGTACCGTGTATTACGATGCCAACCAGAAACCTTTTAGTGCTCTATTCACCAGAAAAATTGTCTACGGTCTACGTGCACAGAAATAAAAATGGTTAAAGCAGCACGAAGCTCTTAACGGAGACTACTTAACCGTTGAAAGACAGTTAGGTAGACGAAGTGTTAAGAAGAATGCGGTGGTTAGTGACAAAAGAAAGAAAGGACAGCATTTCGAACACTCTACTCCATTTCCTGCTGCTTTATCGTTTCCCACAGTCATAGTAGCGCTATCATCGATTCGTTCGGGCTGTCGTGATGCAGAGAACTAAGGTTTGCTGTACGAAACGCGCATACATTATTTACAGTCTGAACCATGCTGGCAGATACATAGAATACGGCATACCATGCGTGCACGATCATGAGAACAACGTATACGTATAAAATTAATAAAATAGTCCTTACTATCTGCAACAATTATTATTTGGCTACATCATTCTGCCTCCCCGACTGCTTGCAAAGAAAACATAAAAAAGAAAGGTGGATTAATCACAGATTGCCAAGAGGAAGAACATCTGTTGCGATCTCGAGAAAAGTCGAATTAGTACGATGATTGTTAATGTGACGCAGGAAAGCACACGGTTTTCAAGAAACAGCAACGAGACCATCGACACACTTTCTTTTTTAATGTCGAATCGCATCTTTCCAATGGAGAGAAACACCGACTCTTTGACCTCACTCTCTGTCCCCCTCACTCTCTAATTTTTATACGCACACAGACTGTACAAACATAAACTGGAAGTGAACGTAAGAGAGCCATTACTGTTCAGGGGAATAGACGATGCACAAAACTAGGGGAAACGTTCAAACATCGTACCGATCGTGTGTTACCGAGAGGGGGGGAATAATAATCGGTAAGAGAAAGTAACATCTTAACATTACAGTTCCAGAGACAAGTACAACCAAGCTGCATACCAGCATACTGCAGCCATAACTTAAAGATAACAAACGGGTTTGTGTACAATTAGTCGGAAACTGTAGAGGCACATACTGCAGCCACAACTTAAAGACGATGAACGGGATATGTGTACAATTAGGCCGAATCTATAGACGCATACGTGAAACTGTATTGTTAATGTTGTATATCTATACATGTTTGCAGTGACAAAACTGTGTACAGAAATGTAACGGGAAGAAGAGAAATTGTGTGTCTAAAAACATAGCGGTAATTGGATTGGAAAACTTACTCCTTGAGATGCATTTTCGGAAACGTTCGCCGATGGTGCAGCGGGCGTCGACGTTGATGTCAGAGAGGTCACGGTCGCGTTCAGATCGTTCACTGAAAATTAATTACAATATAGAATGTGCATAACATTCGGAACCCTTTAACACTACGTTTATTTTTAATTTACGATTATTAAGATTGTGAAGATGCGTCCATGAGGAATTATTCAACGAAAAATTAAAATTACTAAAAACTTGGATAGACACATTCCCGTCATTTTTATAAAATAATGTAAAACGGTCGCTTTCAGTGCTCCGTAAACCTAGTGTTAAGTATATTCGAAAAGAATAGTGTACAGACCTGGCGCAGGAATGAATAATTGAGGCGAGGAGGTTGCCATAGGTACAATCGGTGACGTTATGGGGGTTGGCATGTTTGGAGGTGCGGCGGTGCTCTTCGAACCAACAGGATTCATCACGTCTATGTAATTAGCGCGCATACTCCTTCCCTTCGGTAATTTGAATTTATTAATGCCGGATTCGTCGGCTAGCGAGGGTGGCTGAGGTGGCTGCGGTAGCTGAGGTGGCTGAGAGGTCTGTTCCGCTACAGGTGGTCTGAATCCCATGTCGGAAGCCTTCGGAGGAGGAGCTAACGTCGCAGAACCACTGTCCCCGTCTTCGTCCTTGTTCGTCCACTTCTTAGCAACGGGATCCCACACGATCTGTTGAAACACACAATCGGTTAAAATAGAAAACTCCTTGTTTGCAGATGTTCACGGTAATTGCACTGGAACTACAAAACCCTAGTGAAAATATGACGAACGTGATTGATTATATACATATAAATAATTGGTAAACGGTTCGTTCGATCAGATACTTTTTCACCAGGGGTGTAGACTACAGGGCTCAAACAGGGAGTAGCATCGGCAAGTGTTAGGAGACGACACGTTAAATCCGAAGCCGGAACATATAAATAATTCGTTAGCTGTTAATTGTCCGAACAATCAGGTATACTGGCCTTCTCTTCTGGTACCGTTACAATCAGAGACGTTCAACTACCACAAGTACCCGCGTGAGCCCTTATAAAACATAGAAAGCAACTGTCGTGATTGTTCAGAGATCTTTTGTTTTTTTTTAGCAGAGTTGGGCAAAATAAAGTTCGAAAGAACCAGATATTGGAGTTACGGGGCAGAGCATTTAAATCATCATGCTTGCCATCGATTAAACGCTCCCCCCGTATTCAAAATTCTATCGCCTTCTACTTCGATTTTCCCCAGCTCTGTTTTCACACGCATAACGCTACCCGGAGAGCGAGAGTCTCACCGTTGGATTACTGTCATCGGGCAGAATCATTTGGTTCTTCGGTTTCGGTGCGAACTTGCTGAACAGGCCGCCGATCCATGAGCCTCCGGTGTTCGACGGTTTCTTCTCGGCCGGTTTCTCCGTTGGTTTCTTGGCAGTGGCTGTCTGCTTGGCGGATGTCTTCGGTGTCTCCAACGCGTCCAACTCCTCGAGCGGGTCGAACTGCTTCCTCGTCGACGGGGTCATCGAGATCGCCGGCTTCGGCGGCTGAAATAAAGTATACGATTCATCATCGCAAAATTGTTCCGGCAAAGTTGATCACTGTTTACTGCAACAGCGACCGTCCCAGGGCTTTAATTAGCTGTGTGGCTCTGTTCTACGCGTTCGGAACATCCTGGTACATCCGCGCAGCTATCACAGTAAGCAGTGAAAAACTTTGCTTGCGTAACGAACAGTATATGTCGTACAATCGTTGTCGTTAAGGTAAGACAACAAAAGAGGCGCGGTCTTGAAAAATCCACAGTATATTCGATGATACATATAGGAAACTTTATTGTATAGTTAACAATAACAGACGTGTGTACATAAAGTGACATCTAGAACAGAGAGCTAGTTCTATCGACCCGGCTCTAGAATTACTTTGTATCAAAGAGCTTTATTAACAACCGACACCCTGTAAACAACGCAAAGCATCCGGTAGACTTTCTCGACGCGGAAGAACTGAAAAATTAATACCGCGCAGAATTCGCCGTGTGCTCGCTGACTTCGTTCAAGCTCGTTAGACTCTTGAAATGTGTTAGGTTGCTGCACACGAAATGTCTGATCTTTGATAGGAACGTTAAACAAATTTTTCCTAAATAAATCTTGTTCTAGAAACTACAAGTTTCTTCATTTACAACACTGTCATCTCCATTTTTGTCATCGACAAGTACGTCCATTTGCTACCAGAGCATCCTGCTGTTGTCAATATATTTATTTTCCCAGTTGTATAAATTTAGATATCTAAATAAAGAGATATACGACCTTAAAGAGCAGCTTCGTACCTTTAAACGATGTACGCAGGCTTTAATAGTATTTCTAGGTCGAAACACTTTGTAATATTTGCATTCCAAAATCGGACATTCCACGTGCAACAACCTAATACAAGAAATCCTGTAAGTTTGATCGAAATCGACGGCCATGGGGCGAATCCTGGGCGCATCGAATGGCTCGGAAGTAACTTAACAGTAAGTTCACATAACATTTCCAGTATGAAACTGAGAGTGGTGGAGGAGAACGACTTAGCGCATCTATAAAACGCAGAATCGCAGCATCGAGCAGGCCCGTCGTCGTCTACTCACAATTCGTCGGGACATCGATGTCGTACGTTTTCATGATTAACTTTCCGACAGGGAGATCGGCGAGCTTAGCCAAGTTAAGATCACTTCGGACCGGTCTGATCGGTAGATCTATCGGATAGGTTCCGCCGAAGACAAGCGGCTTGTACCGAGAGAATTCAGAGGAATTCTGCGAGGAGTTCGCGTATGACCAGGCGTCCACCGTGTCGCAAATAACGTCTTTCCTTCGAATGTGGGGGGCTACTCTCATGACCTTTTTGTCCTCGAAGTTACAGTACTGCTTCAACGTCTGACTATCGGTATCGGGGGAGGGGCCAGCAGGCGTTCCTCTCCCTAATCGCGAGTCGAGCTTGGAGATCGTCTCCAGGCTGACCTCGGTGAACTGTACGTCTAAATCGGTGGTGGCCGCCGGCGAATTGAAACTATCCTCGTTAGCCTGAGTCTCCGGTTCGCACGGGATCGTGTCGTTATCGTGGTCCGACTTCTTTCTGACTTTGCATTTCAAGAACACAGGAGGTTCCGAGGGGGGCGGCTTCACGTATCTACCGTCTATCTTCTTGACCTTTCTCGCGTCTCTCGGAGGAGATTTGTTGCTCGGTAAAAACTTGGGATAGGTCGTCGTGATCTTTGGATAGGTGATCAGCTTTTTCGAGGGTTTCGTGGACTTGACCTCGTCTACGTGGCTCGACCGATAGGGATTCGAAACCGACGACGACGAGATAACGACATTCGACTCGGCGGAAGAACCGGAAACGATTCCTCCGACTGGTTTCGCTAGAGTGTCGCTTAATACTTTGCGTCGACGTAACGAGCTAACGTTGGCCCCGTCCAACGAGCGCTCGCCGGGAACGATACTACTATCCGCAGTGAGCGCGTAATTACTTACTTCAGGAGTGGCTGTTTTTTCTTCTGTTTCCGTCTGTCCGTATGCGAGCATCAAGAAAAAGGTGAAACAAAATTCGGTTATTCTCGCGTCTACTGAAGAAGCTTCGTTAAGAGTTTGCTTGGAGCAGTGGGATGCTTAGGGTGTCCCGTTCGTCCCCATTAACAGTCTTCGAGTCGTAGTTTACATTCAGAAATCCTCAGGATAAAAATATCTTATTTCATTCTCATTGGTAGATTTTCATTGGGATAGAGGAGAGTGGTTTCTCGTTAAAACCACCCACCGCTATTTCAACAGGGACACCCTGCACACGATCGGCAAGACTGAGGAGATGAAAAGAAAGAGTTAAGCTGACCTATTGCAACGACCGACTCTTACCTCATAGTTCCATTTTTCCTGTAGCTGAGAATCGTCGGTGTCACCTTGTTCCGGGGGATACGGAGCACCGGCTGATTGCTGCTGCCAATTAGCAACGCTGCTTCCGTAATTGCTCTGGTAGTAGGACTCTTGGTTCCAATAATCTTGCTGCTGCGACTGTTGGTAAGATTCGTCGTTGTTTCTCGCGTATTGCATGGACTGGTCGTACGTGTCCGGAATATTCGCCGGCAAGGACAGAGGTTGCCATTCTGATTGCACGTCGGTCGAGGGAACGTCCATCATCGACGACGGACCCTCTCTGTACTCCGCTTGAGGCGGGTTCCATTGTTGGGCTTGTTGCTGTTGTTGGAGCTGCTGAAGCGGGTGCTTCGTCTCGTACATTTCCGGAGCTTGCGCGCTACCGTACGACTCCTGCTTCGCGTGCGATCCCGAGGCATCGTTCTCGACTATTTCCCCAGACTGCGAGAGAAAATCGAACAATTAGCACGAAAATAATCGACTCGACGAAATGAACGCGCATCAAACTTACATAGCACTTGCTAACAATCTCAGCTAAATTGTCGAACCACGGTACAGTGATAACTTCGTCGGTGGAGTCCTTGTAGACCGGGTCATGGTACTTGATCCTGTCCCCGAGATTGTACACCGAGCAGATGAACGACTTCTTGTACTTGGACGGCTCGTTGGCGATGTTCACAGCGATCTGTTCTATGTACAACAACGCTTTCTCGATCAGACCGTGATCCATCATCTTCGAAGCGAGATCGAACTTGAAAGTCTGCAGATCGACCAACGTGAATCTCGGCTCGCTCAGGTTTCTCGCGTACTCGTAGATCTCCGTGAGCATCACCGCTTCCGTCGAGAGGAACGTGTTGTACGGTTTATGGTGGTTCGCGCCTATCAGCACCAGCTTTACGTTGCTCGCCCCGTACGCTCCGAAGTCGACCTGCGAGAGGATGTAGCAGAAGTGAGCGGCGTGGATGTCTCCTCGCGCGGATAACGTATCCCCGAGAATGGTGATCGAGCGACGGTTAATGTCCGGGTTCGAGGACGTGTTGGAGATGATCATAGCCAAATGGGGCCGCCAATCGTCCCACTGTGGATCCGAGATACCGGTGACGACCGCGGGCACGCGACCAGAGTGCAGCTGGTACAACGTTTGCAACGGGTCGTGGTACGGTAAACTATTCGCGAACCGGGTCATCACGGACGCGTGGGTGCGTTTGTCCAGCTTGCTGGCCAGGAACAGCGCGTGCCCCCAAAGTCCCTCGTTCATAGCGTACTCTGCGCAACAGAAACGACGAGGATTAACGCGATAATTTAAAAGATTAAAAAAGACGCGGCTTGAACGAAGACATACCCAGAGCTTCTTGAACCAAACCGTACAGCAATGTGTTTCGGAATTCGTCTGTTATTTGCTCGAGGCTTTTCCGCGGTTTGCTCTCCGGTTTCTCCGAGACCGCCGCGCCACCATCTTGGCTGCTCTGAAATCCATCCCCACCCAGTTCTGATCTCTGAGATATCACCGACTCTCTTCTTCCCGAATCCTGAGGCTTCTTAGCTAATTCGTAAGGATACGCTTCCTTGTTTCTGAGCAACAACGCCGCTATGTCGACGCCGACAACGTTCTGTAACGAAACGTACAATTATTAGGTCAGTGCAAAAGTTCGTGCCCGATTTCAACATCAGGAAACATCAGAGAAATTTTAGAACATTGAGGTATGTATCTTACGCCGTTCTGTTGGATCAGCATGATCATTAGCTCGTACAAAAGTATGTACGAGGCACGATCGGCCATTTCTTCGTTCGCCGCTGCTTTCTTTATTTTATTCTCGCAATACTCGATAATTGTCTTCTTATGCGTGACGCCCCTGTACGAAGAACAAACGTCGCGTTAAAAAATAAGCGGGAACCTGAAGGAAATTAGATATTGTATTCTAAGCAGGCATATTCGAAGGTGCTACAAATAATTGTCTGTAACATGCAAAATTACAAATGACTCGTCTACTCGAAATAATAAGCATGCTTAGACGTATGAATATATTGATTACACTTGCTTAATTAAAGGTCCAGGATACGCCCGTAAATCACGCGTTACTGGGTCGTGCAAGAGTAGGTTGTCCAATTTAAGAATGTCCACCTTGGCTCTTTCACCGTCGGTTGGATAAGATGGAAGCACATGAATCAAAGATCCGATCGAGAAACACCCTATAGATGTGAGATTTTTTTTTATAGTCTACTATGTGTGGTGCGCTAGAAATATTTTGTCTGCCTGAAGGTACTGTCCATTTTTAAGCGAAACAGTTTTCGAAGCTGGACAGAACTCTCCGACGGATTGAATATATTGTATTGATATTTTGAATGATCGAGTACTATACCGTATGCGTGAGAAGTGGAGAATTTAGTCGGCGTCATTCTTGCCGAAGCGCTCGTTGAATCCTCGAGCAGAGACATGTCGGCCAAAGTTCGTTTGTCACCGGTTGTTCTGCAAAATACAGTTCTTAGTCCAAATAGGTGCTGATCATTAGACTGCGGATATTTATGCAAAATAAAAATTTTCTGCATCAATCGCAACATGTAGAAACCAAACAGAAAGTTGATTCTTTCTTTACTAGTTTTAACAGACCAAAAATAATCGACACTTTTAAATTCTTTTCATCTTCCCACTATTTTAAATTGCATCTATTCAAATTTTGTCATCGATGCATAAATCTGCAGATTTTTGTGCAAGTCATGGACTTAAACGAAAGTTAATAAACGCATAAGAATCCGCAGTCGAACCGTAAGAAAACTAATAGAAAGATAAGCTGCAATGGACATCCATCTACCGAGAAGATCTCAACTCCAATACTAAATTTACAATAGCGACACTATCTCTCGTATCGTCTACAAAGGATGAAGAGTAAATGTTACTCGCTAAAGATCTACATGAGCAAAGCACAAAAATTTTCGGTCGAAAAACCATCTAGCGTAGAGAAGGAGATACGTCGAATGCGACGAGAGGATGTTTCAAACTAACAATAAGTTACTTTCAATAGGTAGCAGAGATTCGACAAATTTCAATACGTCTGTTGCAAGTTTCGAACCGAGAGGACCCTCTCTCTCTCTCTCTCGGTCTCACCTATTTGAATTTAGACAACACGCCGATCTCCGTTGCGGACTCCTGGCCCATCCAGGACACCCGAAATACGGGACATACAATGCTTTGTTTGGCGAGTGCAAGCATGCGCTTGGATTCGTAAAATATCTAACACATAATCGACATTATAAAATCCATAAGGAATTAGGTTTTCTTCTCTCAATTCTTTACGAAGCTCGCGAGGAGGCTCACCTGTCGTCGCAAGAGCTACGGCCCGAGTGAACGCTGGCCCTGTCTTCTGGGTAATTGGTGACGCCACGGGACACGAGCTGCTGCTGATGTCGGTTGGCATAGTACTTGTGGTACCATTCCGAGTAGGCGGCAGGATTCGTCCGTCGTAAATTCTCGATGTACGCGTAATAATTGCTGGCGTAATGAGCACCGTAATCGTATCCAGGATAGCCACCTATGGGACAAGCTCATTTCAATTCTGTTTGTAAAAGTATAATCAGTGACAGACTTAGGCCGCTGGGCATATCCGCTTTTTTATCGCGCGGCGACGGTGCGCCAACGTAATTGCGGTCTGAAGTATTATAAATTAAATTAGGCAATGTACATTTGTTTCAAATGTAATTTTGCCGCAAATTTGTCATTCCGGCGACGCAAAAGCACCGCACGTTAATAAAACGGATATGTGCGGCGGGCCTTAGACTTCACGAATGTGTACCGTTGTAACCATAATAAGGATCCCTCGATCTGACATAGTACGCTCGGTCTCTGTCGTTGTAGGAGGATCTGCTGGATGGTCTGGACCTGAGGAACGAAATAAACATTACTGTAACACTTTATCCCCCTGGCACAAATTTTTAAAGACACATACCCTCTGCTATACGGATCATCGTAGTAAGGATCTCTGATATCGTAATCGTCGTATCGTCTCGGTCGTCTATCGTCCCTTCTCCTATCACGATCAACGTAATTCCGATCCCAAGGGTATCGGGGATCGTAATCCCGGATCTCCCTCTCCCTCCGACGTACATCATCGACCCTGTCCCTTCTGCGATCATCGGGCGGCCGTCTCCTACTGTCCCGTTCATCCAGATCGTCTTTAGGTTTGTTCCGTCTCTCGATATCTTCCCGGGGATGTCGATCCAAATCGTCCCGGCTGTGATGCTTCCGATCGTCCTGTATGTAAGGCATTTCCCGACGATCGAACTCGTCACGACCGTTGTATGGTCGATCGGTCTCGGCGCCCCGACGACGATCATAATAGTACTCGTCCTCGTATTCACGTTCACGATCGTAATAGGAATTCTTTCGTTCGTACTCGTATCGTCGCCGTTCCGAGCTACTGTCGCGTCGTCTCTCCCTGCTGTCGTCCCTGCTGTTCCCAGATCCCTCGTCGTTCTCGTCGTCGTACGAATCTCTGCGATTCGACGAGCTCGAAGCACCTTGAGCCTCGCGTATCGACGCACCCACGGCTTCCTCGCGTTTGATCCTCGAGTCGCTGGCTTGCTCCGATATGCCGGCTGAAACACAGTCAATGACAGTATACAATTCGTATACGATTTTAACAATTAACGCTTTAACGACCGCTCACAGAACATGTGTGTGATGCTACCGCCGAAGGTTCTTGGCCAGTGCCACACTCTTTGTGTGATAATTTATGAATGTAAACAAGTGTAGATATTGCTAATGGCTTCGTATTTCATCGCCACGTCTTTGATTTTAGGTAATTATTGCCTATTTTTAATTTTTAATTAATTCTTCAAAAATACTGCCGGCCCCTGGCGACGTTTCACTGCGTCGACGTGCGGTCGTTAAAGTGTTAATAAAGAAAATCGTCTTACAGCTCGTAGAAGGAACTTCCTGGGAGCCCGTGACCACTCTCCCGTTGGGCCTGTCGTCCGAAGACTGAGCAACCTCGTTAGGAGACGCGCCTCCAGGTATCTGTCTGAGATTCTCGTCTGTCTGCTGATTAGGGTCTTCGGGTTCGTTGCCCCTGCCAGGAACTTCTCGCGTCTCGCTAGATTCTAACATGATCTGAGGTTGTGGCTGATGCCTCTCCTCTCCGGATGGATCGTTCCGGGATTGTTGAGGTGGCAACGAACGTTCTCTGCCAGATGGATCGTTTCTACGCTCCAACGTGTCCGAGTCTGCTCGCGAGAGCATCGGTACGCTTCTCTCCTGACCAGGAGGGATATCGCGTCGCTCTGATCTATCGCTGATGTTTCTCATTTGCAGACCCTGCTCCTGGCCCGAAGGATCGTTTCTCCTGGGATCCGACAATCTCTGAGCAGACTGGACGTACTGCTCCTGACCAGTTGGATCGTTCCTACGCGGGTCTATGGAACTGGACTGGCCCGGTACTTCTCGCAGGAAAGGAATATCATTAGGCACTTCGTCGTTCTCGTCATCCTGGCTCGGTGGAGTCGGCTCGTGCTCCTGATGCGAGTCTGTTAACTCTCCGGTCTCCAAAAACGTGTTCCTATCGTTCGATGCGAACTCGTAATTGTCCGGTACCTGTGAAACAATCATTTCTCAGACATTGCAATTCTCTATTCGAACTACAAAGCATGATCAACCCGGCATAATCATTAGACTGCAGATTTAGAGAACTTAAAAATGTTGTTGCATTATTTTCAACTCAATAACATGATTAAGAAAAGAAATTAATGTCTACGTAGCTTCTGTATCTTGCACTTAATACAAATGAAGTCCACTAATAGTGTACCTGTTCCGGTTGTAGAGGCGGTAGAGACCGTGTCGGTTGCTGAGCAGCAGGCACTTCAACGTTGTTCACCTCTTGCCGAAAATCGCGCGTGCTCGCAGTCTCTTTAACAGGATTAATAACCGGTTTCGGATCGTTATCCAGCGTCTCCTTGTTTATAGAGTCTCTCGAGCCGTAAATATCGCGTTCCTGCAACGACGGCGTGACCACCTCCAGATTGACAAACTCTGTAGGCTGTTGAATATTCTCATAATTCTCGACGTTCTGTTCGGCGCTCCAGTCCTTGGTCGGCCTGGTCAGATCCTTCGTATACCATGGATACTCCGAGGACCGTGGCAGAGTGTTCTGATTGTACCACTGATCGTATCCGCTTTGCACCAAGTTGTCCACTGATGGAACACTCGGTGCCTGATACCCGCTCTGCGCAGACAGTTCTTTGTTCACCTGATTATCAATAGGTTGGGAATGCTCCGCAGCAACGGCTGCATATTCCGAGGACACCCCAGGAATATGATCCGTGGTAGCATGAGGAGCCGTGCTTTGAGCCCATACATCTCCGGACACAGCAGGAACCGGTAGCGCTTCGGACGACTCGCTCTGATGTTCTAGGTGTTTGCTGGTCTTAGGACCGAGACTCATCTGTTCCAATTTCGCGGGTAGTTCCTCAGGTGAACTGTTCTTCCCCCATTCCGCCAGGTCACCGACCGAGTTGAACTCGTTGTTCTCCTGGACGGATACGTTTTCAGAACTTGCAACGGTAGATACAGTTTCGGGAGTCGACGACATGTTGAGTCGGGAATCGGACAACTGTGTTTTCGAGACGCTCGCTTTCATAGCAGGATCTTTCGAGAGGATATTCGGGATTAACGAGGGTACGGATTTCTTCCTCTCCTCTGGCTCGACGCCAGTTTCTAAAGGCGGCGGTGGTGGCATGTTCGGTAAAGAGTAGTGAGCAGGTGTGCGACTTTGTTGCCAATCGTTCGAAAGAATAACATTGGCATTGTCCGGTTGGAGATGCTCTTCTGGTAGATTGTTGTTCTCCTGTTGCTCCTGCAACCATTGGCTACTGTGCGACTCGTTCGAATGCTTCCATTGCTGCAGGGGATCCGCGCTGATCGGTTGAGGCCAAGGATTGAAATCGTTGTTAACGGTGGAACCTTGCGTTTGTTGAGCCTGGTTGGGCAGTACGGACTCGTAATTTTGATTGCTCCATTTCGACGCCGACATGTTCATTTGATTCGATACGTTGTTCGCATCGTTCGTGGAATGTTCTTTCGTAATGTTCTCCGGGGCGGGCGGAAGATGCTGATTCGATCTGTTTCGTGGTGGCCACGGCAGACACTGATTACCCATATCATCGAAATGTTTCGCCTCTGTGTCCATCTCTGGATCCGGCCAATCGCCCGGCACCTTGCTCTGGCAATTATTCGGCGGCAACGAGTTCATTTGATCCGACTTGTGCCAATTATAATTGTTACCGGCTAGAAAACTGTATGCCGCTTGATCCTCCTGACTTTGCACGGCGGATCGTTGCTGCGGATATGGAGCAGGTTGATGAGGTTGGGGCTCGTTTGTCCATTGTGGACGATCGTAATCCAAAGAAACGGATTTACCGGAATTGGGTCTAGGTGGCGGTGGGTATTGCTGGTACGGATAATTTAAATAAGGTGGGAAGGAATCCGAATGGTTCGAAATCGGCTGTCTGTTGCCAGCTGTTCCATGCGTGTTCCCATCTGGTATAGAATTCTGATTAATCGAATCAGTCTTGTTGCCATTAACGTTTTGATAATAATGATCCTGAATGGAATTGGATATCAGCTGCCCTTGGTTCTTATATGGTGGTGCATAATGCTGCGGTTGTTGCTGTTCTTGCGGAGGTGGTTGTTGTTGCAAATTGTCTGTCTGCTTATCAAAGTCCCAATTCCATGAATTATTCCAAGGATCTGCTGTTTGTTTCGACTGATTCATAACTGCCGATTGTTGTTGCACGGAATCATTGGATGGCACATCTGATTGCATTCTTCCCGTCGGGTTCCACATGTTTTGATTATGAGCTCCATATCCTAAATTGTGATCTACTCTAGACCTTGTTGGTCTAGCTCTATAGGGATTCTAAAAACATAGTTTAAACGTTAGTAAACAATCCGAATGTAAATGTCTGTATGTAAGTACTGTTTTACTCACACTCATACCGCCTTTAGGATAGTACCGCTTGCTTGCTACTTATAATAAAACCTATAAACCAGAAACTGATGTTTTCATTCAATTATATCAAGAAAAGAGCATGCACAAAATCAATCTCGTTACTTTTAATAATTTCCTAGTTGTCAGACGAGATGAATAAAAAAATTAATACTTATCGCGATATCGCGACCGTCTGATCGGTTAAAACATCGAGAATTGGCAATATTGTTATTAATTATTTGACCACCGGTAGGTATTCAATGACAATTCATTTATTCAAGTGGAGGGAAATCTACTTTCGCATTATATGCACGTACGTATACGTACACACATATATGTGTGTGTGTGTGTGTATATATATATATAGGTCAATAGGAACCTATTTTTCATTATTCTAATAACCCTTCCCACAATCACGTCAAGCGCGTACGAGTACCTTTTTTCATTTTCACGTTTTCGGCAAAACGGGGGCAAGTCGTGAGGTCGACAAGCGTAAAAAATCAAAATACAAAATCCGTTGGTGCTGGCAGGAGGTTCGTCCGAGAAACAAAATTCCTCGAGCTTCCAAGCGCGAGAAAACGCGAAATTAGTTTAATTATGTAACGAAAATCGTGAGAGGGCAGGTTTCGCGTGGCAAAATCGAAGCTGCCGGACAAGATGCGGACGAAGATACGGAAAAATCGGATGGTTCTGACAAAAAGTCAGGATACCAGCTGTGATAGTCAAGTTAGCGTTCAGGGACCTCTCTCGTACTCGTTCACTCACCTAGCTATCGTATCTGGCACTGATGTTCATACGCGAGCAGAAGCATTATTTTCTTCCACGGAACATTCGTATCGTTGCTCGGACAGATTCGATCGTTTATCCACGCGGATTCGCACGTTCGCAGGGGCTGAAACGGAGAATCACAGAAGCCCAAGCATTTTACGGGCACTACGAGGGAAAGGTGTGGGTTAAGCACGTCACGAAATTTTTCCTCCTTCACTTTCCACGCGAGCAGAACCATAGACGCGCACAGCGCGAACGTGTTGATCTCAAACGTCAAAGATATTTGCGGTAATCCGCCGTCAGATGGCGCCGTAATGCTATTCGAAATTCGAAAAAAATTATGGAATTTAGAATTATATAGTGATGGGCACCATCGACTAAAAACTATCGACTAAATCGATAGTAGCCAACTACTATTTTCAGTCGACCGATTTTTTAAACTATCGACTGAATCTAGTGGTTGGGTTACTATTTTCAGTCGACTGTTTTACACGTCGCCATCTTGAAATTTCAAATGTCAGTGTCACACGATGAAACGAAAAGGTTAGAAATACATGATTATGACAGGACGTGCAAATATGCAAGTAATGAAATATGTAATACATATTTCAATACTTTAATTCATATTAGATGTTAAAATCTTATTGCTATTTATGCGAAATGCTTTAATTCATATTAGATGTTAAAATCTTATTGCTATTTATGCGATATAAACTATATATGTGATATACGTAGGCATAGACTATAGCCCGCAATCTAGACGTAACCACTAAAACGAAATTTCAGTCGACTGAAAACTATCGACTAAATATTCGATAGTATGTAGTAACTAAATAGTAATTAGTCGATAGTTGAATTTAGTCGATAATGCCCATCACTAATTCTATACAATATTTTACGTTTTTCTGTTGTTATTATTAGACATATTTATATTAATTGTAAAAAAATGGGCGACAAATGGAAATTTCATTCTTCCTTTAATAACCTTGTTAAATTGATAATAATTTTACATTTTATCGTCTTACTGTTTTAAATTTTACTTTCTCATTTTCGCCATAAATGCATAAAATCCGCTGGCTACTTATTATTATTATTATTATATATACTTACACCGATTAGGTATATTCTATCAGACAGAAACATGTTCCTCTCTGATTCTATTTTTCTTTAACTTTTTTTGTTGTTCCTGTGATCGGCCGCATGGGCTAGTTCTTGTAAAGTCCATAGATCCCTTTCCTTTTTAATAAATACAATAAGGAAAAGAAAGCATAACAGCGGCTACATGAATTCCATGCAATTAATGCATCGCTGAAGCTGAGATAATAATTTAAAATTAAATTATTAAACGTTAAAGAGATATGAAACGAAGCACCGTCAGATGGCATCACGATGCTATTCGACGTTTTAAAAAAATATTTTTAAATATCATAGAAGCAGCTTTATCAATTTATCGCTAGAACTGAAATAATAATTTTAAAATGCTATTTTACGGGTGACAGGGAAACGATAAGAGGATAGTGGGGATAGAAACGCGACGTAATGGAGGTCGTCGCGACTGGACGGTAAGAGGTGATTTTTGCAACTTCGTAACTATGTAACTTCTTTTGGCCTACATATATTGTCGCAACGATACATTGTCTTTATTGTATTTATATAGCGTTTTTCCGGCGATAACGCAGGCATCTACAGTGTTTGTACAATTGTAGAATTGCTTTTGTTCACGAAGATGTGAAAATAGAGATGAAATCGTTCCATGTCGGAGCTTCGGAAACTTCACACCGGCTGACGTGGTATATCAAGAGTGGACGATTTGACGAATCGGCCACACTGTAACCAGTTCCGCGTAAATGGATCTCAGGTGGTGAAGTTTCAGTTCGGACTGGTTCGAACGGAGTTTTCTCAGCGGGTTTTTCGACGTTTAGCCTAGCGAATCCATTTCATTTCTGGGAAAATGGTGTTGTTAACGATGATTGCGAGGATAGCAGATGGTTTGCCATTAGCGGCAACCATGCAAGAAGACGAACAGGTTAGAAGTCTGTTATGATGAAACGTCAAGTTTCGTTTTTCCTCGAGTTTCACTGTTTTTCCCGAATAACATTTCCAATTAATTTGCATACGACGAGTGCAACAATGCTCCGTTAAAATGGAAATGTTCTATCATTACACATTATGCAACTTTGTCGAATGTTAACAAATATTTTTATTTATTTACAGAGCGGTAGGAGTATCTTAGATTATCAGAATCAGGCGAAAATGTTGTTTAGAAAATTAGGGCCTCAGTCTCCGGATAGGTGTACTATAGAAACAGGTCCATATTTATTCCAGTAAGTTCATTATTTGTAAATTCGATGTGTTTAATTGCCTATTTTTTTTTTAATGTGGTATTAATTGCTCAACTTTGCAGCTACCTGATTGAGAATGAAATATGTTATTTGGTATTATGCGAGAAAAATTACAGTAAACGTGTAGCATATAGTTACCTGGAAGATATCGCACAAGAATTTCATTCTTTGTATGGTAGACGGGTCAACACAGTTACCAGGCCTTATAGTTTTATCGAATTTAGTATGTACTCTATTTATCCTATAGTTTAACCTATTTGCATTATTAAGCGAAATAATCTACACACAATAATTGTATATTTAGAGCAATGATGCAAATGGATTAAGCATAGCACTTTTTACAGAGTATATTCAATTATTAATATATCCGACTTTTCCAGATACTTACATTCAGAAAGCGAAAAAAGCTTTCTTGGATGGTAGGTCGAGAAGAAACATGAATGCACTGAATACCCAATTGCAGGATGTGCAGAGAATTATGGTTCAAAACATAGACGATGTTTTACAGAGGGGTACTGTTCTTTCAGGTAACAATGCAACAGAAATTTTAAAATGATCTGTTACGTCTCTAAGCTTGTATTGACTTGAAATTCATTTTCCAGAACTAGATACGAAAACGCAAAACTTGTCCATGTTATCGCAAAAATACAAGAAAGACGCAACTCACTTGAACAGTAAATCAATGTACGTGAAGGCTGTGGCTGGACTGGTCGCATTCTTGGTCTTCCTGTTATATTTCTTTGTTCTTTAGTTCAAATTAATCGACGAGTTTGTCATCACTGTGCAAAGACCATGGAGGTTTTTAATCATTCTGGTTTTCTTTCAAGATTAGCGATCGTATTATTATTTTCCGATAAGTGTATGGTACATTTAACTTTGACTCCAATCGTGATCGAGAGCGACGTACAGAAGTTGTATTCTGAGGAAAACTTGTCGCGACAAATACTATGACGTTGATACCGATATCAGGACATTCTTTCATACATTTACTATATATTGCCGTGCAATAAATATATAGTAGGTAATTGTTTACACGAGTAATGTACAACCATCACTGTTTCAATTAATGGAAAAACGATGCTAATAATTTTGTAAAAATAAAAGACAATATGTACAGCCGTATTTATATTAAAACGAAACTTTACTTTTATTTTCAAACAGTGAAAGTTAGTCTCACTTATTCCTGTTTGAGGCTGTATTAGTTTTATTATATATATTTTTTTATGGGGTTACATAATTTATGAAATCAGTAATGATTTGCAAGTAAAGAGAATATGTTAAATTATATTTATTCCTGTGGTTTTAGTATTACCTGGAATGTAATCATATATTTAGTTTTTCGGAAAGGGAACCAAAATAATGTATACAATTGGTTTTACGTTATTACAAATGTTATTTTAGAAAATCCAATTGTGTCGGTATATTAAGGTATTATATTTACAGTAAAAAAATTGAATTTATATTAAATGTACAATATGTTTCCTGGTTTAAACCAAGAAAAATAAAAATCTTATACACCTATATTTTTCCGAATATGTACAAATTGCTATTGTTCCATTTTCACAAGTTCGTCGTAATTAGGAATGTTAAAAGTTTTCATATTTGTTGTACCAATTTTTCGATCGTCGTTACCCGTTTCTTCTTCAGATTCCGAAAATTCGGAGTTAAAGAAGTAATTCACAGTTGAATTTGTTTTCGTGTTCTCCATTGCTTGTTTACACGTTTTCACTCTTTTTCGTGGAATATTTCTGTTACTACTTTTACTTGTCGAACTGTCCATGCATTCGTCGTCTAAAATATTAATTGATTCGTCATTTACGAGATTAACAACGATATTAAATATTACTACACAACAAATAAACGCACCTGTATCAATAATTTCATATATATCAGAGTGCTCTTTCAAAACCGCATATATTATTGGAAATTCTATTATAGTTTTATTTTTGAAATTTTCCTGTAACGACAGAGTTACGTCCAATTCATGAAACCTGATGAACAATTTGCAATTGAAGAATTCGTATTGTATATTTAATTAAATAAAGTACAATAAATGAAAGCGTTCTTACTTTGCATCCGACTTCGTTACTCTTTCTGCCTTCAAAAGAAATTTTATTCCAGGTAAACCAGCTGCTTGATAAAACTGTAATCTGTCATTTAAACACATTCTCAAATTTAATTCATCTATATCATTGGTGTTTTCCAATGACTTGAGAGGATCCAAAATATTTTCTATAACATTTGATAGCCTTGTATTTTCTAAAACCCTGTAATTAAAATAATTTTCCATATCCAAAAGGGAATATAATAGTACTCTATGTATTAATTACTTTACCTATTTGTTACCCATTTTGTATGGTCCGCTTGAGCAAAAATCCATTCTATTCTCCAAAATAATTCGTTAGTCTTCCAATTCAAATAAGTTGTGTTATTTTGATGTCTACTAAAATGTTGCGGCATAAATTGTAAGTTAACGTTTCTTTTAAATGCTGCTGCCCTGAGCTTAAACAAATGCTACAAAAACAATGTTTATATAGTGTATGTTTTACTCTTACGCTAACAATAAAATCATAACTAACCACTGGTAGATTGTTTTGTCGAGTGCACTTTTTAAATGGATCTCTCTTTAATTGCTCTACTGACCTGCCAATTTCTTCGAGTAGTCTATAGTCTAAAAATTGGCAAACATTTATCTTAAGTGTATAATTTCAGAATTACGTGAAATACTTAGGCGATTACAACTGTGTAGATGAGTATATTTTCGTAAAATACTAATTTACCGCTTAGAACGTCCAAATCCGTGAACGACTTTAATGGTACAAATTTTGTTTTATCCCTGACACCATCGCATTCTAACTCTTTTTTGTGAATGTTTACACATTGGAGGCAACAAGTTCTAACCTCGCACTTCGGACACGTGTATTTCGCCTTAGTTGCGCCGCATACTTCGCAATTTTCGATCCTGTAAATGGTTGTTATTTAAATTACGCACAGCACAATGAACTTACGAATGCATTCATCTCTGCGATCGAATAAACGAAGAGATTATTGAAATAATCATACTTTTCACTGGAAGTTGCCATATTAATTCTGTACCCCAAACACAGGATATAGTAGAGACGGAACTCCTATTGTAAGTTTGAGTGTTAAAAATATTTAATGCTTCACTATTTTATCGACATTGAATACATTAGTTTTCTGTTTTATCGACTATGCAAATATTGTCTTACTAATTTGTTATCTCAGACGAAATATAGAATTAGCATGTACCTTATGTCTAATTGTCTAGCGGAGATAATAGGAATAATCATACTTCATTGTTCCTATTTTATAGTTAGTATTAACATTACACACGGTTTCCAATTTTAAGATTTATTTTTCATATTTCTGTATGTACATATTTGTAGGTATTTCATGTATATTTCCATTTCATTTAGAAACATAGAATGGTAAATGCATTGACATCAAAATATGGACAATTTAGCTCTATTCTTCCGTTGGTTTTGTTCAGTATCAATATTCTTCTCCGATGCTCTTAGATCGACGAGTTCCTTTTGCTTTTCATTATACTTCATCGCGATGTTATTATACTGAATGCTTCCTTTCGCGTGTCTTCCCAACGATTCCCTCAGCTTCGACGATTCTCTCTCCAGTCTTAAAATATTTTCCCCGATTTGAAAGCCCGCTAGATTCAATTGTCGATTCGTTTTCGTTTTAAGTTCATTTTTACTTTTCGTACTACTCGTTTGGCTGTCAGTTTTTGCTGAAAACAAATTTGTAGGTTTATTAAAGCACAAAAACCAAGCACAGAACGATGCAAGAAATATTTCTCGGACATACGTTTGTCACCCAGAGTAGCGTTTATAAAATTAAACACATTCTTCTCATCCCTTTGTTTCTCCCTTTGGTACTGTCTCTCTCTTTGTTGTTCCAATTTTTGCTGCTGTTTACGCATTCGGCGTTCAACGGAGAATAAATTTTTATCTCCGCCCGAGTTCTCTCGTAACTCCATACAGTGATCTAAAGATGTTTATAGTGAAACATCAGGTCAGTGCAGAGAATTCGTGCTTGATGCTGTCGAGGACAGAATATATGTAAATTCATACCTAAGGATTTACCAGCTGGCAATACCGTTGCTTCGACTGGTTGTATTCGACCATTGGAATGTTTTCCAAGACCAGTACCCACCACATACCCCATCTGAGCCATTAACTTGCTACCTATACCACGAGTATGTTTCTCCCAATTTCCAAGGGGTGCACTATTATCCATCATGAGAGGAGACTGGTGAATGACTACTTCTTTAGGATACTCTGGAGAATCGCTTTCGCTGTTCGAATCATCGGATGTATCCGACATTTCTAAGTCATCTATGATAACATCTATGGTAATAGACAACGTGAAAAAAGAAGATGTGTAACACATCGAATTTAGGCATGCGATACTAACCGAGGGGCAGAATATCTTGCACGAAAACTTCGGCAATGTCACCGCTTGTTACGAACTTAATCCTAAAAAGATCTCCGGCTTTGTCTGGCATTTTGATCACAACACCTCTGTGCCAGAGTTCATTCTTTTGTTTTGCCAGTACCCTGCTACCCATTTCTATACTTTGGAAATCAGGTTCCCTATCGATAGAAGCACACTTACATGTATATACGTGCATGTACTCGACGATCGGTGTTTACGCTTCGGTTACTAAATCTTGATTGATTTACCTATATTCTTGAATGCTAGACAACAACACTAATTCACCATGAGAGAATCTGCAGTCCTCGTCGGAAAACTTACAGTTCCCATTCAAATAGTACGGACACGGAAGCATTTCTTTGTGCATCGGATTTAGGAAGAATACTCTGACCTGAACAATAGTTACATTCTCTTAAGCATGCAAATTTGTGCGAATTAACGTCGTCGGACACAACCAAAAAGCGTCCGACTTTTTAAGCGGTTCACTTTAAAGGATACATTGTTAATTAATGCTACAACGTGCTAGAATTGCAATGCTCTAGAGAAATATCGATCTCCTTACCTTTATTTCTTGCATACTTTTTATTTCCATTGTATTGTTGATCCAGTAAACCGAGCATATCATAGCATTATGGTAACCAACTCCTCCCCAACTGCTACCATAGGGAGCTCTACATTTCATGCCCTCCAGCTGCTTCAACTCTTCCTACAAGATTAACTTGCACCGTATAATTGTGTCATTGCTGTGCCGTATAGAATACTTGCATACTGACTTCTATATTGTTACTGGAAGCTCCAGCAGCTTGTTCATTCTGCTTATTATTCTCAGTGTCATCTGAGACTTTCTCCAGTTGCGCCTGATGAATTTACAATGAAAGAGAACACCGCAAATAAGGCTTATTGTTGTTAATAGGAAACGATGCTCAAGGAAAATATTATTCAAATCGAATAAGTAAATATAAGGCTATGGATCTTTATGCAAAATGAATAGACAAAAACTAATATATTTACACCTTCAAATTTTGTTAATCTTCCTACAATTTAAAATTTCACTTACTGAGAAAAAGTTTTTGTTTACCATAATATTTGCTTCTTCTAATTAAATAATGACTTTTCCTTAGTATTTTCTCCTATCATTGGAAATAACTATTATATTCTAGGAGATTGAGCCAAATTGTGCTTTGTGTATAGAAGGTGGATCATTTAAGACAAAAATAAAGATAGAAAAAGAAGCATTGGATAAAACTTGCTTCTCCCATCTATTGCCAAACACCCTATATACAATTCAGAAAACATTTAAGGCATGAGGATTACCTTGAACAAGGCATATTCTTTAGCCAGTGGATCATCGTCGTCGTCGCTCAAAATCTCAGTGGAGGAATCATTTTCCGTGTCCCCGGACTCGATGCTTTGCAGGCTCTCTTTCGTTAAATTAATTAGCTCTTCAATGTCCGACTTTAGGCTCAACAAATTCTCCCGATCGGGTCCCTCGGCCGTCGACGATAGGGTAGCTTGAACTTGTGCCAGCTGACAAAAACGTATGAAATCACGTACATTGAAACGAATCGTGAACCGAGGGGATCGTTTATTTAAAAGGTTAATCCTTGTCAAAAAAAGGAGGCTGCTCATCGTACCTGTTCCTCGTACTGCGTGATTGATTCCTTCAGACTTTCCACGTCTGTCATGATACTCCTATGACGACGACAGAAACGGGAATTGATTCATAGGTCCCCGAGAAACAGGGGATTTCGGTGTCGAACGCGTTAACAGTTTACATTTGCACTATATTTGCCGTTTTGCTTAACGATCGAAGTCGTAGATACACATATCTACATACATACACGGTGCCACCGACAACGCCGAGAGGACGAAGTCTGCTGTAATTCAGCGGACGAATTCCGTCTTTACCGACCGAGCGAAGGCGCGCGCATCGCGCGCCATTCAAATTACATCGTAATTTTCACTTATTGATTTTCGTTATTGTTTTCGCAGCATGTTCAATTTAACAGGTTGCGAATGTTTATGCAAATGCACATTTACGTAGAACGAGGTCGAATAAACGGGATTTCGTCGAAAAACGTGTTCCGTGATTAAAGGATCTCGAAAATGTGTTGCTCGTATTGTATACTTTGCGTTACAGAATCTTTTTAGAAATAAAATTAGATGCAGCATCGTCAAACTTTTGTTATTATAAACTCGACTGTTCTGTTTTTGGCAAGTGTGCTCATCATCAGAGCTGGCGAAACGAATCAAAAAATAATAATGCTCACTTCCGTTCTCTGTCGGGCCTCCGTGCAAACGATTGGGAATTTTCGCAATCATGCAATCGACGACCCTAAATGGTTTTGGAGACCTCGACTCGAGTACGGCGAGTGGATCTACCGTGAGCGTCACTGCGTTTTCGCGACAGGTCGTTTCCGATACTCGCCGGCAACAGGAAATCAATATCCGGAAGGAAGATGGATCGCGTCGAATTAAGGGCGCCGCGACGCCTACGTTAATAGGGATAATTGCCTCAAACGCGAAGCATATTTCCGGACCAAGGGTGCATAGCTTGCGGAAGGTTGCTCGCAGCGGCCAGGACACCAGCAGGACTTTCTTCGGGGGATGAAATCCTGACCGTCTCGCCCTCCAGTCGACAGGTCTCTCCTTTCCCGAAGAGGGATTTCCCGAATTACATTCGATGTTCTCGATACTAGGAGAACACAGATGGCAGGAATCGAATTGTAAACATCATCGAGTCTCTGACGACTATGTTTTTCCAGTCATCGCGATGATTAGATAGAAAATTCTCTCTTTCAGAACCTCGGAACAGCACGTTACAATGCCGCGCTGCCAGACAAGAGACACTTTCGTGCGGCCAGAACAATATTATGTAACGAAAATACCGTTTGTTATGAACGTTCCACCGTAGAGTTCCGTCGATGATGATGAAACTCATGTTACAGGACGGACGTTACGTGACGTGGAATGCCTATTTCCGCGAAACAGCGCAAACACCGGAAGGAAACAGGAAGTCGGAACGTAGGGAAGTAGAGACGAACGGAGGTCGTCCGCTGCGATCATCCGATCAGGAGGAACTCGCAGGTGTCTCGCGTCTCGCTCCTCCACGATATAGCGATTAATTATCACTTCCTCGCGAATAACAATCGCATTTTGACTCAACACTACTAATTCCAAATCATATCCAGCGATCCTTCAGCAAGCTCCGGCGCCTCTGCAGAGTCCTGCGTTGCGAGATCGCTAGCAATCTCGAAACCAATCATTTTTAAGGCAAATCACCGTCGAGACACATCATAGGTAAAACTTCAAAAGACGAAATAAGCCCGGGTATTAGGGTACGAGGAGACGGAAGTAGCGTGCCAGGATATCTAGGACCCTCGGTTGTATCCTTCTGACGAGCCTGCACCCCTGTATCCTGAAAACGTGGCGGGTACGTGTCGAGGACGAGTCATGGACACCACCACGACCACCGTAGACCAGTGGTCCTCATCGACATTGAAGGTCCTTGGACTGGTTTTGACGTTGGAGCAAATTCTTCAAGTTGAAAATTTTGCTCTTTGGAAAACCGGGGGTTTCACGTACAAATCTATAATAATCGTCCACTGGTTTAACACGTTGACGACCTTGATGGTCACCGCGTGTTAAACTGTAGTCGACTTGCTGAAAAATTATTGTAATAATTAACCCACCGCGGATTTTATGCATTTATAATAAATTGGTGCAATTTAACACGTTGACCGCCGTGTCACCCACACGTGGGTGACGGAATTATTTGTCCTGGTTTCAAATGAATTTTTACGTTAATATATTCATCGTACCAAATTTAATTAGGATCTGTGAAATGCAAGAATTAATTAATTTTTTTCAATTTTTATTTCATTAAATAACTTACTTTGATTTTATGGAATTTTTGAGGTTTCTAGTTTGGCAGTTAAAACAGGAGAAAAATTAAGACGAATAAAAATATGCTATTTTCAACTTGTTAGAATTACTGAAGAAAGAATTGTATCTGGCTCCCATCTCTTGTGATTGATGCAAACAATTTTAATTTTGCAAAATGATCTAGTCGTAACGTTAGTAGCAGCGAATATCAATTTCTTCGTTCAGAAATGAGCTAGATTATAGTGTAAGGCGCAAACTTCGTTACCGAGTAACTAGTAATAATAATTGTTAATATCTAATAATTAGATACTAAACATTAACCCGGCGGTCGACACAGTGTTAGTCCATATAATTTTTGATAGGTTCGGTTTGGGTTTGGGAACCACCGGCGTACACATTCGAAGGAATTCTTTTTTTTCCCGCTGAACCACAGACGCATTAGGCTCGCATAACAGCGCGACAATTATGCCAATCGCCGGGTGGAGCTGTTCGGGGTGCGACCGGACGGCCATGTTATCCTGGAAACAGCGACGACGCTGACGCCGACGCGACGGCACACGTCGGTTTGAAATGCTGTCCTAACTAAGAGCAAAAATTTAAAAAACTGAAATACTCGTAAGCATATTTATTCTTCACTAAAGATGCTCGCAATAATTTCTTCCTGTCGTCAATGAAACAAATGAATAAATCAGTAGTACGGCCAGAAATTAATGAGTGCATTTCAGTGCATTTAATAACAGGCGTCTAAGATAAACAATAATGCGAAGCATTGCAAAATACTTAAACATAAAATAACATAGAATAATTAAATTAACCCTTTGCACTCGGCACTATTTTCATTGTAAAACTAAATTTTTCTTCGGTCTTAGAATATTTCCATTTTATTCACACTTAGTTCATAGATTAGTTCCAGATCGAAGCTATTCAAAGGATTTTTTATATTCCTCCATAAATAAAAAACGAGCGTAACGCAAAGAGGCTTCAGGTTAGTCCATGTTACTTAACGTTAAACAACTGTTTTTGGAAAATCTTTTTCCGCCAGTTAATAGTTGAAGCCATTTGCAATAACCCATACGATTTGTAGACCCCTAAGTATTCAATTATAGGCGAAGTAATTACATAACTATCGCACTGAAAACTGATGGATTCCCAGGAGCGAGGAGATGGTTATTTACCATGCGTATATCTCCGTAAAAAAATTTGTTTTCAAAAATCTGACTTTGGCACATCATGCGCGCACTATTCGGCTAAACAAAAATAATTTATTTTTCTTCTAAAAATCGACAATTTATCAAATGGATTTTTTGCCACTGTGCGCCGTCGCGCGCTCGTATCTTACAAACGTCGAACGCAACTAGGATATCATGCGAACGGGCGTGTTGTTCAGGCCGATTGTGTCCCTTCAAGATCCTGGGTGGCCGAGCTTGCGCACGTTAAGTATTCCATCTACCAGGACCCCATGCCAGGACGCTCGCTTACCCCGTCACGAGGCTCCGTTGCCGTTCGAGGGACATCTGCACGTCTGGAGTGTCTGGACGTCCTCGGGGTCTCGTCAACGTCCTGTCACTCGTCAACCGCGTGGCGCCGGAAGCATCCGCGCCACCAGGACCCCATAACTCAGCGGCGATATCCTCCGGGATCCAGGAGGACCGCGTGGTGCCGACGTATTCGCACGTTCGTGGCTCGCCAGGATAACAGGACGTCGGCGACCGTTTCGCCGATGTCGTTACTCCTTTCGCGGAGAAAATTCAAGACACCTTCAGGAAGAAGACTTCCGGTGGAAACGTAGAAAATCGTAAGACAGAGAAACTGCTCCGTTTTTTGGTACATCTTGCGGTGGAGGGGGTGAGTTTGTCGGGGAAAGAAAGAGTCGGGAGGACAGGGAGATAGCATAGAAGCTTTCTTATCGAAGTTGATCGGTAGCTGTCGAACTCGCAACGTCTTCCGCGTGTCTTAATTTTGGCTGCGTATCACAGGCGATCATAAAGCGGGTCGCGTGTGCCACCGAAAAAAAATTCCAGATATCCGGATGGATTTCCGATAACGGACCGTGCGGCTGTACGTGTACACACACGTGTACAGCCGGTTCCCGCAACACCGTTCACACCCCCTTCGGCGAAACAAATATTGATTCGATATTGTCGGACGCGACGCCACGCGACGCTATGTCACGGAAAATTGCCTATCCTTTTTTTTGCTTTTTTGCTTTTTCGTGCGCTTCGATCAGAGAAGCTTTTTGTAGTCGAGAACGGATCCAGAATAGCGGAGTCTCGCGACCAGAGAGAGAGAGAGAGAGAGAGAGCATTTAAACAGCGGCGCCGATCGATCGCAGGCTTTCACGGGGTGACAGGCAGACTTTAACCCGAGTTAATATCGAGGCAACGATAACAGGATTTATTCCAATTTGAGCTTCAAAGCGTCGGCCTGTTTGTCCATCAGGATAGCAGCGCAGAGGTGGAGGCCGACGTTTCTATTATTCATCCGCCCACAATTGATCGGGACAGGGGTGGCGCGATTGGCCCGGTGGCTGGCGGTTTCATAGTCTGCTCCAGAGGATCGCGTTTAGTCGATTGTCCTGCCTGCCCATTCTTGCTCGATCTGCCGTGGTGGTTCGGCGCCTTTTTCTCCCCTTTACAAATTTATTTATTCACGATGGATCCCGTCGAACCGATTTCAGAGTTTTTCTTCTACGGTTCGTCAAGTTACACTGAAACATTTTATTGAGTGTACTACTGATAATTAACCCTTTGCACTCGAAGCCATTGTAACTCCAAAATATCTTTTCCGACCTAGAATATTTCCCTTCTATATATATATTTTTTCATGCTATAGATACGAAAATGGTGCAGTTTACTCGTACAGTACTGAAATGTTTAGTAATTTACTAAATACAAATAAATTTAATACTGTGAAAAATATTTTGAATAATGATACAGGAATTTTTAGTGGCGCCTTACAGTCGCCATTCGAGTAAGGGTTAGACTGCGGATTTTATGCATTCGTGACAAAAATTAGTAACTAGAGACTAGTAACTTAACACTAGAACTACCGAATCAGTCAAAATGACTGGTGGATGATTTTTTCTTTCACGGTTAGTGAAAGTATGAAAACGTTTTGGAACTATGAAGACTATGACAAATTTTGTAATATATCTCTTCTTTGGAGTACATGTTACCAGAAACATCGTATGAAACCTGAGTAAATTCGATCTTGCTGTTATTATAAAGGGATAAGTCTAAGTCACGTTTAGGGCTCGCTAGTTCTAGTGTCAATTTTATCATAGTTTGAGCTATGAATTTTTCGCAAGTTACGGTTGCTAGTCAAGTTTTGACACGAACATAAAGAGTAATGTGAAGTTGGGAAAAATGCTGGAGACAAGAGACAAAAATGAGTAACCCAAATGTAGAACAGTAAAAAGATTAACCCTTAACGGACCAATGCAGCCATACGAGCGGCATGTCAGTTTTACTTACTGGGTCCAATGCCGCGTATATGGCGGCAAAAATCATTTTATTATTTTGTCATTTTGAATATTTTCCTGTCTATCCTTGATATGAAAATGTAGAGTCCACAGTTTCCCTTCGTATGAAAAATATCTTGGACCTGGTCGGAAGTAAACTTGAAATACTTCCGGACCGTTGTTAAAATGATGTTAGAACGTATTATTTTCAGATTCTTCAAATTATTCGAGAAAGAATGAAATGTCTGACCGTTGTCCTCTTGCAATAAAGACCCACAGTCGACCGTGGCCGCGAAGGAGGCGACAAGGGAAGGGGTTGAGGTAACGCTATCGATTCAGGAATTCGTCAAGGGAAGCTTAGGCGACCGGAGGCAGAGTCTCGTGTTTCCGCAGGACGAGTAACGATATATCCTCGAGCGTGGTAGCTAGTAATTACGGAGGAAAGCTGCAGCTTCTCGCGGCTGCGAGAGCACCGATACTAAGAGAGAGAAAGAGAGAGAGAGAGAGAGAGAGATGCTATCATGAAGAGGTATCGTTCGCCGGTGGAACAATGTTCCTTGGCACGGTGTTGGTGCATCGTTGCCTCTTAAAACCCGGCAGCCTCTGGGCGTTTAAGTCCTCATACCGTTCTAATTGAGGTTCCTCCTCGTTACCGCGAAAGGGTTACCGGAAACAATGGCCGGGACGACAGCGGATGACAATTGCACGTAGCCAAGCATCCGCGCCGCTAACAAAAGCGCGGCCAGCCTGGTCCTTCTCGTTTTCGCAGTGCCTCGCATCATGCTGCTGCTGCTCCGTCTTCTTCTTGCTTCTTCTACTCTCTCGGCATTGTTCCCGGCCGAGCTTCAGCCTCGGATAACGAGTAACGAAGCGTCCTCCGCGGTCCTCGAGGTATCGAGACAGAGGGCCAGCCCGAAACGGCCCCCCTCGAACCAGGCAACCTTGCCGAAGAACCCGCGGCAGGCCCGAAGCGGTCTAAACGCGGCAAGGACTCCCTTCTGCCAAAGCAAACTCAATAAATAAAGAAAAACTACAATTTTATACGGGCAGGAAGCACGGTGTCAGGACTTACGGTTTCGAGGATCGTGAACGACCTTGAATAACCTTCACAATGCGGGACGTTGTATTTGTTTTGGAACGCCTTGAATATGTACGAATAAAGGGAAAAACATATCGCTTCGTTCAGGAAGATTAGGCTTCACCTATAACAAAATTAACCCTTAGCACTCGAATGGCGCCACTAGAAATTGCAATATCATTATTCAAAATATTTTTTACATTATTCAATTTGTTTGGATTGAATAAATTACTAAAAAATTTTCAGTATTGTACGAGTAAATTCCACCGTTTTCGTAGGTACAACGTGAAAAAAAATATGAAGACAATAGGGCCAAGAAAAATTGTATATCCAACGAGAAGGCAATAGGGCCCAGAAAGAAAATTGTAGAGTCAAAGAAACTATAGTAGGGCTTTTGAAAAAATTGTATAGGGTCAATGAAACTATAATAGGGCTTCTGAAAAAATTGTAGGGTCAAAGAAACTATAGTAGGGCTTTTGAAAAAATTGTATAGGGTCAATGAAACTATAACAGGGCTTCTGAAAAAATTGTAGATTCAACAAGAAAACAATAGGGCCAAGAAAAATTGTAGATCCAACGAGAAAGCAATAGGGCCCAGAAAGAAAATTGTATAGGGTCGAAGAAACTATAGTAGGGCTTTTGAAAAAATTGTACCTCCAACGAGAAGACAATAAGGCCCCAGAATGAAAATTGTGGGGTCAATGAAACTATAATAGTGCTTCTGAAAAGGGTGTGTCAAGGGTACGAAGAAATGTTTCGTTTTGGAGTTGAAATAACTTCGAGTGGAAAGGGTTAAACCTTCGAGGACGAACGTCGACGTATTGACGAAATCAGAATCGTGTATCTAATTCCTGCAAACACATAATTCAATTGCATACCTTAGAATAGATCGGTGGGTACATATCGCTAATTTTTCCTCTAATTTAAGACTTTCATGCAACATCTTTGAGGAACAAGTTCTTAAAAAATCCTCGTCTGCAAAGGGCGAATGAAACCAGGTTGCAGGCTTCTTGAAATCAAGCAAATTTTATCCGATGCATTTTTTTTTCTGTCGCGAGTAGCAAGTGGGATATTCGAGCGATCAGTTTCGGACGCTTCACCCTGTATAATTTCAAGCCTAAATTGTTCGGCAACGCGGCGCGTCGTCGTCGCGACGCGGAAGATCGCCGGTAGCTTTGCGAGTCCGTTCGATCGTGAAACCGATCCCGATTTCCGTAAACTTGTTCGGGATTGGTCGTTAATCGTCGACGTTCCTGCAGACGCAAACCAACGAGGACGATAACGGAGCGACGATATAACGAGCGTCGCGTCGGTGTTGAGCCAATAGAATATCCGTGCAATTACCGGAGTAGCGTGCGTAATTATTTTAATGATCGCGCCGGGAATCGATAGCCCCGAACCGGAGGGATAGTCTGGCCGACACGAGCTCCGCTTTACGAAACTAATTTAATTAGTACTTTAAGCAGTGCGCGCGGGCGTAACAGAGGTCGCTGATAATAGGAGGGAAGAGGGGCGAGCGTTATCAGCAGGATCCTTTCACGTTAAACCCATTAACGGTACAATTAGCCGCACGCTGGATTTTCCATTGAAAAGCGGGAGCCGAGCCTCGTGAAAAGGCTTCTACCTAATTTCGCGAGAAAGGGTGAAAGAATCCATGATGAAGGAAACACGGGGAACGTTCTCGGTCTCGGGGGCCCGGGGAACACCCTTGCTCCCTGAACACGACGAAGAGGTGGATGAAGAAGAAAAGCGCGGATGATAAGAAGAGAAAGAAACCCGGCCGGAACAACGAAGAGGACTGAAAGAGGAGGAAGAAACAAGTCGAATCTCTCCGACTCCGCGGAGTTACTCGCCTCTCATTTTGCTCGAGTGCCCTCGCGAACGGGGAAACATTTCAATTAATTACTGCGTAATTAAAATATGAAAAAGTAGTCATTACCTCGCGTTTCCGCGTCGGTTACCCGGACAACTTTCTTGTTCGCTCGCCGACCCCCGTGTTCCGTTCGACAAGACTCCTTTCCCCGGCTCTCTCTCTCTCTCTCTCTCTCTCTCTCTCTCTCTCTCTCTCTCTTCCGTTTCGCGTTTCGTGTTCCTCGCCGCGCTCTCCCAGGCCCGACTTTTCGAACGATATTCCGTTCTCGCGTTTTATTTCGCCGACACAGATAATCCGCTGCGGTGCACTTGCTCTCTCGCCCTTGCCCTCCCTCTCCCTCTCTCCCTCTCTCTCTCTCTCTCTCTCTCTCTCTCTCTCTCTATTACTCTGTGTTTCTCGCCATCGCGAGCATTAATTATGCACGTGTCAGGTAACTCCGAAGTGGTTGCCAGGTAAGCAGCCTGCTAGATGCGCACCGTGTGCGCCGTGCACCTACATGCAGAAATAAACACTCTGCCGGGACATCCTCGCGCTTGACCCGTCGCCGTACGAACGCTCCCGAACATCTTCCGAGATCATGCCAACGTTCTGCAACGGGCATCAAGGCCGACTCTTCCCCTTTTCGAAAAATGAAGCAGTCGCATAGTGTATTTGTTGGACCTCATCGACTTGCTCCTGTCTACTGTCCCTGCACACGCCGCTACGTTCATTCGGACTCTAATTAACCCTTTGCACTCGAAGTTGTTGTTGTGACTCCAAAACGAAACATTTCTTCCGACCTAGAATATTTCCCTTCTATATATTTTTCTTTTCATGTTATACATACTAGCACAATACTGAAACGTTTAGTAATTTATTAAATACAAACAAATTTAATAATGTAAAAATATTTTGAATAAAGATACAGCAATTTTTAGTGGCGCCTTACAGTCGCCATTCGAGTGCTAAGGGTTAAGTCCTCAATGAACCAACTATTATATCTGGCTGGTCAGTCCTTGGCGACTAAATTCATTGTTGTTTCATTATAAGTAGACTGCGGATTTTATGCATTTATGACAGAAATGGCTAACCACAATTTAAAGCAGTGGACATATTATAAAGATTTAACGATATCAGCGTGTTGGTTTCAACTTAATAAAACGATTAAAAGAAGAAATAAATTTTTATTTCGCCCCTGCGTTTTGCAGTCAATGCATTGTATTTTGCATAAAGATCCGCAGTCTAATTATAAGCAACAGAGTGCTAGAAGATGATCTTTACGCTTAAAAATCTGATGAACAGTAAATGGCCTTCAAACCGATAGTTCTGATACTGATTTCTCTATATATGTCGCCAAGGCCTGGATGATAAACGTCGCGGAATTGTCCGGGTAGGTTCAGTTTTAACCAGTTAACTGCGGGGTTTAATTTTACAAATCCCTTACATGTCGCGGAATTAAAATTAACCAGTCTCAAGCAAATGTCGTTATCGTAAATTTTACGAAAAAAGAAAAAGCAAAATGAGAAAGAATTACATTTTTATTCGATAAGAAATTAACAATTCATTAACGTTACCGCAATAGAGTTTCGGATTGACGTGTGTACACATCCAACGCAGTTAACTGGCTAAACGTTGTAGAAACCTGTCGAAATGTTCGTAACATTATCCAGAACTGTCGTATTTGAGGGAGTCTACAGAATTGCCCTACACAAGAATCATTTGTACAGCCCTTCGGTTTAAAGTAGGAAAAATCTCTTAAACTCCAAAAGCCTCGTTCTTCGAACACAAAACTTCTCAAAGCCTGATGGCGACAGAGAAGCATACTCTTACCTATTCAGTTGCCGATCACGGGGAGGGTAAAAGAGAAAAGTTAATATTTGTTGGACAGTGTAATCGGCGATCTGCGAAGCGCGTGCAGGCAATTGCAGCGATCAAAGGCTGCCGAGGTTAACGAGAACCGCAACCGGTATATCGCGAACAGAAACACCCCTATACGGACGCGGAATTGAAGAGGTCGATTACAAACGAATCGACGATCGAACGGGATATCGTTGTGTGCATCATCGGTGCTCGTGTGCCGTTCGCGAACAAGAGGCGCGTTAACTTTGGTTCGCGTCGCCAGATAATAGCGTGGAGCCGAAGGGGGTCGAGCTGTTACGAACGTGAAAATAAGCCTTAATCCGTTGTGTTAGCCCTGCCGCGAGGAGGATCGCTCGATCTCTCCTGCTCGGAGCAGAGCCGAGCAAAGCAGAGCAAAGCAGAGCAGAGCAGAGCAGAGCAGGGGTGGCTCCGTCAACGAGCCCCCGCCCGCCACGCGGCGCTAACTTTTCAATCTCGGTCGAATAATCCGTCGGAAAGCCCCGCGGTTACCTCGGCAACGATCTGGCCTCTCATTGGCTCGCCGACTACCTTTTCCGTCCCTCTCCCTCCACCTTCCCGATTTCCCTCCAGCCTTCTTCTCGGACCTCCCCGCCGACTACCCTTCTTTCGTTCCGTCACCCTCCTCTACGGATGGGACTAATTCGCTTATCGCTCCCGCGTCTCCCATTAGCCTAAACCCTGATGTTCGTTTCGACTCTATCAAACGCCAATTATCACTTTCCTCGACGACTCGACTTGCATCACGCGCCAACCCCCTGCTCTATTATTCTCGTCCCGCCTATAATCACTAGAACTTCTTGTCCTTGGTCTAGACCAGATACAACCTCTTCGTTTCATCTAGGGAAATAGACCAGCGCGCTGACAATAAATATTTTTTACTACACAGCACCGTAGCTGATGTCAAGACGAATCCAACGACCTATACACTTTGAAATAACCCTAAAATATTTTTGGCCAGCTTTCAAGGCCACGTACTCCACTGTGCAGCGCCTAGGTTGGCTGGGACCCTAGGTTGCACTCTCAGACAAATCATCAGTCAATTAGCACCAGCAATATCAGTGCATTTTTCTCTTTGTCAAGACATACAGCTAACCCAGACTCAAAATGCTATTAGTAACATTGCAAAGACCTTCTCAAGATACATGTTAAATATTTTTGGCCAGCTTTCAAGGCCAAATACTCCACTGTGCTGCGCTTAGGTTCGGCCCACTTGGCTGGGACCCTAGGTTGCACTCTCAGATAAATCATCAGTCAATTAGCACCAGCAATATCAGTGCAAGTATTTTTCTCTTCGTCAAGATGTGCAGCTAATCCAGATTGAAAATGCTATTAGTAACATTGCAAAAACCTTCTCAAGATACACGTTAAATATTTTTGGCCAGCTTTCAAGGCCAAATACTCCACTGTGCAGCGCTTGGGTTCGGCCCACTTGGCTGGGACCCTAGGTTGCACTCTCAGATAAATCATCAGTCAATTAGTATCAGCAATATGAGTGCATTTTTCTCTTCGTCAAGATGTACAGCTAACCCAAACTCAAAACAGTATTAGTAACATTGCAAAGACCTTCTCAAGATCCACCTACCCTTGATGCTAGTCCAACACTAGGCTAAACACCCATATGCTGTTCCCATAAACGGTGAAACGTCTCTGGTGCGAATGGGGTGAGCATAGTCCTCATAGTTGAGGCTTACGACCTGAATAATACCCAGACTGCGGATTTTATGCATTCGTGACGAAAATGGGTGTGTGAAATATAAAACAATACGAAGACAAATAGAATTGAAAATATGTTATTATTAGACTGCGGATCTCTATGCAAAATTTTATACATAAATTGCAATCTATAGGAGCTAGATAAAAATTTATTTTGCTCGTTAATAATTTTTATATGTTAAAAATGGTATATCGACATTGTTGAACTCCTTTAATCTTTTTACAGTGTTGAATTACACCTACTCATTTTTCTCATAAATGCATAAAATCCTCGTATTCGAATTATTAAAGGAAGAAACAAATCTTCACTCGGTTCCAGTATCTTGTAATTGCCTGAGCAAATTTTTATTTTCCAGAAAGATTCGAGTGAATGATTTCCTAAGAACTGCCCGCTCCCCCCAGAAATCTTATGAAACCGTTTTCCTAGTACGATAGGGTGAAAGATTTACGGCGGAGTAATTGGAAATTGCAGGTGCAGCGTTCTCGGGGTGGTAGTTGCAGTTTGCGAGGACATTGTTCCCATCACTACGCCTCTCCACCCTCTATCTCGCTCGAACCTCCTCCATCGGTGGCTGTTTGGCCAACCGTATATCTTTGCCGGTATCTTCCCACCCCATTTCGCTTCGCCTCTGCGTTATCTCCCTCCCGTTTGTCGTCTCTCCGTCTTTGTCGGGCTGGCAGCCCCTTCCCAGGAGAGGCTTGCAGAGCGTTTCCGTCGTTTCTCTCGGGAAACTGCGAGGCCCTTCCACCCTCTCCGTGGCCCTACGCTACCATCTACCTAACCTTTAGTCATCGCTTCTCCTTGCTCCTCCCGAGCGGCACTCCCCGGCGCACTTAGCCCCGTGGTTAACTTCAATGAGCGGATAACAAGCCACCCCTCGACTTTGCCCTGTAATATTCACTCGTATAAATGGACCCGCGGCTTTGTCAAATCAACTGTCGCTTGTAAACAAGCGACCCTCTCTCGCGGCGTCGATGTTCGCCAACCGAGACCTGCAGCACACCGTCTTTCGTCGTGTCTTCGCGACACCCGTGCCCGAACATAACTTCGAGGCCCGACAACAGATTTGCGACAGGGAAAATCATTTTCGTCCTTCTCACCCCGTCTTCGCGTTGTTACTTGCCTTATTCTGTTTCCGAGCCAACTGGTTAGCGGACTGTTCCACTGTGAATACGCGATTGCAATATTCGGGAATTTGTTTAAGAGATACGGTGGGACCAAGTAGACCGACCTTTCACATGTGTGTTTGTACATGTACGGAGTAATAGTACAAATTATTACAGCGCGTTTTGTTGAAAATTCTGGGAGTTATTAATGAACCCCCAGGTCTGACTTTTAGCGGGCTATTCTACTGTAAATACTCGATTTTAATGCAAGATTTGGGAATTTATTTAGGAGATACGGCGGGACCAAGTAAATCGACCTTTCACACGTGTGTTTGTACATGTATGGAGTAATAGTACAAATTATTACAGCGCGTTTTGTTGAAAATTCTGGGAGTTATTAATGAACCCTCAGGTCCGATTTTTAGCGGACTATTCTATTGTAAATACTCGATTTTAATGCAACATTTGGGAATTTATTTAAGAGATACGGTGGGACCAAGTAAATCGACGTTTCACATGTGCGTTTATACATGTGCGGAGTAATAGTACAAATTATTACAGCGCGTTTTGTTGAAAATTCTGGGAGTTATTAATGAACCCCCAGGTCTGACTTTTAGCGGGCTATTCTACTGTAAATACTCGATTTTAATGCAAGATTTGGGAATTTATTTAAGAGATACGGTGGGACCAAGTAGACCGACCTTTCACATGTGTGTTTGTACATGTACGGAGTAATAGTACAAATTATTACAGCGCGTTTTGTTGAAAATTCTGGGAGTTATTAATGAACCCTCAGGTCTGACTTTTAGCGGACTATTCTATTGTAAATACTCGATTTTAATGCAAGATTTGGGAATTTATTTAAGAGATACGGTGGGACCAAGTAGACCGACCTTTCACACGTGTGTTTGTACATGTATGGAGTAATAGTACAAATTATTACAGCGCGTTTTGTTGAAAATTCTGGGAGTTATTAATGAACCCTCAGGTCTGACTTTTAGCGGACTATTCTATTGTAAATACTCGATTTTAATGCAACATTTGGGAATTTATTTAAGAGATACGGTGGGACCAAGTAAATCGACGTTTCACATGTGCGTTTATACATGTGCGGAGTAATAGTACAAATTATTACAGCGCGTTTTATTGAAAATTCTGGGAGTTATTAATGAACGCTCACGTCTGAACTTTAGCGGGCTATTTTACTGCAAACATGCGATTGCAATGCAACATTCGGGAATTTATTTAAGAGATACGGTGGGACCAAGTAGACCGACCTTTCACATGTGTGTTTGTACATGTACGGAGTAATAGTACAAATTATTAAAGCGCGTTTTATTAAAAATTGTGGGAGTTATTAATGGACGCTCACGTTCAGTTATTAATGGTCTGACCTATAGCGAGCTGTTCTACTGCAAACGCGCGATTTCAGTGCAACATTTGTAAATTAATTTAGGCGGAACAGACCAACCTGGTAAACTGTTATTTCTCATATGTTATTTATAGATGTTTGTAGTGATAGCATAAATTTTTCTAGGGCATTCCACTAGAAATTCTTCGAGCTATTAATCCTAATTGTGTAGACGAATAACAAACTGCTTAGAAAACAAATGGACGATATTGGGAAGATTTAAAGGGGGAAACTCGGAGCACGGATATTCCCGTTATCCTACTTCCGAGTTGAATGGGTTAAGAATATCTGTTCCCCGTTCTACGAAGCACAATGCGATCCGGTAACGAAAGATAACTGTCGGATAAGATCCCTCTAGATCCTCCTCTATCTTTTGACACGCGAAATTAACGATCGATTTGAGGGGTCCTCGGCGGGATTCACGGTTTATTAATTCGTAATGTCTATAGGTGATTTCTTTCTTCCTCATTTAATTCGATGATTTCTCGATTCGATGGAACCCGTCGTCGCGAGCGCGAGAAAATCCTCGTTTAATTCCGTAACGAGAATCGTGGACGGTTTTCAGCGGAATCTCGTTAGAATGGGGGACGAGACCCGCGTCTCGTCTCGTCCCGTTTCGTCTCGTTTCGTCTCGTCTCGTCTCGTCTAGTCTCGTCGAGCTGAGTCGTGTCGAGTCGTGTCGAGTCTCGCCGAGCGTCACCGTAACGTAAACGAGCCAATCAGCCGGCTTTGTGGCGGCAATCATCCCTTGATTACACGGCACTTAGCTCGAAAATAGGGTCGCGGTACTATCGGGCGATCATTTTCGTCTTTGACGATACACGAGGGGGGGGGGGGCGATCGGTTAAATCGCGTAGGAGCAGCTATCCTCGGAAATAACTGACGAGGGGGCAATCGTGTCTATGGGACACGTCGGGGTCATTCATTCAAATCCGGATCGTTTCTCTCCAAATTCACAAAAACGACCAAAAAAAGAAACTCTGTGATTCGACCCTCCTCCATTCTGGAACGTTCTACGATCTCCAATAAAGTGAGATAATTCTTATCGATCCGATTGCCCTTACTCTTTAACAATCAATTATTTAGTCTATGCGTAATCTAGAATATCTCTCACAGAAATTTCAAGAATTTTAACCCTTGGAGAATTCTTCCCTCCTCAGAGTTTACGTATTTTGGTTCATATTATTTACAATATAATGCACTTAAACGTATCATTTGTCATGATCATCGTGGTAATCTTAATCTAAGATGTTTGAAGGTACTATACGAATTTTTCCAGACTTTTTGAACAACTATTACTCGCTAAAAAATTGCCTCAGACACGAATGATCGAAGCAGCGTGGAACTCCACGCGAATACAATCTTAAGATTGAAATGATTTTAATATTTAAATATTTCTCGCACGAGCTATACTAAACCTACCATCGACGGTCAAAATGGCCGGATGCAGATTTTTGATTTTACAATTACTGAAATTATCAAGATGTTTTCGTAAGAAATGATTAAATAAATATGTTTAATAAATCCAAATAAATTAAATCTCGTCATTTTTGTAAAACAACGTGTATCGGTTACTTTTGAGGCTCGGTAGGTTTAGCGTTAAGGATGATAATCGATGATAAAATATTGAACGTATCGAACGTGAATAAGTCTTACCCGTAATTGTTCCAAATTGTTGCAACGCTGATATTCATCTTGCTTGAATCACCTGAAGAAATCCGGATGACCAAGCATGTTCCGCGCCTCTGTTTCCGTGTACTGTGGCCTTTATTGTTCGGCGGCAACTATGGCGGCTCATCGGTATTTGCATTTTAGTTGCACGTTCGGACGAATAAACGTTCCCTCGGCGGTGAAAAGAGGAAGACTTTTTCGCTCGGCGTTCGCCATGGAAACACGCGCGTCGGGACCCGAAAGTGGCCATGGGGTAAGAGTGCCTTGTACGAGGCACTGAAGAGTCCGCAGTTACGGGAGGCGAACAAACAGGGCCGCCTTTCAATCGTAATTGGAACCGCGGGAGCCTGACCAACGTCCGTGTTCAAGCACTCTTTTTCCCATAACCATCATTCTTCGAGAGTGTCTCCTCCTCTCCGCGGAAGAAGAACGCACAATAGGCTGTATATCTGCTCCACGTGGGTTGCCGTCGAATTTCTCCTCGAGCCTGATTCAACCTTCCGATTGTTTCTTCCTGCCATTAGCGATCCGTTCCCCTTAACACTAGGTTAACGTGTCTATTCTACATTACCTTATAAAAACAACGAAAATGTATCTATCTAAATTTTTAGCCATTTCTTTTAAAACATATAGCCAAAGAAATAAATTTATTGATTAATTTCTCGTTCGTGCAGCTTTACAATTTCAATAACTGTGAATTTAGAATCCTAGAACCCGCCATTTTGACGGGCCCCGTAAACCTGGTGTCAATCCTCGTGAAAATACTTCTCTGAAAACAGAAGAAGGAATCGATGGACTGGAATTGCAACTCTCTCGCAAGGTTTTAACCTTTTGCACTCGAACGGCGACGTTAACAATTACTGTACCAATATTCAAACCACTATTTACATTGCTACATTTGTTTTTATCTAATAAACTGCTAAACATTCAGGTGTTACGTGAGCGATTCAAGTAGTGTGAATCAAACTGGACTGAATTTCATATGTACAAAATGAAGCAATCATTTAGAATTTAAATATCTTTAATCGGAAACAAAGTCTTGGCTTTGCTGTTAAAATAGTTTTTGGAGTGCATGATTTTAATCTTCCGATCGCTTCTTCGCTGCTATCAACAATCAGTAGACTGCGGATCGTTAGGCAGAGAAAAAAATCTCTACCACGATTGCAACGAACACGAGTGAAATAAAAATTGATTTCCTTTCTTCATAGGCTCAAGGGGTTTAAAACAGTGTGACAATAGTTCTAAATTCTTTTGATGTTTCTCTTACCTATTCGTGTCCTTCTTAACCCTTAGCACTCGAATGGTGACTGTAAGGCACCACTAAAAATTGCTGTATCATCATTCAAAATATTTTTTACATTATTACATTTGTTTGTATTTAATAAGTTACTGAACATTTCAGTATTGTACAAGTAAATATTCTAGGTCGGAAGAAATGTTTTGTTTTGGAGTTAAAATAGCTTCGAGTGCAAAGGGTTAATAGGCTCAAGAGGTTTAAAATAATGTGACAATAGTTCTGAATTCTTTTAATATTTCTCTTACCTATTTGAGTCCTTCTTAATAGGCTCAAGAGGTTTAAAACAGTGTGACAATAGTTCGAAAGTCTTTTAATGTTCCTCTTTTACCTATTTGTGTAATAAATACATATATATAATTGGCAGTCTAGTGATATTCCGCTTGATATGAACGAAAATTTATTTTTTGCAAGCACGAGAACCACCTGGTACACTTGACTCTTCATCTGCACGGTAGAAAACCTGTGTTAGAAACCTGAGTAGAAATGATTTATGCGAAAACGTACCTTGTAAAGTGAGATTTCCATGTCAAATCTCATTCAAGCACAATTATACGTAATAAATGCGTTCACCTTTCTGGTAGATGAGTCGAGGAAAATCTTCGAAGCCCAGTTCAACAGTTGCGCCAATATCTTTGCACAGCTGTATATTCCGAACTAAATGAAAATTCTTTTCCAGAAGCTGGAGGATCGCCTAACGCATCGTCGGACCGGAAATAGAAAACAGTATTACCGCGAGAGAACGTCGTCTTCGTCGTGTCCGGGAACGCGAGGAGAATCTCGCGGTTTCCCGCGAGAGGATTCGCGCATTCTCCGCGGGATTCCACGCAGAAAAACGCGGGTAAATCGACGGGATTGCAACGTATTTTTCCGGGGTCCGTGCGAGACGTCGCGCCTCGGCGTTTCCCCGGAGACGCGGTCGTTAACTGAAGAATACCGCGAGGCGGAACAAAGTATGCATATAGAAACGGCGCAAGGAACGCCGGCCGACAAGGAAAAATCTAAATGAATGCCGCGGGGGCACATTCAACGTGAAACGAGAGAGGCACGTGTATACCGAACGATCTTTTGCTCTGTTTAACCCGGCGAACCCGTAGCAATGGACTGAACAGATACACACCCTCTCCTCTCCTCTCTCTCCCTCTCTCTCTCTCTCTCTCCCTGTGTCTTTCATCTCGTTCGCTTTCCCTCTCTCGAGAAAACATCGCCGCGAATGACTTTGTACGCTTTGATTCGCGAGAAAGGAGAAGCCAGCAGGAAAAAGAAACATAGAGAGAGACGACGACGACGCTTTCGACCGGACGGGAAACAATGCCGGACCGGGGACCAAAGAAATACGGAATCGACTTCAGGGCGGGGTGAACGGGGGAGAGGGGGGAAAAAGAAACAACGGAACCGATACCGACGGCACCGAATGGCGGATTGTTAGTCGCTGTAAACAGAGCCGTTCTTTTCGTTCGCACTTCCTTCTCCCCCCAACGGGGGAATAAACGAACAGAAAGAGCCCCTTCCTCTCGCGTTCTCGCACCGGACGACGACGCTGCTCCGCGAGCAGAATATTCAGCCTCGACAGTTATATTCACACGCGTGGTCGCACCTCAATGGACTTTGCTTTTGCCGCGATTGTTAACGATTTCGAAGCCCTCGTGGCATCGCGGCCGTTCCGATCAATCCTCCGACAGCGTCCCAGCGCCTCGCGAATTGCGAACCACCCACCGACGCCACCCCCGCCCCATCCCCTCACCACCACCGCTCTATCTCTGTCACTCGACGTTCTGTTCTAAATCGCTCCACCGTGATATCCTCTTCACTGTTTTTTTTTCGCCTCTCCTCGTCCTCCTCTCCTGTTCTTTTCCCTCCTCCTCGCTTTTTTAATCCGTATTTAGCAATTCGTCTCGACGCGATCGACGACCGACTCTATTATCGATAATCATTCAGACTCGAGAGAACGTTCCCGAGCCTCGTGTCTCCGCGTTTTCTCTAAATAATTGCGGTGTTCCGTTCCCACAATCCCCGAGGCACCCGCGTTTCACAAGGGAGATTAACGTTTTTTGCGTTTCGCACGAGCATCACACCTGTGTGTCGTTTGCTGATGCGAGCGGTGTTGTCGAAGGAACTGTTAGTTACTTGATGACGAGTTTTTAGTTAGCAGCTTGCGATCGATGCACGCAAAGTGGATTTTGCATAACGATCCGCAGTCTACTTATCGCTAGGTTTACGGAGCAGTAAAAGCGAGTATTTTGCGTTACTTTAGAAAAATGAGAAGAACGTGTCTGTCCAAGTTTTTAGCCATTTTCTTAAATAATGTATACATGAAGAAATAAATTTGTGGAGTAATTCCGTGTAGATGGATCTTCGCAATCCCAGTAATCATAATTTAAAAATATTAGAATTCGTCATTTCGACGGGTCCCGTAAATCTAGCGTTATAATCATAATCACCGCGCTTATTTAGGCAAATACTATCGTTCGAAATTATTTAGTAGGTTTCGTCATACACTCCCTACGTTGCCGAACATCGTAGTTCTGTACATAGTCGAATTATTTGCTGTGAAAAGACCGATATTAACAGAAGTAATTGGAATTGTAAGCGCAACCGTTGAGTCGTACTACTTACCGGCATCAACGCTGCAAGAAGACAGTCACCGTAAATTCTGTGAACTGTTTCCCGCAAGTATTATAGTAAATTCCTTTGAATATACTGTTTCTGAAAATTCCGTAAATTCTGTGAACTGTTTCCCGCAAGTATTATAGCAAATTCCTCTGAATACATTGTTTCTGAAAATTCCGTAAATTCTGTGAACTGTTTCCCGCAAGTATTATAGCAAATTCCTTTGAACATATTGTTTCTGAAAATTCTGTGAACTGTTTCCCGCAAGTATTATAGCAAATTCCTTTGAATACATTGTTTCTGAAAATTCCGTAAATTCTGTGAACTGTTTCCCGCAAGTATTATAGCAAATTCCTCTGAATACATTGTTTCTGAAAATTCCGTAAATTCTGTGAACTGTTTCCCGCAAGTATTATAGCAAATTCCTTTGAACATATTGTTTCTGAAAATTCTGTGAACTGTTTCCCGTAAGTTATAGTAAATTATAGTAAATTATAGTAAATTCCTTTGAATACGTTGTTTCTGAAAATTCCGTAAATTCTGTGAACTGTTTCCCGCAAGTATTATAGCAAATTCCTTTGAACATATTGTTTCTGAAAATTCTGTGAACTGTTTCCCGTAAGTTATAGTAAATTATAGTAAATTATAGTAAATTCCTTTGAATACGTTGTTTCTGAAAATTCCGTAAATTCTGTGAACTGTTTCCCGCGAGTATTATAGCAAATTCCTCTGAATACATTGTTTCTGAATAATACACTAGGGTTATCTGTACACCACGATTCACAAAAGACCGAGATCACAGTACCTTCTTTATCAGCATCGGTTATCGGGCACTGTCTACTCAGCAATTAGGCATTATTTGTTTAAGCAATCTCGATGACGGAGGGGCACGGGTAATTGAACGCATTTCTGTCGCTAATCCGCGATCCTTTCCCCCTCCCGTTAAAGCGAAAAGATTCACCCCGAGCGAAATCCCATTTGTCGATCGCTTGTCCGTGGGTGGTTGTATCGAGATGAAATTTCGTATCCCACTGGGGAGCGAATATCACAAATTACCGATAACAATCGGCGGCCGAGGGGGATGATTTCCAGGCAATTCACGCCCAGCCCACCGCCCTAATTTCCATTGATTCGCCGCCGTCTAATCGCGACAGATGCGGTACGAAAACTACAGTGATCGTTCGTTGGGGAAACAGGTTACAAATACGCGGAAAATTTCTTCGCAAACACTAGACCGAATTTATTCAGATTTTGTGAGTTTTCAAGCGTGGAAACTGGTATAAACATATTTGCAGTTAGCAGTCTGGGGATCTTTATGCGTTTATCTGTTCTGAAAATTTTCAAAAAACCCTGTAATATAAAATTCCATAGAATCTAGTACGATTTTTATTTAAAGAGGTCACTACTACTGAAAATTAGATTTTATTTCTTTCCACTTTCCTTTGAAAATTGCATAAACGTCCCAGCTATTAGTCTTTGACTTGAGCGTGTTCAGACGAGATTGGCTACAGTTGGCGTTAAATGAAAAGGAGAAAGAAAAATGCATAGTTCTTAACACTAGGTTTACCGGACCCCTCAAACTGACGGGTTCTAGTATTTTTAATTTACGATTATTGATATTGTGAAGATCCATCTACGTGGAATTACTGAACAAACTTATTTCCTTAGGTATATATTATTTAAAAAATGCCCGAAAACTTGGATAAACACATTCTTCTTATTTTTATAAAGTAATGTAAAATGCTCACTTTTAATGCTCCGCAAACCTAGTGTTAAGAATGGTGGAATATCGAAACTTGTTACCGAAGAATTTTCCTAATTTTATATGAAATTCAAGCGAACGATTTTAAAAATTATAGTGTTCAATCTCGCACGCAGACTTCCGATAAATTCGACCTTTGGACACAATAAAAGAAGAATGATTTTGCGATATGCAAATCTTCGGAAGCTCGTTCCCGTAACGATGAGTTTCTGAGTTGGTAGCGCACTCGCGCGCGATGTGTCGGCAAATTAACACCTTCGGGAAGGTATCGGGCGGCAAGGGGTCCCTATTCTAATTGGATCGGTCGCGGAGGAGCTCTCGGGGGGACGACGGGCCACGCCGGAAATCGTCTCGTTGGTCCAGGCTTTGTTTTCGCAGCTCGGCACCACTCAATTTATCCCGTCTTCATGCATTTATTCCGCCATTTGCGCGGCACCGAGGCCCTTTTCCAGCGAGCACGAAGAAGACGCCCGGGCCGCTTTGCTGCCCCTTGAATTAATCCCCTGCATACGTTAATCCTAATGAATTCACGAACGCGCGCCGAGTCGTGTCCGACTCGAACCCAGAGGGGTTGGTTTTCCGCCGTTACAGGTGCCAGCACGCAAACTCGAGGCCATTAAAATACCCGTCCCGCTCTCGTTCCTCTTCTTTTTCTTTCTTTCTTTCTCTTTTTTTTTCTTTTTCGCGCATCGACGCGAGGATCAGCGAATTTTATGCGACGCCACGCGACCTCGCGTTGCCGAAAAATTCATTCCCGTGGCCCCCTTGTTGCTCGACCGTCGACCGTCGACCGGCCCGCAAGCGCACGCCTTTATTATTCGTTTCTCGGCCGTGCCCATGAATTACCGGGTTACAAGCGATTCGCCAGGTTTTTATTTTTAATTGCACTGTGCATAGCCACCCTTCGTTAACCCTCGCGCAACCAACCAGCTACTCGTTCATTATGGTCTTCTTTTTGAACGATTGTTTACGAAGTTCTTAAACCACCGCAGCACTGAATGTTCACTCGATGCCGTTATGAATAATCAGAATTTCAAATAATTTACATCGGGCTGGGGCTGGTGAAATGTCCGAATTTGGAATACGCTCTTCCAGTGACATTCTTGCATTCGGCGCTATTTTAATTCTGAAACATAATTTTTCTTCCGTCTTAGAATATTTTCATTTTATTCGTACGAAGCTGATCCGATTTATACGTATAATATTTCAATATTTAGTAATCTATTAAATACAAATCTTGTAGTGTAACAAATATTTCCGTAATATTTTTTGTGATTTCTTTGAAATAGTGCCACAACAATTTTTAATGGCGGTTCAGAGTGACCATTCGAGTGCAAAGGGTTAATCCGCCTAGGCTGCTCAGAAATAGTTGCTTAGGAGATTCTGATAATGTTCTGATAATTCTGGGATAATGTTGCACACATTTCTGCTTTACACATTACATCTACAAAAATTGTGCCGCATCTATAGAGTCACATTTTAAAGAAATACACCTCGCAACGCAGCCAGAAGGGAATCAATTGTTTTACGTGAGAAAAGTAAATCGGCAAATTTTCACCCTGAGGAACACGTGAGAAACCGATCAAAAGTAGACTGGAATATTAGGTGGGCTATCATTTTAGGCCATCGAATGCAGCTTCTATTATATTTCTTTATCTGCAACGTTCGCAGTCAGTGTTCTAGAAAAGCGATTTTCGGTACGTAATTTAAAATAATTTATATTGGGCTGGTGCTGGTGAAATGTCCGAATTTGGAAGACACACTTCCAGTGACTACATATTTTTATTAATCCTCCTATGCTGCTCAGAAGTAGTTGTTTAGGAGATTCTGGGATAATGTTTTACACATTTCCGCTTTACACATTAAACCTGCAAAAATTGTGCCGCACCTATAGAGTCACATTTTAAGGAAATACACCTCGCAACGCAGCCAAAAGGGAATCAATTGTTTTACGTGAGAAAAGTAAATCGGCAAATTTTCACCCTGAGGAACACGTGAGAAACCGATCAGAAGTAGACTGGAATATTGAGTGGGCCACCGAATGCAGCTTCCATTATCACTAGAACTACCGAACCAGTCAAAATGACTGGAGGATGATTTTTTCTTTCACGATTAGTGAAACTAGGAAAACGTTTTCACGAGAAATTTTCTAATATATCTCTTCTTTGAAGTACATGTCACCATAAAAACCGTATGAAACCCGAGCAAATTCAATCTTGCTGTTACCCTAAAGGGATAAGTCTAAGTCACGTTTAGGGCCCGGTAGTTCTAGTGTTATGTTTCTATACCTGCAACGTTCGCAGTCAATGTTCCAGAAAAGCGATTCTCGGTATGCTTGCATAAAATGATACAGAATACACAATGTGCAGAATGTACATACAATGTGGAGACTGTAGAAGACACAGGAGTTCCTTCGTGTGCTGTCAGAGCCGGACAGGAACATTCGTGCCACCAATTTAGGGCCGGTGAAAGGAGATCGACGAGTGATTTGAGGCGTCCGTTAATTAAGCAGCGCGGGGCAAAGAAGCCACGGAGAGGTCGGCGAACTGGCATATCGCGAACCATCCCCGTTCCGGATCGACTGACTCGGGGCGCGGCTGATTCTCGCGGAACGGGAAATGTTTAGGTATTGAAGTCGGCGGCCGTGCAGTGTACAGGGGCCATAGAGTCGCGCGAATGCTCCCGGAAGATAAGTAGCGACGAGGTGAATAGACTAACGGGGGAGGGAGGGGCAGGGTGTAGGGGGTTGCTGATGCTACGGCGAGAGACCCGGCAACCGGAGAAAACGGGTTGAAAAGGGGGATGATGGAGGCGGTGTCGAGGATTGGTGGTTTCCATGCGTCATGCATATTTACGCTCACATACTAGCCGCGCGGAAGATGACTCGGGCCGAGGGCTCGGCAAATTGCGAGGACCGTATTTATGCAAATACCCGGCCCCGCGTACTCGCGCGATGGCTACCCTCTCTCTCTCTCTCTCTCTCTCTCTCACCCCCGGCGCCGCGCCACTTTCCCGACCGTCCGCAAATTGACTTCGTTAGAGTCTGGCCTGGGCTCTTTCAAATCCGCGCGCATCCTACTCCGAAAAGCTGCTGCGGCTGCTGCTGCTGCTTCAAAAACAGCAAAAAAGGGAACGACAAACCAGAGGAAAAATAGAAAACGAGCATCTCGCGAAAATCGTGGCCCGCGCCGCGCCGCGCCGCGACGCGGTGGCATTCGGGGCGTGCAAGAATTTTGCGCGCGCCTAATTCGCCGCACGGCGGTCGACTGTTTGGTCCGATATACCGGAAAAAATTATTCTAGCGTTATTTATAGGCTCAAGGCCATGAAACGATAGGTCGTTGAATTTGCCTTAACACGCTCGCGGACGTGAATGCTATAGCATTCATTTTCATAGTGATACAAAATGACATGACATTTATTGGGATACGGGTATATACAGGGTTATCCGTTTTTAAACGGCCAAACGTCAACCAGCTATAGAGGACCCCAAATGAAACAACTTTCACCGCTAACACTTTGTTTGATTCGGTCTTGATTTTTAGATAATTGCAAAAACCCGTCATTTTTTGCGTTCACTTAAGATTAAATATATTAGGACTGCAATTATGTATCTTGATGATTTTTCCTTTGTTTGGTTTAAAATAAATAGGGGCATCTTTTTTATTAAGTCAACTTTTTTGTGTGACCTTTGGATCTTGGTTTTTTTGACATGGGGCACGCCGTGGGGACTGAATGAAATAACTTCGAATCAAAAAAACTGTTAGGGGTGAAAGTTGTTCCATTTGGGGTCCTCTATAGCTGGTTGACGTTTGGCCGTTTAAAAACGGATGACCCTGTATAATAAAATCACACTCTTTATCTGTACTCGAAATAGAATTTTATATTTCAATAGATTCTCTAAAAGCGCGTTGTCAGACACGTCTTTACGGTTTGAGAGGAACGTCGCGAATGAATCAAGAAATCGAAGACAGAGGAGCAACAGTCAACTATGAACAACTGAGGATCGAGGGTCCCATGCCGGGGACAACGTACAATGTATATTAACTGTAGATACAATGTATATCAAAAACCGATTCAGACGATACTTCCTTCTAAAGAGATAACAGATTAATTTTGTTCTATTTATGAAATAAATTCCAACAACATTCAAATATTAAAGTCATTTTTTATTCATTTAATTTTATCCAACCTTCAGTTTTTGTAATTAATATACATTTCAAAGTAATGAACAACTGTCATTACTAATGGCAGTTAACTTATTATCATTGTTTATGTCTAATCAGATTGCGGATAGTACAGCTAGTTTCAAGAAAAATTGCCTGTCTATTTTCCCAGCTCACTGAAATTTTTACTGTTCGTGAACGTGTTAAAAAATGAATATTAACCCTTTGCACTCGGCGCTATTTTCATTCGAACGCTAAATTTTTCTTCTGTCTTAGAATATCCTCATTTTATTCATACGAAACTGATCCGATTTCCACATATGACATTTAAACGTTTAGTAATCTATTCGATACAAATTTTGTAATGTGACAAATATTTTGTAATATTTTTTATAATTTGACATAATGCCACAAAAATTTCCAGTGGTGCTTCAGAGTCGCCGGTCGAGTGCAGAGGGTGAATACTTAGTAAATCAAAGTGACCTTGATTTTTGGTCACAATTTTCTTCCGAAATTTTATATATTGAGGCTTGTAAATGTCTAAATACTGGTCGAGTTTTGCCGGAAACATTTTTCTGCTAGATCACCGGAAGTGGCTGAAAAGTCGTAGTGGAGATTGAGTGTTCACCACCCAAACGTGATTTTCTGAGTGAACTCCAGAGGAAAGGTTCTTAACACTAGGTTTACGGTTTACCCGTCAAAATGACTATGTCAATAATGAGATTGTGAAGATCCATCTACGTGGAATTGCTCAACAAACTTACTTCCTTAGGTATATATTATTTAAAAAATGGCTGAAAACTTGGATAGACACATTCTTCTTATTTTTATAAAGTAATGTAAAATACCCAGTTTTAATGCTCCGTAAACCTGGTGTTCAAATGGAGAGTAAATATTAAAAACATCAATCGACCGTGCGTATCAAATTTATTTCGGGATACTTCTGAAAATGGGTTTGTCTCCGGTTTTTCGAACCACACAGTGTGCGTCGCGGAGAGAAAACAGACCGGAAAGCGGAGCGCGCAGCCGGCGGAGGATGTTGCGAGAAACCGCGAGGAGGCGACCGTTAAAGCTACCCCCGTTTGAAAGCGGGGGTTGTTGAGGCGGGTCGAGGGGGGGGGGTGGGAGGAGGAGGAGGAGGAGAACAATCTCGATATCGCGGCCAGCGACTATACCCGGGCGAAACGTTTCACATCCAATTTGTTCCTCTCGTTTCGCGGTAATCGCTCGCCAATGACTTTCCTACCCCGGGTTTCCCGGCACCCACCCCCTCTACGCTCCAGGAAGCTCGTTTTGCTCGCGGCACAGGCCGTCGTGCGTTTCTCTTTCGGAGCGTGCACCGAAATATCTTCGTTCTCCTCTTCGTCGTGTGTCCCCCTCGTCGCGCGCCTCTTCTCACGACTTTCAACCCCCGCGGAGCCACAACCCCCTTTTGCGCAGGCCGGTTCCCAGCGACCAATCCGCGGGCTTTCCACCCCTTCGTCGGCGAGTTAACGCGACCAATGAATGAACGGCCGCGGCGAGGCACGGCGAGGTAAGGCGAGGCGAGGCGAGGCACCGTTTCCACCCCCAAAATGGCTGCGAATTCGCGCGGGCATTAGGCAGCCCGTTCAAAATAAACGGGCGGATTAATTGGAGCGGGGCTGCATCCCCCGTCCCTCTCTCTCTCTCTCTCTCTCTGCGATTCGCGTGGCAACGCTTCCACCTCCAGACTCAGAGGCACAGAGAAGCTCGGCAACGTGCGCTTCGCTTCAGCGTCGCGACGGAGGACGTCGACGACGACGACCACCACGACCAGGAGGACGGTGCCAGGGTCGACGCTGACACATCCGGTCACCAGAACGACGCCGCGCGTCCGCACGTTAGCATGAAACTCGCGTACGCTGCCGACGAGGTGTTCCCGCGCCGATTTACATCGTCAGCACGATCGGTTTCCGCGATCCTTCTGTAATTCAGCCGAGGGTCTGCTTCGATCGTTGTCGTTACGCGGTTGTTCGTTCGGTCAATCCGAGGTCAAGGAGTACCATGATGCAGGAGCACAAGTCCTTTCTCATACGGGATCTCCTGGGGGACGTGCTGTCCGAGAGAGTGCACGGTAAGTACGCTCGGTGGCTGTTCAAGTGGATGATCAGATTCGCGGGTGATTAGGGGACTGCGGGTTTTAACGAAACAGTTAGGAAAATTCAAGGTATTCAACCTTTTGCGCTCGAATGTTCCCTCGGGAGCACCACTGAATGAGCCATTCACAGGCCCGATCGATTTACTCCACTTTTCGAAATATTTTGAGTTTCAGTGTCGAAGCACTCGGTTCAGTCGTATTTCTATTATTTCGTCACGTTTCTACAGTTTCTGTTTTACGGAGTTCATCGATTTGCCGAGTGAGCGGTTAAATACTATTTTTCGAAACTGTGTTGGTAACTGCCTTTGCGTTCGATCAATTGCTGAACGTTCAACTGTGCTACCAGAAGATACACTCGACCTCGCACAGACATAAAAGGGTCGTGTACATGGAAAATATTCTGGAGCGGTTCAAATAGCTTCGAGTGCACAAGGTTAACAATGTCTGTATTCTATTCAACTTGGTAAGATCATTAAGAAAAGAGGAAAGCTTGAAGAAGTCTCTGCTGTTTCGTGCAATTTTTATTTTGCATAAAAATCCGCAGTCCTCTCATTTTTGGTAGCCGGGGGTTGGCACAGTCCGGTTCTAAATATCGACCCCTTGGTCGACGATTTATTTTGGATTTTTTGGACTGGAACCTACTGCGATAGATCCTCGAGTGCCCGAATTAATTTGGAGGACACGGGTGTTCGGATAATGGAGCGGTTGCTTAGTTGCGGTGCTAGATAGAATACCGAGTTATACTATTTGTGGGATCCTACTGGATAACTGAATATTTTTGTTAAAATACAATGAACCTCGTGTTATCGCGCTGGTTGCTCACCGACTACCTAATCGCAACTTCATCATTCGTTCCCGTTCATTAGCCCTACACACATTCAAACACGCTCTGGAATACTAAGTATAACAAGAACAGTATTCACGCAGAAAATTAGAAAAAAGCACCCTTGTCTCCCTTATTGGCTAAATTGTCATTCGCATATACCACCGAGTGACAAATACAGCGAATCTGGACATAAAATTCTCTGCTGTCTTGACTGTCACTATTATAGCACCACACACGACCGAGTACAGTGAATTCTCGATAATTGTCAATAACACGGGTCTTGTCACTGACATATATCGTCCAGGAGACATACCCGAACCGTGTTACGTTAACACTCCTCGGTGTCCGAGGCCTCTCGAGCTTCGTGGCCCCTGGTGGGGATAATTCGGCGACGTTTATCATCCAGGGCTCGGCGACATATATAGAGAATTGGCTGTGCCTTCAAAAATTTGTTTTAAAAAATTGTTAATGAACCTGATCAATTCTAAAAGTGCGAAAAGGGTCTGTCGTCCAAGGTTTAACCCCTGTGCCATTTCCCAAGCTCCCGACGATAAATACCCGGTGAGAAAAATCGAGTATAATGAATTCTCAATATATGTCATCAACACGGGTCTTGCCAACGACATGTATCGTCCAGGAGACATACTTTACATTCCTCGGCGTCCGAGGCCTCTCGAGGTTCGTGGCCCCTGGTGGGGATAATTCCGCGACGTTTATCATCCAGAGTTCGACGGCATGTATAGAGAATTGACTGTGCCTTGAAAAATTTGTTTTGAAAAATTGATAATGAAGCTGATCAATTCTAAAAGTGCGAAAAGGGTCCGTCGTCCAAGGTTTAACCCCTGTGCCATTTCCCAAACTCCCGACGATAAATACCCGGTAAGAAAAACCGAGTACAGTGAATTCTCGATATATGTCAACAACACGGGTCTTGCCAACGACATGTATCGTCCAGGAGACATACTTTACACTCCTCGGCGTCCGAGGTCTCTCGAGATAATTCCGCGACGTTTATCATCTAGGCCTTGGCGACGTGTATAGAGAAATCACTGTATGTACAAAATGGCGACGGTTAACAGGCGATTGTGTACTACTTCCTCAACTTCCCGCACTGTTCAGCTTCGCAAATCCACGGTAGCCAGAAGGCAAAACACAGACGGGTATAGTTCGAGAAATTAAATGGTCGATCGTGTTTTGCGCGGCGACGAATCTCGAGCGGCGATTCCTATGAGAATCAATGGGGAAACTGGAAGTTTTATGGGAGACGAACGGTGTCGCGTGGCCGCCAGCTAGGATCCTCGTTAGGGGGGTGCCCCGCGGCGCGGTTCTATTATCTTTAGCCACGATTCGGAGCCTCGGGGGCGCCTAGATCGGCGCTGACGGGGTGCCCTGGGCCCCCGTTAACGACGATCCTACAGATGGCCCGAGCTGCGGAAGGATTCGTTAGGTCTCGTTAGCGCGAGCTTTCGAGTCGCGCGATTATCGTGTCTTGCTGCGCGAGCCAGCTTTTATTGGCCGGCCGGCCTACGGGACAAGCGTTCCCGTAATTGAGATCGTTTACCGTCCGACCAGAGGCGATTGCGATCCGCACCGTACACACGTCCGCATTGTTCGGGTAATCGACTTTGACGGGAGGATCGACCGATTCGACCATCGGGAGGCCCCCTCCATCCGAAATTGGATTGCATTTTATCGCTGTTTCCGATCGATCACGGTGGCTCTTCGGGTCGAGAGGGTGGTCCCGATCGAACTTCCATTTTTCAGACCGAGACCTACCGGGCATTTATCGTCGGGAGCTTGGGAAATGGCACATTTACAATTGATCAGCTTTATTATCAATTTTTCAAAACACGTTTTTGAAGGTACAGTGAATTCTCTGTATATGTCGCCGAGCAATGGCCGATAAATGTCGCGGGATTGTCCCCACTACCGCGCAGTATACCCCGTGAGGGGCCAAGGAGCTTGAGTGACCCCATCACTGTCCTTTTCTACGTTTGGCGCGGATCGACTCCTGGACGATAAACGACATTAAGACTCGCGTTGCTGACATATATCGAGAATTCACTGTAGATACATTGGTTGTTCTATCGTTCTTAACGTAACAACTATTTATTCGGTTGAATTCGACTAGAAATTGAGTAATTAAGTGACAGTTTAATGCTTATTTAATGCTCTTGATCAGAATAGACTCAGGCACCGTCGTAGAAGGGTTAAGAAAGATAGTTTCTATATATGTTCTCTTAGGAACTTATAACTCGAAGACAATTGTCATAAATAGACTGCGGATCTTTAAGCAACATAAAAATTGCTTGCATCAATTACACAAAACAGCAATGACATTGACGCATCCTTCTTTCCTTAACAATCTTAACCCTTAAATGCATGAGTGGGGTCCGCAAAGGACCCCAGTGTTGGATTTTGTGTTAACATTTTTAGCCGCGCCATTTTTAGTTTACAGAAATTTTACAGTTTTACAGAAAGTTTACAGAAATAAATTGTTGCTGTAATCAAAGTTAGCAAGGAATTAGGTAAGTGAGGTCCTCAATGGACCCCATGTTCCCAATATTTAGTTTACCTATGCACTTAAGGGTTAATATGGTGAAAAAGGTATTGACATTTTTCAAATCCTTTGAATCTTTACACCATTTTAAATGACACCTCATATTTGTCATAAAATCCGCAGTCTATAAGGGTTCCACGTTGCGCGTTTTAGATGGCACCAATTAAGAGTTCCAGGACACTATCGCTCTCTACCTAAATGAACTGTTCGAGGATGGCTCAGCTGTTCAAGGGTTGAAATTCGTTGGCACACAGGTGACTCGGAGGACGACTCCGCCGTTCACTCGGACTCGGAGGACACGATAGACCCTGGCAGCAGTCCTTGCACTCGTTTGGAGAGTCCTCCGCCAGCTTTGTCGCCGTCGCCGGCGGCAACCACGTCCGGCAAGACTTGCGGAACGACCACCGGACCTCCCAGCGGAAGGAAGCCTAGAAGAAGACGAACAGCGTTCACCCATGCTCAGTTGGCCTACCTGGAGCGGAAGTTTCGCTGTCAGAAGTATCTGAGCGTGGCGGACCGCAGCGACGTTGCCGATGCCTTGTCCTTGTCAGAGACGCAAGTGAAGACCTGGTACCAGAACAGAAGGTCATTCTCCAGTCTATTTCGCATAAGTACATGTTCATAAATGTACCGTGGTATCGCTTGACATTCGCTCGATAGCCCTGACCTTTTCGAATTCTCTCCTCGACATTTAATCTCTTAAGCACGCCGCGCTCGTCCTCGACTCTATCTCCCAGGTACGGCGCACAGTGGGCAATTTGGACAAAATCGGATTCAAAATCAAGGAACTTTCGATAGGAATGAGGTAGAGCGATGAAATTTTTTTCAAATGATAGCTGCAACTTTGTAGAATATGGAAAAAATAGAGAGATTGTGGTACGAACGTTTTTTAACCTCGAGAAAATTCGTTAAACGCGCACAAATTCAAGAAAATTTTAGTTTTTCCAATACCACGCGCGGAAAAAATTTTTTTCTAACATGCTGTACATCATTTCCCATAGATTTTTTCCACGCTGATTTCAAATCTGGTCTCAAAATTTGTCTACGACCTCAGGATTTTGCAAAAAATAGATTTTTGTGACAAAAACTAATGAAGTCATTTTTTCGTTGAAATGATTGGATGGTAATAATCTCTCTATTTTTCCCATATTCTACATAGTTTCAGCTTTAATATAAAAAAAATTTCATCGCTCTACCTCATTTCTATCGAAAGTTCTTTGATTTTGAATCCGATTTCGTCCAAATTGCCCACTGTGCGGCGCGCTTGTCCGTAACACTATCTCCCAGGGACGGCGCGCCTGGCCACGAAGGGAATAAAAGCCACTATAGTGGTTCGTACCGTTCAAACTAATGCTTTCCACGGAAGCCACTATAGTGGCTCGGACTTCGTAGATTTGCGATAAGGTAGAGTGACTACGTTACCGACAAAAAATGGTTTCACGTGCCTCAAGTTTTCGTCCTTATATAAGAATATTTTGTCGCTGGTAAAGGGCTCGTTCGAAAGAGGAAGGTTCAATCTAGTGCGCGCTGGTCAGGAGCTGCCGAGGTTATGCAGATATTTGGTAATATAAGCGTTAGAAGTAGGCCAAAAATTGACGATGCGCGTGCCGTGGAATCCAAGCATTTTTATGCCAATGGATGAGTTTTCTGGATGAAATCGAGAGCAGCGCGCGCTAGAAAATATCTCCAGCTACAAATTGAGCTGTATTTTGTCCTGATTCTCTGCGAAATAAAGCCGAAAACTTGAAGCACGTTTCTGGGCGTCGGAATTCATAATATCGATAATACAGAGCAAAAAATGTGACAAGTTCAGTCACAGACTTAACACCCGTCGGATCGAGACCAAGACGCATCTTAAGTCTGTGAATGGAAATTATTAATTGAAAAGCCACGTGACTATCCCGGGCCCGGAGGTTAAAAAGCAATCGGTTAGCTTCAATGGCAGAAGACTTAGGTGTAGTACTGTAACGCTTCATTAACCCTTTGCACTCGAATGGCGACTTTGATGTGCCACTAAGAATTGCCGTAGTATTATCCTTCTCTTATGAAGTTACGAGTGACGAGGAAGTCCTAATCACCGCAATGGTAAAATAAGTGTTGGTGCAAGGGGTTAAAATAGCTTCGAGTGCAAAGGGTTGATATGAGCTAGCTCGTGGTCACGGTGACAGGACCTAATCGGTGGTAGAAAACGAATATCGTCCTTTTGCAGGACCAAATGGAAGCGGCAGAACCAGCTTCGACTGGAGCAGCTCCGACACCAGGCCACCGTGGAGAAAGAGCTTCTGGTTCGCGGCGTGGGTCTTCATCATGGCAGCATAGACGCCTATTGTCCACCGTACAACGCTCAGACCCAAACTCAGAGTCATCCGCCTCCGCCGCCACCGCCTCCAGCACCATCGACAGCTTCGACGGCCGCGTTCCTGTCGACGGCAGCGGCTCTCTTCCGGAACGTCACCTACGTCCACGGATGTCCTCTTTAACCCGCGCGCCGGCGGCTCCAGGATCGTCCTCGCCGGAGAACGGCCGCGTTTCCGGAACCACGACGGCCTCGGTTGCTGGATCTTTGCACCGGACTCGTCGCGAAGATGATCTCGACGATCGACCTGCTCTTCCGCTTCCGGTGCAAAGGGAACGGGGCCCAGTACGGTGACGTCGTCGTGGTGAAGTGCGCGTGAAGACAATGCTCGCCAATCGACAAAGTCGCACGCGTTTTGTTTTGCTGCATGCGGGACAGTGTACATATGTAATTAAGAGGTTCGCTGGGTAGTCGTAGCTCTGGCTCTTTCTGGTTCCGACACGGGGACGCTCGTTAAGGTTCACCCTCGAACGGCAGGCCATAATTACAAGCACCATTCGCTGATTTGTTTGTCAATTTTTTGAAACAGATTTTTGGAGGAACTTCTTGTCTGCTCATTGAACTCCTTGCTTCTTTGATGTCTATAATTTAGAGAGAAAAGACGGAGGTACCCAACGGTGACTGCAACAAGATAGAATTTTATTTCAGTTTAAAGGGAATTAATAACATGCTTGTTTAGCTAACTCAAGCAAGGGGTTAATCGTTAAAAATTGAGTAATTAGATGACGATTTTGATATTCTGGGCCTAAATAGACCCAGGCCCCGCCGTCAGGGGGTTAATCACGCCGGCTGACTATCAGCCGGTAGCGAGTGAGAAAGAGAGAGTGAAAGAGAGAGAGAGAGAAAAGTTCGTAGCTGTGTAATAGAGACGTAGGTAACCGTAATCAGGAGAAAAAGGGGAAACGAAGACGACGGCATTGTTCGTCGGCCGATTTTCGTTTAGAGGATCTAGTTGATTCACGCTCACCGCTGATTATCGATCACCTTCACCAGCTAGTCGACGACCTTTCGCGTCAACCGAAACAATTCTTGTAGATAAATAAATTATTATCGAGCAGAGACTCGGCGTTTTTTGATTACCGTCTCCTCGCGTACGGTGTGCTTCTCTTTAAGTATTCCATCCAAAACAGAAGCCCTCTTTTGTTTGTCCTATGTCCGAGGGTTGAAAGGACAACAAGAAAGAACATTCCCTGAGCAGCCATAAAATGTAGCCGAATTTAGAACTGCACCTAGATTCGACCTAATTTACAAACCATAGTCGATCATCTCCACTAGCATCAATGTAAACAATTTTCTTCTTCGAGACAGGGGTACAAGCTAGACCAGACTCACAGTATTTTTCTTTCTGAAAGTACATAATCACAGCATAAATAATCAATTGACATCAATAATTCTGCAAGTATTATTCTTTCTCAAAGCACACGGCGGTCAAACCTAAATGGCCATCCAAATTAGGCTTTTTCCCCTTCGTTTTGTATCTTTGTTTAACCAACCAGGGCCGCACCTGAGTGCAGGCATGCCTCGGTAACTGTCGCCCTTCGTTCAGCATTTCATTTAGCGTCTACGAGAAGTGGAAGACAGAATTTTGTTTACCTAGACTTACAAGTGAATTTTTGCATTAACGTGTTCGATCTAGCTGCTAGGATCATATGTTTTAACATATCAATTTTTATGTCGTTGAATTTACTTTAACGTGTTCAATCTAGCTGCTAGGATCATATGTTTTAACATGTCAATTTTTATGTCGTTGAATTTACTTTAACGTGTTCAATCTAGCTGCTAGGATCATATGTTTTAACATGTCAATTTTTATGTCGTTGAATTTACTTTAACGTGTTCAATCTAGCTGCTAGGATCATATGTTTTAACATGTCAATTTTTATGTCGTTGAATTTACTTTAACGTGTTCAATCTAGCTGTTAGGATCACATGTTTTAACACATCAATTTTCATTTCATTGAATTTACTTCGATTTTATGGAACTCTTGAGGCTGCCGGCTTGCCACTGAAAGTGTCAAGGGAATAGACCACGAACGAGTTTATTTCTGACAATTTGCAAAACTTTTTCAGTGAAAACTCTCTCCGAACTACAGCGACGTTTATCGAGACGACACTGCAGCGCTGAGCGTCCGATTTATGTTGCCGGGAGCTTCGCCATTTTCGGGCAGCGTTGATTGTAGACGGATGCAGACCGCAAAAAAAAAAGAGAAAGCGAAAAAGCGGACGGAGATTTTTGGTCCGACCGGACAACGATAGTAACGAGTGGCGGGCCGGGGATGCGAATCCACGCGTGACAATGGGCACGTGGCCAGAAACAGCGATCCGCGAGCCCCGGCAGAAAGTAATTGGCTGAAACCGATACAAGTCGAGTGCCGGTGCCACTCGTGGCTGGAATTGGCTGGCGGATTTAATTGAACGGAATCGACAGGAAAGAGAAACATGTGGAGATGGAACGAGAGGAGAGGAGAGCGGCCGATATCCACGGAGAAACGGTTCCGATTGTCGCGGATGATTTTTTCGCGGCGCGGGCAAACTCTCCCCGTTAATTGGACTAGGAGAGATAGAAAAAAAGAAGAAGAAGAGAGAGAGAGAGATAGAGAAAGAGAGACAGAGCAACGAAGAGGAGCAGCTCTGCAGGAGAGAGAAGTGTACGATCTCGTTACACGGATGATTAGTCTACATTACGCGAGACACGCGGAAACAATCTCCGGGTAACGACACCGTTAATCACTTTCCTTTGGCTCGCGTTCGCCGATACGAGAAGAGAGAGAGGCAGAAGGGTCTCGAGGAGAGAGTGCATCAGCCACGGGAAATTGAGTTTCTCTGAAAATTTTCGATCGGCACGAGTGTCTCGCGATTCGGCTCCAGCATCATCGGCTTTTCCAGCCGACGAGATCACTCTCTTTGACATCTCGTCGAACGCTCGCGAAGACGCGATACACGCGAAACCCGTCCCCGAGTTACTCGAGTTGCTATATTATGTTTTCCGGCCGAGAGGAAAAGGAAAAAAGAAGAACGATCGATCCCGTTCTTTTAATACCACTTATCGCGAATCGCCGCGACTCGTCGGCGTGTTGAAGCCGCGCGAAAGAACCCGCGTTCTGCTCGGAGGAACGCATTATTATACGCGGCGTCGTGAACTCGCGAGCCTCGCTCCAAGAGGAGCGGGGAGAGACACTCCTTTCGAGCTCATTCAGGATGAAATAAAGCAGGAGAACGCTCCGCGCTCGTTCCTCGAATCGCGAAAAGGAAGAAAGAGGACAGACACGGTGTTGCCGAGCGTGAAACCTAGGAGAAATTCTTGCGACCCTCGGCAACTCCATTATTTCGCTTTCACTCGCGAGGAGGAAACGAGCGGGCCTCCCTCGCGCGTAATTACTTCGGCATAATGAATCGCGTAATATTCGTAATAATTCCGCGGCGGACGAGCATTGTCCTCGCTCTTCCTTGCTTCTAATTTCGTGTTTTAACGCGTTCTTGACCCCGCGATTTCGTTACGGGAATCGGTACCATACGCGACGGATACATCTTTCTACCTCGATGTGTTGCCATGAAAAACAACATTTCATTGTTTAGATCAGTCCTTCACGAGGATCCCTACCAAGTATCGTCCCATCAGTTCGTGCCGCGGACATGTTTATACTCTTCGCGGTGTGTTGTACAAACACAGAGCGATAAGCGACCGAATGGGCTGAGTTTCATCTTACGGCGTGGTCAAACTAATTAGTTATAAACTAAATAGTTCAAACTTATGCTTTCCACGGAAGCCACTATAGTGGCGTATAGTCTTCTTCTTTCTTCTTCCATCTTTCTTCTCTCGAGGACGCACTCGTCGCAGTAATTTCTGACGAAATACAGCATCGTGCAGTTTCATTCTCCTCCACACAGTACTGATCCGACTCCTTCTCACATCCAGAGGTCCCTACAATTAAAAAATTCGCTGAAAGGAGAACGATTTCACAATGAGACTGCTGTTGGCTTAAAAAATCGTTTGGAATGTCTCATCTGTGATGGCTGCCGATCAAGATCAACTCTCTTTCCCGCCGCAGCAGAAGGTAAGACACATGTCCTTGTAGTGTTTCCTCGTTTGCGAAGTCGAGGACGCTTTGATCGTGTAAACGGCCGCGTTTTGCCCGTGAATGACTAGGTTCTGCGCCCGGTCCCGCCCCCCGATCAGCTTGGATCGATGTACCCCCGGTGGATCCACTCGTCGAAGAGTCAAGGACTCGAACGAGATATCCTGGGACACGAGTGGCTTGTCGCGTGTACTCGGCCACGTGCGCATTGTCGCCGGGCGGATGGATCGTGTGCGCGCGTGCATACGTGCGTAAGTCGTGTTGGCACTTGGACACGCGCCTTCTTATCCCTCTTCGGCCGTCTCTCCCTCCGCTACCCTCCGAGAGGCGGCGTCGTTAAACACTTGACGGGGTGCCTGGTGCACGCATCCTCCTTTCGCGTCCTTCGAGATCGGCGCGACGACTGCGAAAATCCGGATGCGATCACTGAGGAAACCTCGGTCGGAATTCTACACGTTAACTGCCACGTCACCCATATGTGGGTGACGGAATTATTTGTCCAGGTTTTAAAATGAATTTTTACGTTAATATATTCATTGTACCAAATTCGATTAGGATCTGTAAAATTGGAGAAAGTTGGAGGACCACTCAATATCATACATTTAATAATTTCAATTTTTATTTCATTGAATAGCTTACTTTTTATGGAAATTTTTGAGGTTTCTAGTTTGGCAGTTAAAGTGTTAATAAAGTATTGGCGCAGCTGGTACCGCTCGGCAACGGCGTCGGTACGTTGTGCTGACTCTAAGAAACATTTCAAAATTAGTTACGGATTATTAGGTACGATAACGTCGAAATCGTCAAGAAGTTATTGTAATATCTGTACATATCACGACATAACGCCGACCATACAAACTGACAATGTATGCTCGTCCCCGGAGGGATCCCTTGCATTCCTCTGCAACCGTGTGCAGGGTGTTGAGATGGGAGAGTTTCCTTTCGGGGTTCCGACGGTTTTCCATCCGCAGTCGGTCGAAGCTAAGAATAAAGAACAGTTTCAGTTTAAATACCGTGTACATTCGATCACAACCCATTTGCAATATTAACGTGTAGCGATTAGCAATATTAGTGCTGCACACAAATCAGTGCCGCATGCTGCAGAGGACCGGAAGAACGAAAATCGAACAGTAGTTTTATCGTAAGATCGGTGACGATCCCCGGTGCCCTTGAGGATCCCAGAGAGCATCGATCATAGAGGATCGAAGGGAGGCAGCGAAAGGACGAGAAGGAAGACGGACCACCGATGTAATTCTAATTCCTGGAGGGGGGAAAAAAGCGGCGGAGTAATTGCTGGAGAAACTGGAGGAGGGCGGGCGGGAGAGGGAGGGAATGATGGCTGACTGCACGGCGGTACGCGAAAAGGGATCGCGGCTCCGTTGGTGGAAGGTAAAAAGCAGAAGTGAAAGGAAGAGGAAGGGTAGCTGAATGCGCGTGTGTACGTGGACGTGTGAAGGGAAAGACGAAATCGCGGGGAGGAGGAAGGGCGTAGAGGGGCGTGGAGGGACGGGTAGGAAAAAGAGCGAGAAAGAGCGGAAGAGAAAGATGGAAGGTATGGGAGGGGTGAAGGGTGCAAGGCGCAGGGCGCAGGGCACGGCGAGGGCCGGGCCGAGTGTAACGAAGCTCCGACTTTTTAATTGGAATATATTCAGAAAGCGGAACGCCTTTTCATTCGCGGGGCTCGATGCACTGAATACAGCCTGAATCAACGCGGAATCAACCGCGCTTGCAACGAGCCTGCTGTGCACCTGCGAACCGGGCCGCGTCTCTGCATTTATACGTAACGGATGCAATAGCGGCCGCATAAAATAACCCGCGAAAAATCGTGTGGATCTTCTCATCCTTCTCTCACCCTCTCTCTCTCTCTCTCTCTCTCTCTCTCTCTCTCTCTCTCTCTCGTTTTCTGCCACGACTCTCCACGGACGTATAATCACCCTGAAAATACGATAAGCGCGAACGGACTGAGGAAACCGCGGAGAGGTTCGTTTACATCCCAGACTATCCGCCGACGATTCCATCCGCGACCGACACTGTCATTCATCGTAGAAACATCCTTTATCCCGTGAAATCGTCCCCGCTCCTCGTAGACTTCCACTTTACCCTGCCGCTACCCTCAATTATTTCACCCATTTTTGTTTCGGGTTACTGTAATCCGAAAAAGAAGAACAGGAAATTGCAAGTATTCCGTGCTATTCAACGATCTCCGTTCCTCGCTTCTCCGACGTGCGCTGCTCAAGAAATAATTGCTCTCGATCGTCTTTCTTCGGAAAAATTTATATTCAAGATCTACTGATATTGTTCACAGAATCGAAAATTTAGATTAGTAATGTTGAGACGCAACGTAACGCGAGACCCACGAAAGTGCGTCTGGAATTTGACACCGAGTCCCAAACACTTCGACCACCCGACTGGAGGCAATAAATTAGCCTAAGAGTCGAAGGCCCTCGAGCCCGAAGCGACGGGACTCTTTCCGGCGCCATAACATTAACAATGACAGCATCTGGACCATTTCTACAGCTCACCCCCAAGTTTCTCCCACTATTCCTTACCACCTCCTAACTTTCACATCCTTTAGAAGCATCTTTCCGTTCTTGTTCTTAGTCTTCAGCCAGTTCTCGCATAAGCTTCACCGTTGTACAGTCGTTCTAACTAAAATACAAGTTACGGTTACCAACAAGTTGTCCAGCCGTTCTACCGCTCATCAAAACACCTCACCCTTTACTAATTACCTTTTAACGCACTATCGGCGGATCGGGTATTAATACCTTTTATGCGGAACGTACGCTAAGTGTTAGTAAAGCGTTTACCAATGCTTGTTTTTTTTCATGACGTGTGAGTCAAGCTAACCAAGTAACCAAGCAGGAGTGACAGACGTGAGAAAAGTCGGGTTTAGTGATCTCTTCCATCCACGCACGTACAAGTAAGCTAAACAAATAACTAAATAAATAAAAAAGAAAAATGAGACATTCAAATTTGATTTTAGGGAAAGTAGAGCTCTCGTCTCCTTCTTATTCTCTCCTGATTGTTGCGTTTCGTTCATCAATGTATAGTTCTCTATCGTTCTGAAACGTGTTGAGTAAAATTACGAATGTGTTCCTCATTTTACCTGCATTTCAGAAAATGGAAAAGCATTTCGAATGGGAAACAGGAGACCGAAAACGTCTCTTCCTCTTTCCGCAGCACTACCTCTGTGTCACCGTGTCTTTCCATTGTTTTCCCTCGTTGAGCACGAGCGGTTTAAATGTCGTGGACCCGCACGACGCCTTTCCCGTGGATTTATTCGCCGCGGAAGGGTCGCAACACCTATCTATCGCTGTGGAAAGGCAGCGCTCCGGCTTAATGGGCTGTTTGCTTGCAAATTGCGGTATCGCTAAAGGGCAGCAAACAATTCACAACTCGTTTTAACTTCCACGTTTCAATTCCAAGATGCTTCGAGTCCCTCCAGCGCGCGTTACATTTGCATAATTGTCTCCTGTTCTCTTTTCCCGTCCGTGAAAACCGACTTCTGCCTTCCCACCCAGCCTGGTGCGCTGGTATTTTCGCGGCGTTGTCATCGTAGCTGCTTATTCGCGAGCGTGATAGCGAAACAGTTGCTAAAAATAGATACGATACTTGAAACTCTGTAATTAGCGTTGCTGTGTGTTGAACGAGATACTTTTATCCGTATTATAAGAAAAACAGGGATGAATGTATTTGAAATTGCAAAAAGAAACTGCCCCGGGTGAGGATCGAACTCACGACCTTAAGATTATGAGACTTACGCGCTGCCTACTGCGCTACCGAGGCCATGCTAACAATTTTTCTATCCATTTATTAATGTCAGAGTTTATCGTACACTGATAAATACAGAAATATGCGATTAAATTCTCTCTGAAAAATTATATTCGCACAATGATTCTACCGTAAATACGGTTGATAAATGCATAGGTTCTCCATCAAGTGTAAAACCCTAGATGTCGCCACATTCCGAGCAGTTATGGAATTCATTCCTGTAATTAATATCCATTTCCATTTTAAATAAAATAAATACTTTCTGTATTTTATAAATATGATTCAACGTTACTTACAATCTAACTGTCCAACGTGATAATAGTAGATTTTCACCAAACTAGCTAAAAATTTCACAATACCTCAAAAGTGAACCCTTGGGGCGATGCTTACATCGAGTATAATCATGTGGGAGTGTTCGCGGGTATTCGTCTTTATTCGTCGGTGGACCGTCAACCGTCCTATACCGACGTTCGCGAGCGAGTGTCGATCGCATGCCTTTGACCGACCGATTCTCCCTCGCGTCAGTCGATTGTTTAGCAGATGGCGACCGTCCCCGAAGCCGATCTTCACGTGTTTCGCTGCGGCTTTCCGAGGACGGTCGCCGCCGCGTATACATTGTATGTTGTCGGTGGTCGGCGTGCTCTTTGCGCGGGCCGCCACAATCATAATAAAAAGATGACAAAATATGCATCGTACAAAAGGATGACGAGACTTTGAGGATCTATACAAATAAAAATATACATTCGCAGAAATATCCGCAGTCTAGTGATCAATTACAGTAATTTTCGGTTAAAATTGGCTGAAGGGCAATTTGCATCCCTTTGTCCAGCTAGGTATTTTCTTACTACTTTTTCTTAGAACTGTAATTTGTCGGACAGTAGTGACTAGAGATTTTATTTCCAACCTATTGCACGTGCTCCGACATCCCTCGTAATTGTCGATACATGTACAAGGGGAATCATCGACGTCGAAATCTATAATGTTGCGGAGACGGATGCCTGAACTACCAGGATAACAGGACTCGCTAGAGCAGGACTTCCACCCTGGACGAAGGGTGAGTTTTCTAGGTACCCTGGTAGTCTGGTCCGCATTCACCAACGCACAGGGATGGGAACTGTTATTGTATCGATTTCGGCCCTTGCAACGGCTGTACAGTACAAATGATTCGTTCCCTTCTGACCGTGTGGACTTAGAGTTCACTAGATTCTATGTACGATTTTGGACGTGTACTGAAAGGACACGTATAAATGGAATCCGTGAACCGTGTATTCGCTAATTAAATATCCGTGTTCTTAATACACGTGTGATTATGCATTCTATTCTGCGTGTACATACACGGATATTCGAGTATTTTCATAAGCGGGATCCGTTCGGCTAGTTCGAGTCCCAGCAGCTGATTTGTTTTTGTTTTTTGATCGGATTCTTTTGGACTGTTGATGTTAGAGGTCAGACCCAAGCGAGACAGCAGTAAATTGACGGTCAACTGTTACGTCACCGTGGATTAAAATACAATTGCCAATGTAAATACACGAATATACGTGAAATTAATATACACGGGTACCCGTGTATTTAACACTACTCAAATTTGTTTATTACACGGGAAATAGAGACCTCTAAGCATGGACCAATGTAAATCTAGCAGTTTGGGCGTTTTGCCGCTACGTCAATTGGCGTTGTACGGACCCCTTGATCGAACTTCGGATTATTGCCACAGGAGGCGCTGTTATCATTCACCCAATTACCACTGTCGGTAACATTTGTCTAACAGTTTGAGCGTTTTGCCGCTACGTCAATTGGCGCTGTACGGACCCCTTGTCTGAGCTTCGGAATATTGCCACAAGAGGCGCTGTTATCATTCACCCAATTACCACTGTCGGTAACATTTGTCTAACAGTTTGAGCGTTTTGCCGCTACGTCAATTGGCGCTGTACGGACCCCTTGTCTGAGCTTCGGTATATTGCCACAAGAGGCGCTGTTATCATTCACCCAATTACCACTGTCGGTAACATTTGTCTAACAGTTTGAGCGTTTTGCCGCTATGTCAATTGGCGCTGTACGGACCCCTTGTCTGAGCTTCGGAATATTGCCACAAGAGGCGCTGTTATCATTCACCAATTACCACTGTCGGTAACATTTCGTTAACAGTTTGAGCGTTTTGCCACTACGTCAATTGGCGCTGTACGGACTCCTTGTCTGAGCTTCGGAATATTGCCACAAGAGGCGCTACTTGTCACAAATGGCGCCATTTTTAAATGTTACGGAGTAAATGATTCTTGCGTTGATTTACATTATTCCTTGCTGCCAAAACGGATAATCATTTGCTCCGTGCATATAATATCTTTTTGTAAATTATACACATCCTTTTTCACTAAATGAAAATAGGAGTTGAAAGGAGGGCTTGTAATGTTTCGAAATATGGAACTGATGTGCAAGCGGATATAGGAATCATGAATAATGTATAGTCTGATATTTAATTATGGTAATTTATTTGATGTTACACACCTTCGTTTAATTGTACAGACACTAACGTCTGCAATATGTATAGATATTTCAATTAGAATGTGTAAACATAAAGCATGGCGACGTGTCAAAATGGCCGAACTCAACAAAGAGCTGAACGAATATCTCCTGAGCAATAAAAATGATAAACAATATAAAATCACGGTGCCATCGGTGACATTACCAAAAACGAACATTGGAAAATGGTTCGGAAGAAATGGCGATGGGGAAGCGGAAGAAGCAGGCTGGATACAAGGGACACAGAAGGAATGTTGCCCTAGTATGGTTAGTATACTTCCTAGACGTAACCTTAAACGTCAAATATTCGTTTGATAGTGTATAAATAAATGATAAACTTCTTTGTTGACAGTCACGGATGCAAAGATTGATCGCATTCGTTGTATGTTTCGGCATGGGTATACTTTGTTTCTGTCTGTCAGCGATCTATATACCGGTTCTATTGCTCAAAGCTAGGAAATTTGCGCTCCTGTACACACTAGGAAGTGTATTCTTTCTTTCAAGGTATGCGCAACATTTAGACCAATCGAAATAATTGAGTGTAACAACAGAAACGTTTAACTAATTTCCAATCAAATGTATTTTGTAGTTTCTGCTTTCTGCTGGGCCCTCTAAGTTATATCAAATCCTTATTTACTGCTGAAAGGAGATGTTTCACAGTGTCCTATTTCGCCACACTAATTGGGACACTTTATTTCGCTCTCCATTTACAGTCTACGCCTTTAACAGTACTGTGCGCTGTCCTACAACTGATAGCTATGTTGTCATTCTTAGTGAGTCACATACCTGGAGGTACCAAGGGTTTAATGTTTTTCACAAGAATGTTCAAGTCTTCTGTGAATTCTACGTTACCTGTATGATACTATAGTTACTTAGGTGTATCAAATATACATACGTGAGATTAACACTGTAATGTTCATTTTGCATTTACAAAATATAAAGATTTTATATGCGAGTGACAACCTGTTCATAAAAATGTTTTATGGTAAATAGAGTAAAAATCATTACGTCGAAAAGACTGACACTTCCACACTGATATTAGTTCTGTCATAAGAAACGGAGGCTACAAAGGTCATGGACAAAGACTTAGTTCAATTGTGGTTATATAAGTTTTGTATATAATGTATTCATATGTATAAAAAAACTTGCATTCTGTATTCTTACATTTATGTACATTTTATATAAATGATACGGTCTTGTACAATTGTATTTACATATTTCGTATTTATTGTAATTCAAAATAAAAATTATTAGCTCCAATTTCTGAGATACAAATACATTAATATTACTTGATTACTTTTTTTTCTGTTTTGATACTTTCGTAGCTTTCACGCGATTGCTGTTACCTTGCAATCGTTTTACTTTCAATGGTAAATAGGTAATGTTTGCAACATTTTTGTTTAAATTGTAATCTTTTCGTCTGTTATTTGTATTTTTATGAATATTTATATATCGCATGTGTTTCTTAATACTCGTGTCGTACTCGTCGGAATCGTAATTGCTTAGGGAAATAAAATCATTGGTCTCCGTTTGTTGTGTGGTTGACTTATTGTTGGAACTAATTGTTGCATTTGGAGGAATAAATGCTCTCTCCTTGCGTGAAGACCTGTACTTATATACATCCGTGGATAACGTGAATTTAATAGATTCAGAAGCATCTACCTCTGGCTCATTCTCCAAACTTATCATGCCTTCTTCGGCTATTGTCTCATCCAAGGGTTCTTCAGAATTCTTAAATAATTGAAGAGAATTTTTTGGTAAAGGTATATCTTTGAAAACATCGCATATTTTCGTATAGAGTTGATGAAAGTGATGCTCTGGTGACTTTGCAACAATATGCTGGAAATAAAACAATATAAATGTCATAGAATGAATAGAATATTAACTAGATAATTAATTGTTTGTACCTTAAGAGCACATGCAGCAGATGCAAACCCAATAGCATTTAATACCGTGGTTTTAAAGTTGGGTAATATCACTATGGGTATCTTCTTATTCTGTGCCATCATAATAATATGTTTCACTAAAAGCTGCGGGTCAATACCAGCATCCATTAACACACAGGAGACAATATTTTTCTCCAATGATCTTGTAATAGCATTCAAACCCAGGACAACTGAATTTCTAAAAGTAGGAACAGTATAAAAATGATGAAATATTGCTTGATACATTCAAAACAAGTAGTTACAATATTTCAGTATCAGGAACATGTTCTTGCTTCTGAAGTGCTTCCAGCTTGACTTTACTTCGCTCCTCTTTGCTCATTTCTTTCAGCTGAGACCAAGGAATCGTACGGCTTGGACGTTTTATAGCTGGCATCAATCTACAATTAATCGATTACAATTTTCTGTAATTGTTTAATATACATTATATGTATACCTTCTTTAACTTACTTTCTTAAAAGCTGCTCCAATTGCGAACATTTCTGTGCTTCTCTTACAATCGGCCTACAGAATGTAATTCGTGACTAATTACTTACGACAATTTATTTATGTGAAATGTCATTATTATTAAACAGAGACCTACCAAAAATTGTCTTGCGGTTGTGCTAGAACGTTTCGCAATCCTTTGGCAGGTGTCTTTTTCGCTGACAGACTGTGTTTCTGCTGTTGTTTCGTTAATATCGGTGTATTCATGGTGATTAGACTATAAATTCAAATGTATCGATATAGGTTATGTTTTCCTGTGGACACATGGACATTATTTACATATATATATAGTTTAACTGCCAATGCTGCCAAATTTGAATCATTCCACGCGCACTACCTTCGCGCTTAAATTTGTTTATGTTTACGTTTTTGTAATTTAAACGAACAACAACGAAGGACGTCCGTCATTTAAAGGCTCATATAATCCCAGACTAAGAGAACGTTCAAGTGACTTCATACAGTGACAGTACGTGCAATTTTTACGTTATAACACAGGCATTGATTTCTATTAAAATTAATCAAATATGACAACAATTAAGGCACATTCTGCTTCAAACAGTCAACAAACATTCAAAGAAGATAAGGATGCAACTAATCATTCGAAACTCGATGTGTTGAAGGAAAATATACCTCTTGTCAAGAAAAGTGCAGTTCCCATTTATTCTGCTAAAAACATAGATAAAAAATTAGGACAAAATCTCACCTAGCAAATGCAAAACTGTTAAATATGCGAGCCTGAATATCGCTAATAAAAATTCTGCAAACTGTTGTAAAATTCCCAGTGCGAAACTGCTTTAAAAAAATACATGTTCTCTAGATGAGAGACATTTGAAATGTCTAGGACCTAAAACGGTAGAAGAAAATGAATGTATGAAAAGATTATGTGATAATTTGGAAAGTACAGAAATAATAGTACCTGAGAATGGTCTGAACGCGAAACATCGTTTGTCTGAAATGTTGTACACCGATAGAAACGAACTTATGCATTTCAAATGCAAACTGGAAAATTTAGTAAACACAGAAGAAGATCTAAGCAAGTGGAAATCAATATTAACATATGTAATGGAATTGTTGTCTATACCACAAATTACGATCTCGCAAGCTGACATTTCCAAAGAAACAGAGACAAATGCTAAAATAATGTTGGATAAAGAAATTCAAGCAGAAACTTGTAAATTAGAACAACCAATGGTGGAAAATTCAAAATTTCAGGATTCGGAGTTTCTGAATAGGAATGATAAGGAAAACGTTGCTGTTGGATGTACAGATTCATTTCCTGATAACACAGACGGAAGATTCCAAAGTCTAGAGAGTCAATTGAATATTCAACATACGGAATCTTTAAGAAACACCCTTCCTTGCAACATATGCTCGTCATTCAAAAGTACAATCAGAAATATTCGTTGAAAGAGTAGATGAGCTTGAAGTCAACCATGAGCTTTCAGCAAATTCTGGATGGTAAACTTTTGTATAAGAACAATGAGTAATTAAGGATAGAAATCATTCTATTTGAATTTGATTCTTCCATAACTAAGTTTTTATAAGTAACTCAAATCTCCGGTGTCCTATTGAATTTAAATTCTAGACTGGAAGTTCCCGTTCTAAATTGCAATTATACTTCCTTGAAAATTATATCTTGAACTGTAAAACAATCAAGTTTCCAATGATTTTATCTTTTATAAATGTATTGTTATTAATTTATACGCATGTAATATATAAATGTGTTATTAGTAAATAAAGATGTGTAAATTTCTCCACAGTGTGTTCGTTGAATAACAACATAAAGATTTATTGCGACATTCGTTCTATATTCGTGGTCGTGAAATAATCACGACCGTGATCGTGATTCTGCGATCACTGTGATAAATCACCGCGAGTGATTTTGAACGCCATCTCTACACATGGTACATGGTACATCCATAAATCATAAAGACAACTATGGATGTTCCGTTACCTTATGAAACATGACAAACGCTATAAAACGGTGGTAATATGGAACTAGCGTCCAACCCCTTTTAATAGTATCCAGTAATACAAGTTGTCTGACCGGTCATGGTATGCCAGGGGCTACAGAAATAAAAATATTCAAAATATAATGTATTGTCATATTCGAAGAACCATGGTATATTAAGGCTATTTTTGGCACTTTATATATATGCTTTTTTTTTTAATTTATACTTTTGCATTACCTAGGAAAGTCAAGAATCCTAATGAAAAAGAGTGAAGAATAGGATTTCCACGATTCTCTCGAGCTTAGAGACCTTTTAGTCGACTGGAGGTGAATTGTTGGTTCACAAGTGAGATCGCTACTGAAATATTCAACAGTTCATTCAGAAATCTTTAGAATAGGAATATTAGGAATATTATTGCTAAGTCTAATTACTAATTGCTAATGCCGAGAAACGACGCGACGCGTTGTAAACGGTGGCTTTGGGGTGCATAGGCGCGTCCCCGGCCGGGCCGGGCGAGGAATATATCTCGTGGGTGGTGGAAAAAAGTTAGGTGTTACGCCAGTGGGTCGAAGTGCAGGGGAATGGATAATGTGCAGAATACGCTCTCGAAAGGGAGCAGGACCGCAGAGCAGTGCACGCAGCAAGCCAAGATTGTCAAGATGGATGCTCGCCGCGGACGGTGCGGAGTATGGATTGTTGCCGCGTGATTCGTGAAAGAGACGAATGGCCGAGCCCATGGTTGTTGTTCGGTGCGGGGAAAATATTCGCGCGGCCCGGGAAAAACGCTCTGTCGTTCACGGTGCGTGTTCTTGAGCGTTCTCTGTGCTTCTACGGTTCATCCCGATATGTGCAGCGTTGATTAAACACACCGAGTGCTCTCGCGTAGTGATGAGAAAAACACCTAAAAGCAGTGTAGCAGCAGCAGCGGCCTTCTACAATGGTGGATAATAATTGTATTATCGAGGGGAACGTGAAATTTCGCGACGGTAAAAAAGTGAGTAGAGAACCCCGATCGAATTCTCTGTTAACTACCTTTTCCCCCGTCCCTGGATCCGGCCGACCAATTAACATAAATCGGATAATTGCTCGGCTCGGTACCCGTCAAAATAATACCGCCCGATCTTTTTTCCTCTCCTCCCGCCCCCCACCCCTCTGTCGATTTATCGAACGCCGCTTCAAATTATTTTTCTCTAAGCTTCTGCTGCGAGCGTAAAGGATTTTGTCCGCTGACGGATAAATTCTCGTCGGCTTGAAACTCGTGCTCGTGCAATAGTCACCTCTCAGAGTCGCTTGAGCACGACAGAATAATAAAAGAAACGATAATTGTTGTTCAATGTTCAGAGCAGCTTAGGCTAACGTGCACGCTTAACACACGCATGTATTGTATATGTGGGACTCACCTCAACAGATGTGGCCTTAATTGATTTGTACCACTGCTATGATAATTAAAATTCCTTGAATATCTTTTTGAATGTCTTTATCGTTAAGTAATAAAAAGCAATAATTTAAGAGGGGATCTTATTAGTTGTGATTATAGTTCGTTCAACTGGATAAAAATATTATGTGACACTAATTGGTAATAATTAGATTACGAATCTTTGTGGGCTTATACTGTGTACAAAATTTAGAAATGCAAAGAAAATATTAACAAATATCGGAGGAAGCAATTTCATTTAACTTTTGTAAAATCTGCATAAAAACTCCACAATCTAGTAATAATAATGTTTTGAAAATTCCTTTTGCGTCTGAAATAAAAATGTAAATTATAGTTGCACCGTTTCAAAGTTGGAAATGCTCTGGCTTGAATGTTAACAATAATCGAATGCACATCATTATTATATTCTATTGATACAGTTTGAATGTGTCCGATGAATGTCATTCAGGCATCCGTACACCGGGTCCATTCAAATTTAAATACAATGGCCAACTTCTTTTTTTGCCCATGGCGAAAGAGTCCAACGAAGGTGTCTCAATCTGATTTCAATGCGGGCCCCAACGATTAAGTAGTTTGTTGAAAGCTCGAGGAAGTTAATGGGAAAGGAATGAGGAGGCACGAGGTCATAAAAAGAAGCTAGGTCATTTTCTTCTATTTACATTGGGGTCAGAGAAGAAGTCATTCAAATCAGAAAGGGGTAGAGGACTCTTTCACTTTGATCTTGGAGGGGTGCAGACAGGCTAAATGGATTCGAACAAATATGTAATACACATGTGCAATGTTTCCCTATGCGAGGCTCTTTATGTAAATGAGCATAATGTATCCGGCTGTGTTTGTTATTGATAGCAAACTCTGGTGGGAGCATTTAAACGTATCCATTACAATATAACTACATGTACTTTCTTAAGATGAAATTAACTGGGAACCTTGTCAAACCTCTTTGTTTACCTTGCAGTGGAAATCACGGTGGTGTGTTATGAGGAAACTGTCACCGGTTGCAGGTAATTGTCTTTTCTATGCTCCTATAAATCAATTTTATAGTACAATAAGCACAGGAAACTGTAGTATTTTAATGTCTTTCGTTAGAGAGAGAGAGAGAACACTGGCTCAATTATGAAAGATGCAGTCATGATTCACAGTGTGTGCAACATGCATCCCGATAATAAATTTCCCAGTCTCTTTATCTTATCCATGGTGCAGTTAATATTGACCAAGGGTCTGATGATAAATTATGTTCATTATCAAGGAAGGAGGCAGATGTTGCAACATTTACAGTTCGGTGGTGCAAGGCAAAGCAAAGCAATTCTATTTCCTAGCACATTCTTAGCCTGTAATCTCTTGAAAGAATTTCCTTACTTGTTATCAGCATGAAAAATCCCTCCCTATGGACCCTCCTAGGGTGGCAGCTGGCACATCTGTTACAGATTGACTGGCTGAAGAAACAAAAAATTTTCCAAGAAGAGCTTTGCCTCTGGCAATAACCATTAATACCTGGGCCCTTGTAACTTGAGGATATTTTAGAAGTTGGGGACACCAGTAGCTCGTAAATTTTCCGTAGGGAGAATTAGTTAAGAGTACATAGAAGGGTCTAAATGGATTTCGTTCGCTTTCCACCTCCGAATGACTGTATTAATAGCGTCCCGTGAAAACATTTTCCTTTCATTCACGAATAAATAATACACGGACGAACCAGTCCACGAATATTTATCGAGTTAACAAACTACGGGATCTTTGATTATTTTTCAAACCGTAGTCGAATTAAATTATCGCCGAACCGCCGGTCTTTCTGCAAAATAAACATTTCGCTGCAGTTGGAAGAAAAATATCTGTATTTCAAAATTTTCTTTTTACCTTTTCATTGTTTCGAATTACACCTTGGTCGTAAATGCATCGAATCATCAGATCCCTTGGTCTATTATTTTTTAGTGTTCTATACTAATTTTATACAGTATGGGCTAAAATTCAGATAATTCACTTATTATTGAATCAATGTTTTTCTTATAGTTCGTAGATTCGCCGCGGTGAATTTCACAAAGATACAACGAGTACAAACAGTGTATATTTATTTTCCAAATTGCAGGTCCGTTTGCTTTTATAATTCGGAAATTAATCGAACATGTACATTAAGCAAGCGGATTCTGCGACGAGCCATTCATTTGCACGTTTCAGCTCATTTTTTTGAATCTGAAGTTCATATATAATTAATAAAGTGATGATAATCCGTTGAAATACAATTTACACGTTTGAAAAGTTCATACATTATTCATTATTGAATTTTGGCTCGGTCTGTACGAAATCCAGCGTCGACGAGCGCTTCTCGCGGTAGCGGATCCGCTGAATAATTTTCAAGTAACAATCGAACGCTCACACCGCCGGATTTTAACGATCCAATCGATTCCAGATTGTCTCCATTTACAACTGTACGGAGATAGCAAGGATCGATACAAGCAAGGCCAAACGAAAGCTTCCTTAAGCTTGCAACACTTTCTCGGTGTGGAAAGCGGTTTCACCCTCGACAAGGAGTCGAACACTATCGCTATAATATGTCAGGACGTTACGGTCGTTTTGGCGTTCGACACCCGAGAACGGCTGATCCAATGGCAAGTCAAGATCTCCAACAACCTTGGCGAAGGTTCGTCCTCTTCTTCAACACACAACACATCGAACCATCGATTATTCCTGCAAGGACGATGCCTCATTCCTTCTGAATTTCTTTCCCTAAATCTTCATTCTTCGATCATCTAGGATTTTATTTTTCTAAATCATTAAAAAGCGTTTCACTATAAAATTCTGGTTCCTCTTTAAAACTGTAATAAAGAAAGATTATACAATATTAAAGGCAGGCAGGCAGGAAGGCAGGTGAAGCAAGCGATCAAGACTATCGAGTGGGTTTTTGGGACACGATAACGTTTCACTAAATCATTAAAAAGATTTTTCTCTATTACATGGGAGAGTACAATGCAGGTTCCTAATGCTAAATCCGCAACACAACCTAATTCTTCTAACACCTCAAAGTTGCTCGAGTCGCGTGAACAAAATTGAAACAGGTTGTTCTACTTTAAAGAGCCTATGGAGATTTTTTCTGGACTGACTGCATATCATTATGAACCTGTGTGTATACTATCGTCGAACAAAAGTCGGACAAAGGGGGGTTGATCCCTTATAAAAGAACCGGTAGAGTCGCATCTCGCAGGGTGATCAACCCCGACAACGCTGTACATATAACATCCCTGACCTTCTTAATTTTTGTTCAGACCAGCAGTACCTGATCCTGATCTCGACGGTGCCGTCGAAGGCGAAGATGACGAACGGTCCGGCGCATTTGCACATCCAGGACCGTCGTTTCTGCATCACGGTCGGCATACCGCCACGATTGGTCGGTATCTGGGAGATCGGTCACCTACGTCGTTACGGTGTGGTGGAGGGTCGGTTCTGTTTCGAGGGTGGCTCGAGATGCGGCCGGGGGGAGGGTTTGCACGTGTTGATCACGGATCAAGGCGAGGACATTGTGAAGATGTTGGAACTCGCGGCGGAGGGTAAGCTGGCGAAGAAGCGGCCGTTGAGTCGCATGCAGATATTACAGGACAGCCCTCGCCGTCAGTTCTCCCGCTCGGAGACCAGAGCGAGCGATTTCTTCCCCTCGGCGGTGTACTCGTCCACGTACGAGGAGCAGTGCGACAGCTGCAAGAACGAGAGCTCGCCCTATTGGTCGTCGACGGAGAGCAGCAGGCAGCAGACGGAGCTCGACAGGGATTACAGTAGCAGAGACACGATCTCCGTGTCGGAGTTGCCCGACCAGCCAGGGGATTGGCGCAGCTGTTCCCTGACGCGTCAAGGGACGTCCGCTCTGGAGCGATGCGCCAGTTGCATCAGCAAGCTAGGCACCGTTTCGAAATCGTCGACGCTAGCCACCACCACCGGCGCCAGCAGTGTCAGCAGCCCCGCCGGCGGAACCGTCAACAATCTCGGCTGCCATTTGCAAGCGCGAACACTGGACCGGTTGTCGTTGTCCTCTTGCAGCAGCAGCAGCCACGACAGCGACTATTCCGGCTCCCAGCAGACCCAGCAGCCGCCACCCCAGCAGCAGGTGGAATGCCATTGTTCGCAGACGACAAAGAACGGGCAACCAACGAGCTCGGCGCAGCGCGTGTCGCCCAGCCCCAGTAGCAGCAGCAGCAGCAACAGTAACAGCAACGGCAACAGCAACAGCGCGTTGCCACCCAGACCTCCGAAACCGTCCCAAACCACTGCCGCAAAGAAGCTGAAAAAACCGCCGATGCCACTGCCAAACGAGCCGATTTGCGTGCACTCGCGGAAACAGCAGCTGGTCACTCGAATCACTGCCGCCAACAACGCAGCTGCCGTTACCGCGGGACCGTACGAGAACTACGATATACCGAAGACGATACTGGCTCATCACATGCTGCTCGAACAGGCGCCACAACCCGGCCAGTATTACGACACGCCGAGGAAGATCAAGGAGTGTCTCGCACTGCCGAAAACCTATCCGAATTACGACACTCCGCAAACACCTCAAGCCGTGGTTCTGCAGCAATGCGGCTGCCCGGCTAAGCTGACCGTTCAGTCGCCCAGGTCGTCGGGCTGTCCCTGTCAGAACATGATGAGCTGGGCCGGCTTCGTGCTGCCGTACTGCAGGAGGGGGGCAGGGATCGAGCCTACGGGAGTGACCGTGCACCCTGTCAAGCTCTCTGGAGAGGGTAAGATGCCTGTGGTGAACGCGAGCGGGGAAATCGCGATCTACGCGACTGCCAAAAGGGCGAACAAGTCCGAGAACGTCCGAGACGAGAAGTCGAAGGACAACTGCGACTGCCTCCAGGAGAGCAGGACCAACAACTACGAGAACGTCGAGCCGGTGATCGACACTCAGCCCGAGGCTAAACAAGCGAATTACGCCAATATCGACTTCACGCAATCGTTGGAGCACTACGAGAACAGCAAGGACCTCCTGACCAAAAGCGGAATATCCCAGGAGGAGATCGAGAAGTTCGCCGATCAGATCAAGGATGAGACGGCCGAGCCGCCGCCTGCAGAGGAGTCCAAGATCTGCCAGAAGTGCGGCCACGTGAAGGACAGAGAGAACGATTACCTGGTGATGGACCCTGAAAAGCAATCGCCGAAGAAACCGTTCCCGGGCTATTTACCGATGCAACCGGCGCACAACGCTTGCTCGAAGGAGATACTCTCGAGGATCTGCAGCGGCATCAAGAGCTCGAGCAACCCCGCGTTGTCCGGGTCGGCGATGGCGGCCGACGGCGGAAAGAAAAGATCAGACTCCGAGTTCCGTGTTCCTGGATCTGCCATGTTGGCTAGCCCGTATCTGCGACGACGTTACCTCGACGGCAACGGTACCGAGTCCAGCGGGAACATCAGCTTGCTGCTGAGGAAGCGATCGTACTCGGCGGAGTCCGCTCACTACCTCGACGACGAGAATCACACGTTCCCGTCGACGCTGACGATTCACAAGTGCTCCAGCGAGGCGGACAAGGCCGCGCTGGTGCAAGCGGACAGCCACACCTCCTGCGTCAACTCGGAGACGAAGATGAACCCGGACAGCGAGCAGATGTCGATAGCCTCGCCTCAGCCGTCTTTCATCAAGATCAGACGGTCCTCCTCGGTGCCATCCAAGACTGGCCACAACAGAGACTCTTCCAGCAGCAACGACTCCGGCGTCTCGACCGGCTCCCTCAGTCATAGAACCGCCGAGTTCGTCGAGTTCGAGTTGTCCCTGGCCCCGTCGACCTCCGCGAGGAAACAGAACGTCCTCTCCATCTACCGGAAGAGTCCACCGCCCACGTGTTACCATAGCAGCCTGCCCAGGAAGTCCAAGTCCAGCGACCCGCTACGAGAGCTCTCCTTCCAGTTCCAGAAGATCAAGATACCGACGAAATCGTCTTCGGCGGAAGCCGATATACCCACCTGTCTGCCGAAGGGTGCGAAAGGGTTCAACAGCCCCGGAGAAGTGTCCAGCACTCCTTACATCGACTCGAGGAGCACCAGCAGCGGGACTTCCGACATGTCCGATTACATTGAGACGCTGTCGCTGTCGTCCCATTCGTCCTCCGACACTCCGGACAGTCTTAGGTATAGTTTCCAGGGTTGGAACACCCTCTAAATTTCGTTGTTAGCAGAGTTGCCGGAAGAAGTCTTTAACGACTCTCTGCACGATGAGAATACGTGACTGTGGTTGGCTAGCAGCCACTAGCAGCGGTATTACCCGAGTAATGTTACGTCACGTATTCTCCTCAGAGGAGAATTGGGCCACATTTAGCGGGGAATACATATCGTCTGGTAACCCTTGTTGTTAGCCTAAGCAAGTTGTTCAGCTAGCTAGCTTCCTTCTAGCAGCGGACAGTGCAAAGTCTGATGGTAGAAATTTGAGATTTTAGTTTTTGGTCCAGGAAACGAACTTTTTCTAACCACTTGTCGTGTATTTGTTGATGCAGACTGGGTGGCAGAGCAGTGGCGACGACGCTGCGACCCCGCAGCGGGAAGGAGTACTACAAGATAGACAGGAGCATTCTCGTCGAACAAGGAAGAACCACGTTGACCACGCCGGCCGCGAACTACGCGAACATCACGCCGGTGCTCGAGAAAAGCGAGTCTCCGTCGCCCGGGTACATGAGCAGCTCGCCGTTCGAGCAACCGCAACCGACCCGCGAACACTTTTTGTTTCCCGACGTAAGTAGCACCGGTTGATGGGACATCAACGTGGACCGCGTGCACGGCCGCCGTGGGTCTCACGTGTCTTGGTTGACTTCTTTCCAGGAAGCTTGAATACACGGCAACATTGTTTGGGAAGAGAGCGGAAAACTTCAAGTTCCTAGGAATTCCAAACAAAACCAGCGAGAGCGTGTTCTATTCTCGCGTGTCTAGAAACGATCGAATCCGGGCATCGTGACCGTTTACACTATACGCGGGTATCTAGCGTATCAGCAGGCAACCATGCATTCCAAACACAGATGCATTTATTCAGCTCGCAAACATAGATATATAAATATAAATATATATTATATTACGTGCAGGCTGTTTCAGCTGACTAGAGCATCTCAAGTGTCTCTTGTTACAAATAATGGACAAAAATGTCGGAGGAAAATGTGAGGCCAAACAAACTTTTAGTAAAATTACTTCAAGGTGGGCAGTTTCAATCATCTTGACCTTGACACGTGCTGAGCGAATTCCAAGGAGTTCTTGCCGTCGTTCGTTGTTTCTTAATGAAATCTATTCGAAATCTTTATGTCGAGTCTGATGGCTAAAACTGCTTGGAGAGCATACTCTGTAGAGTGTTCATGATAGCCAAGGTCAAGGACGTCGAAACGCAGGTTTCTTTGATGTAAACGTTTACTAAAATTCTCCCGCAAGTGTCATGTTCTTCGAGATTTCAAGGTGATTAATGTTTTGTTCAATGGTTGTTCCATTTTTGTTATTGTCAAGTCAAGGTGAAGAGGTCAATAGGAATCCAAAGATTCAGATATCATGACCTCTCCGCGTGATCTTGAGAATAACCGTTTGACCGCCGCAGTGTACGTTCCTCGAGCATGGTTTTCTCCTCTGATATTTGTTTCTACTGTTGACGTGTAGTAAGTTGTTTGAGGTGCTCGAGTCCGATGGAACAAGTTGCATGTACGCGCGTCATTCCGTCAGACTGAGGACACGATCTTAAACGGTCCAAGATCCGCATTTGGAACCATACTGAGCTATACACGTAGTCGTCTCTCGAACTTTCTTTCATATCTGTCGCAGCGAAGTCTTCTTCTCAAACGCAGGATAGACATTTGAATCCGCACAATCGATCAGAACCCGAGTCCGCTCGAGGACAATTTTCGTCCGAGTGGGGAGGGGGCGGGCGGCGAGTCAAAGTCTAGGTTCTAGCGTATAGTCGAAATGAAGTCAATAATCGAAACACTTCCTACAACGACTCAAACAATTTCTAAAATGTGCTCAATAAGAAAAGAAACTGTAATAGTTTGTAGAGTAAGAGAATCCTGCCCTAGGATAAAACAAAAGAGAGGTAAAGAGATAGAGAGGGAGATAAGTGGAGGGGGTGGGGGGTGAGGAGAGAGTAGGAAAGAAGCGAAAGAAGCGTGTGCATCGTGCACTCTTTGTACGAGTATATATCGTTTTTTGGATATGTTTTATTTTATATGGGTATACTTCTAAAACAAAAAAAAAAAAAGAAACTCTAGGGTACTGTACAGCGGGGTTTAGGGAATGCAATTCGCGGCTCTGTGTTTATATACATGTACTGTCTGACACGAGACATCATTCTATTTGCATTCTGACCGAACAGAAAGATAGAAAGAGAAAGAGGGAGAAGAGAGCGAAAGAGACGCAATGAAAGTAGTCAGTTGCAAAGCATTCACAGGGTTTTTCAAACTTACTAGTTATTTTCTAAAGGCTAAGGTGTAACGTAATATAGCCGTCAATGGTCTTCTTTCTAACGAGATTTATATGGTGGATATTGTAGAGTCTCTGGGCAATCAAAGATGGCACTATGTATAGATTATATAAAGAACAAAAATAATAAGTATCTCTAAGTAAGTCCTAAGGAACACGCGACACAAAGAACGCAAAAAAGAAGAAAAAAGAGGAAGGGAGGAACGGTGTAAAAGCTCGTGTGTTATTTTTATTGAATTTTTACAACAAAAAAAGAACCGTACTTTCTTCGACCCGTAATACGTTCGCCGCGTATTATGGCTTCTCGATTATCTATGATTTTCCTATTAGATTTACATAGATCACGGCAACGAATTAGTTGTTAGCAGCGCGACGACAAAGGCAATATTAAGTTCCCGTGTGTTCTTTCGTGTAATTGATATGCGTAGCCGTTCGGGCCTCGAACGAGAATATTTTTTAATTGCGTACTTAAGGATATCTACGATTGTTTCCCTGCGCGAAGAACCTATATGTTTATGAAATTCTTTACCAAAAAGAAACGGGGGAGAGAAAGAGAGAGAGAGAGGGGGGGAGGGAGAAAGAGAGAAAAGAAACGAGGAGGGAAGAGACATAATACAAAACGGGAAAGAAAAGTAATATTTATTTTTACTTCGACGGTGCAGGATGGATCTTTTTGATAATAAACTATTTATAAACGTAGGCGATTAAGGGGTAAGCGGACGACTAGGTGATCGTACCGGGCGATCGAGTATAGTTTAGGCCTGTTTCACGTGTCTGCACAGCTTCGAAACTTTTCTTTGAGGAGGCTAACGCGATCATGATGCATCCTGCACGGAGATGGGATAAAGCATTGTCTCAAACAAATTCGACTTCTGTTTCCTGCAAAGCATTTTTACTTTACACAAAGGTCCGCACTGTTATCACGCTTTGTGTCTGACAAATGTATTTCGTTTCGCCGGTACATTTTTCCTAAAATAGCTAGGCATTGTTGGAATTCAATCTGGCAATTTGTGCAAGACAAGGCAGATATCAGTGATTTTTCGCGCTCGGTTCGGCGTTAAGTAATAAAGCCGTAATCATTTTCGCCCATTGAACTGGATCCCATCTCCGGCCGGAGGGTGCAAAACCGGCCGCGAATCTTCTCTCTGTGCGCGTACAATTCGTTTGCTCTTTTGTCTGGCCGCATGGTCCGCCGGGATCTAACCAGTCGTGTAATATCGTTCGCGAATTAATCTTTGCACCGCGGATAATCGATTTTTCTGGAACGCGCGTCGACGCGGTCGACGATACACAAGCGCAGTGATACTGAACGCAATAAATAGCAATGCTAGGGAATTATATGCTGATATTAAAGTGGGGGAGGGAGTGGGGCGGGGGGTGGGGGCAGAGGGGAAGAGAGATTCAGAGGAGAAATAGAGGCGAAGAGAGAACGTCGAGGGATAGAGAGTGAAATGAAAGAACTAATCGATATATCGAACGTTTTTCGCATTTGTGAGATATATTAAAAGCAGATTGTTCTGTGTGTTTCATATATATTATGCTCCACGGAGCGGATAATCAAATCAGTATTCAGAATCAAAAAGATCAACGGCAACGAGAGCGTTTTCGCTGTTCCGTGTATACACAGGGGTTCATTAACCGTGTACAGTTAGCCGGGAATCGTTTGCTCGTTACTATAATACAGCTGGCGTGGCTGGGAACCGAATACATCTATAATACTTGTACAGTACACTGACAGTATAGGACGTTCGATCGAACTTTTGTCCGATCGTCGAGGTTTCAGCGACTTTGTTATCGGCTCGAGAGTTACTTAAAACTTGCATAGATCCTTAAGAGACACGGCTGAATCTGTGTCCGTTCGCTTCTCTCAGTCTCTGCTTGTATTCAAGTCGGATCGCCAAGAAAGTTTACTTTCGCTTCTCAATAGACTTCTTCGATTACTGGACTACGGATCTTTATGCGGAATAAAAGTTGTTTGCATCAATTACACAAAGCGGTAAACACCTTCAAGTTTCTTCCTTTTGTCAACGATTTCAAAAAGGCGGACATAATGTACCATTCTTAAATACTTTCAATCTCTTTGCTGGTTCTTGTCACAAATACATGAAGTCCCCAGTCTGTAGCAAAAAGCTAGCAAAAGGCTAGGCGATCTATCTGCAAAAAGTTGGTGGATCGCTACCGATCGTTCGTTAAACAATCCTCGACCGTGTCTCCTCGATTTTCAGGGGAATATCAATTGGCACAGACGAACGACGAACAGTCTAACAATTTTTCGAATAGCTCTTACCCACCGTGATTTCTCGGAGATCGATGCAAAAGAAATTTCAATGGTCCCAGTACAAGGAACTGAGTTACACTAGGATAATTAGGACAGTTAGTTTCCGGTGATGATTAATTTCAATTGTCTAGAAGAAGTACCTTAATATATGGGTTGCGATGGAGCCTAGAAGCGAGAGGAACATTCTGGTTGATCTGACACGTTTAACCCTGAATAACCGAGCTATGAGTAATATTATTGCTGAGCATTCGTGAACACGAGGAAGACAATTGAAATTCAAATTAGCTGAATAAGATTACAGAAAGATATTTGGTATTGAATTCATTAATTCAGCGACTCGACGAAAGATTCTTCGCAATAGTACAATAGGAAATTCTTCGTGACTGTTTTTAAACGGATTTTATGGAACAGGTTTGCTAGAAAATCGATTGTGATTTTCAGGGTTGGTTATTCAGGATTGAGAAGCTGAACGGGCGACGGATCGCTCGATAGGAACCTAAGTACTTAATTTACCCCTTCGAAACGAGTACTATCTATATACCAAAGAGGCAATACTCGGGAGAGAGAGAGAGAGAGAGAGAGAGAGAGAAAGCTAGATAGAATAGATAGATATAGAGAGAGCAACGGCAGAGATATTATAGACGGTCAAATCGAATATCGGTTGGAACGCCTTGTACAAGAATATTTCGTCCTGGACCCCGGGGGTGCGTTCTCGTCCGTTAGTCGAACAACTATTGCTTCAGCAATGCCACGCTTATCCATTTTTCCCACCATGCTCTGTTCGTTCAGCCAGCTAGCCACCAACTGGTCCGGTTACGTGCACAGTGCTAACTTTCGCATAAACGGATACGGTGCAGGGGGTTGCGTACACACCAGTCGGTTGACGGCTCCGCGCGAATCGTAAAAGTATTAAAGTAGTATTATCACAAGACTGAACAAAAAGAGAGAGCGAGAGAGAGAGAGAGAGAGAGAGAGAGAGAACGAAGAGGAAATAAGAAACTCGAATAATATCGTTACTTCGTGGTTGAAATCAAGTAGGAGAGTATCTAAAAAAACCTACAGTGGATCCAAAAACCGTTCGAACGCTGCACGTCCTATTTTCGAAAAATCGTCGATGCTCAAACTGTCATACCTTCGCGAAACAAAATCGTACGACAATACATCTGGCTTCATTTTAAAGCTTGAAGCCTACATCTTTCGTCATTCTCGAAAAAATCTTTACACGATGCAGCGGGCGGGAAACCGAAGACATGCTTTGCTCGAAAATATTGAAATTGGAAAAGTCCATAAGAACGGTGGAAAATTTTTTACTAGACTGGACCCATCGTGGATTCGAAGATTGAACCTTCTTTTACACAATGGCCCTCTTAAACTTCATGCACGGTTTTTTCTTTTTGGTTATTTTACCGAGCTTCGGACTGAAAGGTGTACCGTCAACTTTACAATGACGCGAGATACCATAAGGGCTTGACACAACGGGAGTTGTTCCGATTTGTGTCCCACAAAACAGCCAAAAAAAAAAACAGCGTACATCAAATTTTGAGGGGTCGTTGCAAAGGAGAAGCTTCGATTTTTAAAGCTCGAGCTCGGGTGTGTCGTGCGATTCTTTTTTTACGAAATGATTGGAACATCGAGAATTTTCGAAAATCGTAGACGATGCGTTCGAATGGTTTCCGGGGCCACCGTGAACTGTAAATTCTCGTCTGGCCCGCGAGACCCGCTTCGGTCCCCCAGCATCCCTCTATTCTTTTCCACGGGATCGGGAGAAAACGGTCCTCTCGTTTCTGTCACTTCTTATTCCTTGCGCCGCATGTCTTCCGTCGACGTCTCGCGGCTGGAGAGCAGGATTGCCCCATGGGGCGCCGCCGTGGCCCCGCCCACGGGCCACGCCCGCTTCTCGGGCGGCCGCTCGGAATCGTCGAGCGACGAGATCGTTGCTTTCAACGCTTTCTCGATGCCAAACCGAGAGTTCGACGAGACTCTTCCTCCTCCGTTTGCCCCGGGGGGCGATCCGAGCTTCGGCCCGGGGCCAAATTCCGGCGGACGCGACGAGGAGACACCGGTGACCGAGGCAAGGCCCTTAGAATGTATCGAGTAAACTCGCGTAGAAACGTAGCGTGTTAAGTCGGAAAACGCGGTGGCATGTTGACTTAACTTAACTTAACTTAACTTAACTTAACTTAACTTAACACTGAACGTACCACGCCGTTCTTATTTTACAATCGTCGAAACGACGCGGACCGCTCTCGCGGTGGCTTATCGAAGAAATCGCGCGGAGTCTAAGCGAACGTCGTCATTTTTTCAAGACGATACAACTGGTTATCGTTCGGGCATAGTACTCGGGGTACGTTCAGCGTTGAATCGGTCTATGGGCGTGGCCTATGCGCTCCGCGCCGCGTTGGATCGTACTCATTCCGTTGGGATGATGTAATCTTAAGGTAAAAAAGCCGACATTGTACCCCATTATTTCTCGCGTAAATCTATCGTACACGTCGGAGGGAGGACGGGTACAGAGCTGTCTCGTGGTTCGACAAGCGACTACAGGCGAACAGCCTCCCGACGATCCCCAAACGAGAGAAACCGGTCCCACGAGGAATTCGTTTTTCGTCTTGCGTGGGCGCGCGCACGCGATCTCACCGGGGATCGGCTCTATAAACCACATGCTAGTCAAAGTTAAGTACTACCGTAGCGATAATATATTTTTACTGTAAAGGGGACTGCTGCGCACTGGCCGGCAGCTGCGCACACGGCGCTCCGATCGTTGTTAAGAGGAGAACAGTGCACATAGAATTGTTACTTCGCCGAGCCACGGCTCCGAAGCTTAGGCAGATCTGTAACGTACGAACTGCTCCAGCCGATGCTGGTCGAGCCCTCGGAGATCTCGCGAAAATCACTATGTCGCTGCTACAGTTCACGAGCGGGACTTTTATCTCGCTCTTGTCAATTTTTTTCCGGTTTCAGGATGGGTCAACTCTCTTATCTGACCCACTTTTCATTGTTTGCGAACACGCAGCGCGTCATGCACGTTGGATTTATTATTTGTGAACGAGGAGAAGTATTTAACGATACAGTCTCCTACTCGCTAGTGGAACGAATTCGCAAATTTGCAAATACAGTTGAGAAAATGGAAAATGAGCGAGGATTAACCCCTTGCCATATAATATCGAGTTACAAATTCGAGAAATATTAATTAAGCATGCACGTTATTGATTTCCTTCAAGCTGGAATAAAATTCTATTTTTCTGTCGTCGATATTTAATCGTTAGAGAAAATATAGACACGTAATAGATATCAATTTTCTCTTTTCTAGAACCTTCACACGATGACGAATCATCGTAAATCATAGTGCAAGGGGTTAAACAGTCCACTGAAGCTCATACTAGAATTTTCTCAGAACTTAGAGACTTTCGAAGAATGAATCCACTCGTGAGGAACGTGTAAGGGTTGAACAAGCTCCACAGGCCGAACATGCGCTTCATACGTTACAGCTGGGTATCCGCTGCCGGCCGAAAGTTTCCCTTGGTTCTGTCTACGGTGTCGATGCACGTTGGGAACCAACTGCCGAGTCGGAATCATTTTGGTGATCGACAGCCGGACGAATATTTTCGGCCAGCAGCGTACGCGTAGATCTCATCCACTCACCGTTCGCAGTTGTAATCCCTCCACTGGTTTAAGGACTTTTAAGGAAGAATGGAATTGGCCAAGCTCGGAGCCCCGTGTGCCGGCTCCCGGGCCGCGGAACAACCATATCTAAGAATTTACTAACGATATACACGATTACGAATAGCGAGTAACGTTTCCCGAGGGTATTATATATTGTACATACGCGGGGCGAGTCGGCCGAGACAATACGACTGATCAGCCCCCCACAATCTTCGAACTGGAAGGAAAGACAGTTCTCACAGTATATAAGTTCTGTTTTCTGTAGAATTAATCATTCTGACACTTGTACTCTTCTGTTCTGCTACCAGAAAATTAATATTTAACCTCTTAAGCGCTGTACGCCACTATGGTGTCTTCCGTGGAAAGCAGAAGTTTGTATGGTGCGAACCACTATAGTGGCCTTTATTCCCTTCGCGGCCAGGCGCGCCGTACCTGGGAGACGGAGTCGCGGACAGGTGCGCAGTTTGAACGGTACGCCACTATAGTGGTTTTTCCGTGGAAAGCATCAGTTTGGACGGTGCGAACCACTATAGTGGCCTTTATTCCCTTCGCGGCCAGGCGCGCCGTACCTGGGAGACGGAGTCGCGGACAGGCGCGCAGTTTGAACGGTACGCCACTATAGTGGTTTTTCCGTGGAAAGCATCAGTTTGGACGGTGCGAACCACTATAGTGGCTTTTATTCCCTTCGCGGCCAGGCGCGCCGTACCTGGGACATAGAGTTGCGGACGAGTGCGCCGTGCTTAAGAGATTAATCAAAGATAATCTAATTAATTTTATATCGTAATACTCAGTTACTTTACAACTTTTGTATTGCAATACTCATCTTAATATTCAGAGACTTCCTCTCCTCTGTTAAATTCTTTCAATATTTCGTAAAGGAGATGCGCTATAAAAACATTTTAACGGTGGAGGTAGCTCTGAAAAACAATGATGGTAATATGTTAACTTGTCGATTTCAGTCCTGTTCGGTTTACCCATTGCCAACGGGGCAATTAACGTCTTGGAAGATTAGGGGAGCCAACGATGTGCTTTATTTGTTTTGCCTAAAAATCGTTTCCGAGTTCGAAAATTGTGGGTCTCGTCCGGTCGATCAGTCCCGGGCGACTCGGCCGTCGTATGTGCACACAAAAATATACATATACATATACACGCTCTCGCGTTCTAATTTCTGTACATAGTCGGTGTGTGGCATTAGGCGTAACCGAGGTGTTTCTTTATTTTCAGCGATTCCGAAAGAACCGCCGTCGGGCACGATTTTTACCTGTACATACGCGAAGAAAAACGGGGGGGGGAGCAGGGGATTTAGGGGTTGGGGAGGGGGTGCACTCTAGAAACGGTGCGATGAAATGCGCTCGAATCGTCTTCGGGGCCATTATCGCTCCCGCGATTGATTCCGGGCGTTGTAATCGTCGCGCGATCATTGTTTAATCGCGCACGAGTCCGTCGTCGTCGTCGACGGGGATTATCCGCGCGATACCAGCAATCTTGAAAACGCTTTACTTGCACACAGGCACGAGAAAACGTTCGACGTACGAAGTCTGTCGAAAGAGAGACAGGGGGAGAGAGAGAGAGAGAGAGAGAGAGAGAGAGAACCGGGACGGAAGCGAAATTCGCTTAAACGCCGCGCCGCCGGTTTCTATATGCAGACACTTTGCATTCTCGATTCGGAGAGAGGAGACTGCGAATCGCATTTGCACGCGAGCAATACGCTCCGCGGGATCGATGCTGACGGATTAAACGAGGATCCGCCTAAATGGAACTGCAGTGTAACGGTGAATATTCTTCTGGGTCCGTCGTCCCTCGTCGCTTACCAAAATATTAGGTCGTCCCGCATTCATGCATTCTTCCAAAATTTATTCCTATGCATTTGGGTACGCACCATTTTGTCAATTGGAAATGTCCATTCGGGGCATTCGTAAAATATACCTACTCGTTGATATTCCAATACGAAGATTAAGTAAATACACACCGCTTCAGAAAATGACAAGATTTGAACGTTTCGTTTTTACATACTAACCACGAATATTTCTCATTATCTCACACGGTAATCGTTTCAGTTTTCTCTCAGTTCAGTGGTTCTCCAAAACAATGTTTCAATTCGATACTCCACTCATTCTTTAAAAGCGGAACGAAACGCTTGAAATGAAATGCTTCGTTTCAATGATTAAAAGTAAATGTTATTATCTCACGCTTGAATACACGACTCGTGGGACGATCTAATGGATCCACCTTGATCTTGGCCGTTTAAAGCCAGCGCGGAAAGACGACGGGACTTCTGGGTGGGAGCCTAATACCTCCAGCCACTAATTATTCCGAGCAGTGCGCTTTACGGGTACGCCGGGAGGTTGTTAATAGGCTCCGCCGATCCAAATCGAGCGATACTCTGTTTAAACGGCTGCATCGAGCCCCGGAGCCTCTTCATGTACATACCATTCCCGTAGACGGTCTGTTGATCATGTGTACTTAAAGGATCGCTCTCGTACAAGAGCCATTCCGAGCGAGTAAACGTTCCGCTCGGTCTGATGAACGCTGTGCCATCTTCCCTCGGCTGAGACCGATCTTGAAAAACGGCACCCGGCGTCAAACTGTGGACGCGCACACCCGACGATAACGGCAAACCGGAAATAGAGCACAGTAACGACCTATGAAAATAGTTCTCCAAGTTCTACTATGCCTGACCATTGAATATGGCCCGTGTACAAGACATTGTCCTTTTTTGGTAGATACTTTACCGTAAATCATAACTTATTCTATATTTCTGTACCCTTCGATTCGTCCAAATTTTTCCTGGCAGTAATTTGCAATTTTTAAAAGCCCATGGTCCATGGCTAAAGAATTTTTAGTGGATTTGTTTGACAGAAACAACAATTTCATACATACATGACACAGTCCTTTTTGTTCGTCCATTACAGTTAATCGAAGGCATACAAAATAACCCTGAGTGGTTCAATGGCCACGGCAGTTTTATTCACAAAGCAACACAAATTGCCTGGAGTTCTTGGAACAACTTTAACCCTTAGCACTCGAATGGCGACTGTAAGGCGCCACTAAAAATTGCTGTATTATTATTCAAAATATTTTTTACAATATTAAATTAGTTTGCATTTACTAGATTACTAAATATTTCAGTACTGTGCGAGTAAATTGCACCGTTTTCGTATGTATAGCATGAAAACATGTATATAGAAGGGAAATATTCAAGGTCGGAAAAAATGTTTCGTTTTGGAGTTGAAATTGCTTCGAGTGCAAAGGGTCAATACTAGACCTGCCGAGGGTTAAAAGTCTTCTAAAAATAAAAATAGTGAACCTGTTCCGATTTTTAGTATATTCTATACTCGAATGGACGAATCGATTCTGGCGATAGTATTTCAAGAATCGTGAAATAAAATATCTGGAAACGCCGTGGTTTGACCGTCGGTGGTATATTTAGTGTTCAGGTGACCATTTAAAAGGCAGCTAATTTTTTTACCTTCTTTTTCCTCACCTTGCTGCGGGTTTCTCGGGCCGTGTCTCGTTATCCTCGGGTGTCAGCGCGAGGACGAATTCCGTTGGACGATAAGGGCATACCGAAGGGAGAGGGGGGAACAAGAAGAAGCGTGGATCCGTTCTCCGGAATTCTCACTATGACAATCCGTTCTCGAGAAGCAAAAGGAAAGACGATAGCGTTTCGGTTTAGGTTGTCGAACGGCTGTCGTGCGCTCGTTCTTGTTCCGCGCCAGGGAAATCAAACCAGAACGAACAAAGTCGAGACGCTATTTAGATGAAATTCTATAAATATATAATATAGGAATATATTGTCCGTCGTACGAAACAGAAACTGTTTATTTTCGAAATTCCAACCGCGCTTGGAAATCGTCGCGTACCGATATACGTTTCGTCGACGAGAAGCAGGATCGCCGAAAAAACTGTCCGTGGCGAGTCCGCCATTTTCGTCGCGACCGCTCGCTGCTTTTGGAACGCATTTCATCGGATACGGAAAATGGGGACAAAAGAGGAAAATAGAGAGAGAGAGAGAAAGAGAGAGAGAGAGAGAGATCACATCCGATCCGGTTACAAATTGGTAACGAAAAGCGTTTCCGGTTCATTTTCTTTCGGGTAATCGAAATGTAACGGGGCGCGTGTGAATGAGCGAGGATGATTCGAAATCGGAGAAATCATTATTATGTACGTTCGTAATTAAATTATAAAAGGAACTCATACACAGTTTGTAGCGACTCGAGTCACTGATTTATTAAGAAAGTAGAAGAAATAAAAAGTTCAAAAATACACACCGCGTCGTTCTTTGAACCTACCCTCTTGGACCAGCCATCAGCAACCGAGAAGCAATCAGGAGAATATTAGGGTAAATGCGAATTCAGGTAAGTGTTTATTACCTTTCCGTGTAATCTACTGCAAAGCGAAAATTCCTTGCGCGCGTTGGAAAAGAAATTTTTTGATTTTGTGGAGCTTTCGTGAGCGATTGCGTTTCTCCAACCCTTTCTTTAGGGGTAAAACGGTGCTTCGTGTTCGACGGCCAATGAAAACGTCATGTTGCGTAACAAAAAAAGTTCGATTTATTGTTCGTAACGTATATTAAAACAGATGTATAATATAATATCGACAGAGCCAATAAAATCTACGACCGCGGCGCTCGTTTTCTTTCCTCGTCCTTGTACGCGCGTGTGTATAATATAATATAATATAATATATATATATATATACTCTCTTCACATTTAACTATATTTTTATTACAGATATACCTCACAAAAATACAATTCTTTCTTTTGTCTCTTTGTTTTGTAACGTTCTTTAATTCTTTAAGGGAGCAGCGTGTGAGTAATAAAAATATCGTTTTCTCGACGAAATTTTCTTCTTCTTCTTCTTCTTCTTCTTCTCCTCCTCTCTTCATCTCTCTTCGTTCGCAGCTTGAACCTTCCTCTCGTTATCAGCTCGTTCTCCTTTGTTTCATACTCTTTCGAGCTCTCCGTTTCATCATCCTCCTGCTCGAGAAGAAAATGATTCCGCGTCCGAAGAAAATAATCCTCTCTTCGTGAACTATGCTCGCGTATCCACGTACAACGGTGACGGACAACAGCGCTCTTCTCTAAACGAAGAACAACGCGCGCAACGTTGTTGTTTAACAATCGCGTAGAATGCTCGTTTACGGAGGCGTTACGTATGTTTCTACGGTGTGTGCGTGTGTCTCTGTTTCTGTGACGTGTGTCCGTGCAATGGCGCGCCGCGTTACTTTCTGGCACAAAAGTTACTAATTACCGTACCGTGGGTAGATCTGTACAAAAATAAATAGCAGCATTTCAAGCGGTACGTTTTGGCGGGGAAAACGTTTGCCGAACCGTTCCACCACGTCTACGAACTCCCAGTCGCATCATTCTTAAACAGAAATTGTGAATGTTGTAAATTCATGCGAAAAGTTAAATGCAAAAATGTGCTGACTTCGGAAGACTCCGAGAATATCGCCATTCTCGACTGATTAAAATGATTAAAAGAAACAATTCAATTGGCTTGGACAATTTTTTATCGAATAATCACGAACATTAGACTTCTATTACACTATGGATTTTGGTGTACTAAGCGACAACCAATTAATTTCCGAGTAAAATTGCGACTGCTCGTTAGAATCTCTGAGTCATAGATTTCTGAAAATCATTAAAAAATTGTAAGCTTCGGATTCTAAAAATTATAATCGGGTGCCACGTTTTGTTCGCCAAAACAACGAACGTTCGCATTGTTCGTGGAACAATTCGACGATTTTCCCAGGTCTGTGTACGCGTGTTTGTGTCAGGCGTCTGTGTCGGTGTATGTCAGTGTGTGTCGGTGTGTGTATCCTTAATCCTCCTACGATTCTTCGATTATTTTGGCCTGCCTTTCTTCGAATGATGTGACGTTCTACTGCCCCTAGTTGCATATTCAACAAGTTTTCTCAGTTTCGTTAAACGTTAACTCTTTTTTCTCTGTTTACGTATATGTATATGCGCGTGGTACGTATAGATATCGTATAATATAGATCTACGGTATAGTATACTCTAAGATTCTCTATAAAAAAAAATTAAGTTTGTTCGCGATCGGCGGCGACGGCTGACGATTTTCGATTCTTCGCGCGGGAAATCGCGAAACTGCATCCACCATTTCTATGGGTTTGCAACATCTCACCGATTCGGAGACCCACAGGCGGGACTGCATTCACCATAAGGCGTATTAGGCTCCAATTACTATGGGCTTTATTCGACGATGCCCGCAAACATGATTAATAGATTTTGGGATGCGTTACTCGTGACATGTCGTTCCTTAATTTCGATTCTCTGCGTTTGGAGACCTACAGGCAAGGCCGCAGTCACCATAAGGCGCGTTAGGCTCGACAGAACGCCCCAATTTTTATGGGTTCCGTGTGAAAATGCCCGGAAATTTGATCAGCAGATCTCCGGGAATTTGGAGACCGATTAAGTGTCCATTTACCATAAGCCTATCAGGCTTTCCGTATTAGATTTCTATGGGTTTGCATTTGAAAATCTCAGAAATTCGATCAATGGACTCGATTATGCTCGAAGAGCATAAACGCGGGGCTGCGCGTATGTTGAAACAACAGATTCGCGACCCCCGTAGATCGTGTAGGGCCGACGCCGCCCTAAAATCTCCTATAAAAAATAACAGAAGAAGCTTCTCCGCTATGGTACGCGAAACGGTAGCTGTACGAGGGCACGTTGCAACGGAATAATTAACGATCGATCGTCGGATCGCTCCTCTTCTCTACGTGATCTAAGCGTAATGTTATCTATCGTTGCTCCCACTTGCGTTTAAACACCATAACACGCACACCTTCGCCGAGAGCGTGTCGCTGCTAACGTTAGAGCCTGTTCAGGCGGACAGAAAAATACTCGGAAATCCTCCCGGTAGGTGTTAAACGATTTCGTTGTCGACAGTGTTACTATACGGCTCGAGACAGACGATGATGGCCTAAGCTGAAGTGGTTTGTGGACGATACCAGCAGGTTGAACCAGCGAACGCAACCACGCACGCCACGATATTTGAATACAAATGGGAGCGAGCCGATCCGCTCAGCAGCTCGTGCAAGAAAGGGCCTCTCGTTCGAAGATTCAACTCATTAGAATTCGTTACGTCTACCGGCGGATCTATCGATCGGCGACCGTTCGAACGATCCTCGCGCGTCGAGCCCCGCAAACCGTGTCGCTCCGGGAAGCGAATTTGTTGAAGAAACGCTTCGTTCACGCATCGAACGTTTTCCTAATCCTTCTTGCTCTTTCCACAATTTAATTTTTTCTTCAATAAACTTCGTTGTACAGAGAAAATATTCGTACAAAAGCGAACTGTTGTTCAGAAGACGCGAGAATTCGTTTTGGCAGCCACGAATTTGAAAAGTGTTCGAATGCCCCGTTGCACGAACAGTTTTATAATCTTGCAGTAGAAGATGCTTGGAAAGTGTTTGGTAAAAGAAAAACCGTACAGCAGTTTGTCAACATTTTTCAAAAATACTTTTCACCTCTTTATCGTATTTAATAAATACAGACTGTTTCTCGTTCTCGACGGGCGCTCGAACGATTCTGTCGAGGTTCGTTTAATAAATACATAGAATATAAATCGTTGTTTCACGTTCGAATAATATTCTCAGCCAGCGGACGACACGATCTACGGGGTCGACTCGGCTTTTCCGAACGAACGGAGGAGAGCCGTTCGTTGCGAACGACACCGGAAGTCTACGGACTACTCTAATCAATCTTTATGCTCGGCTGCCGAGCCTAGGATATTAAATATCGCAAAAATATTCGCGCGAAACGGACCGTTCCTTCAATTTCCGTAGCTTCGTTGATTCAGCCCGTTGAAAATCTGTTCGTCGGTAACGCTCTTTTCACGCGTTCAAGTCTCCGTGTGTATGTGTGTGTGTGTGTGTGTGTCAAGAAGAATGCGCGTATGTACGGCCTGTGTGTGTTTCTGTGTATACGCGTATGTAGATACGTGTGTAAATCGTGAAGAATGGCACTTGCACTGTAAAGCTTACACGGTATTAATGTACATGGTACACGCAAGTACATAATGCCTTTAGGACTTTGTACGTTCACCCGAACCTCGTTACACGTTAGAAATCATACATATTCTTTGGCTTCGAAGCGTCTGTAACATCTTTTCTCTTTCTTTCTCGCGTACACGGTTTTTTTCATCTTTGTTTTCGCTGTTTTCTCTTTACCGTCGCCCGAAAAAAAATATATATATATATATATCTCTAGAAGCTCAATGAAAATATGATCGCGTTTCTTGCTCCATCCGTTGCATTGATATATATATACATATGTTTGTGTGTGTGTGTGTGTGTATATATATATATATATATATGTATACATTCCCTCTGTTCGCGATAGACATTCTTCTTTAGATCCTCTTGGTCAGTCTCTCTCTATGATATATATATATACACACGATACATAGTAGATGATACATCTATCTATTCGTTAATTAGATCCTGCGACACTTCCCGGATATCTTCTCCGCGTTTAAGACGCAACAAGTACTCGAACATCAGCGGCAGAGGACAGCGTGAATCTCGTTTTTTTTTTCTACGGTCGTTTCATCTCTTTTTTTTTCACGGGGTGATCGGGGAGTTCGAGAATCCCTAAAAGTCGTGCTCCAAAAAAAGGTTCTTTTGTTTTTCTCGTTTCCGACGGAGTTCGCTGGTTCGTCGAACGGGAAACAAAACGGACGTTCCTTCGACACGTCGATGTGCTTCCTTTTCTCTTCGTGCGATCGATTTAAAACTTACGAGTTAGGCTAGCGAGAGTTACAGCTACGTCGCCGATAAAACGTGAAACGGACTATGCTCCGGACTCGATTCGTTAACCGTCCAACCGGGGAAACACGCTTAAACGCGGGCGATTGCCGAAAACATTCAAAAGTATAATACAATATAAAGTGTAAACTTTAAATATATCATTCGGTTGGCCCGAAAGTCTTTTCGCGTGTCTTACCGTTTTACAGAGTCTTACTTCGTTAGTTTGAAATGAACAGAACATAAGTGTTCCGCTCGGAAAGCGAGTTTTGTCATTCCGCATTGTTTTTTTATTTTAATTCTATCATTTAATTTTTTCACGAGAGAAAGACTACGCGCGGCCAACCAAATAATTTCTCTAATGACGTGGCGAGAGTAATCGTTTCCGCCAGTATTGATCTTACACATGCCTTGCATTGCAAGGTTGCACATGCATTGATTGGAAATAATTTAATGCATCTCGCGTTACGTCCTCGTAAGCGTTTGCAATCGAAAAATCGGCCGGTTGGAGGGTTAAAGGGAAACAAAAAACGCTTAAACATTGCACGCGTCTACGGAGAAGTGTTTCGCATAAGTTCCGCAACCACCCTACGATTTGTAAACGATAAAAACGTCGACGAGTGATTCCAGTGGGAAAGGGGGGATGGGGTCTCAATATTTCTAATTAGTTTGATAAAGGGTAGGGATGAGGAAGGGTGGTAGAACGATCGTACGAAAAGCAAAGTACAAAACGTACCGGGGGAGTTTTAAAAAAGGACGCCTCTCGCTGGAAGGCGCGGAGAAAACCTAGCTCTGTTTTACAGCTAATCGAGACTAGACCTAGAATTGGCTATTACAATACTGTGTAACCCTAGCGTCGTCTGATCTCGTGTTCGTCTCTCGATACAATAGTCTATCAGAATATATTCCGTTAGCGAATCAACAACTGCTCTTTAAACTCTATTAACAATAAGAACGCAGGGGAGAGCGGCTGAATCCGGACCAGCGTCTAGGATCATAATCGTTCGCTCGAAATACTGTAAATATTTTTCTTACTTCAAGGTGCACAGCTAAAGAAGACTCGAAGAAGCGCAACTAACGTGTCCGCTAGCAATAGCTAGGCTAGTTTCGGTAATTGTAAAATTCTATCAAACGTAACGTATCCTATTGTAAAACGCGAAAAAGGATATTACCATAGAAAACTCATCAACCCCATGACGCTATGTACTATCATACTGAAGAACAATATGCACGAGAATTGTAACATATTTTCGATCGAAGCTTAATTACATATCATCTATACAATTCAAGGGTTTGAGCAACATATTTTCATTTGATTCTCTATAGAAAACCGTAGCCGCCATGCATGCGTGAGGGTTGGTAGCGAACGCGTTAATAAATGAATAATATAAATAATTCTGCGAGTATCTCTCTCTCAGAGTGCATGCTGAATCTAGGTGCTGGTCCAAGTTTATGCGACTCTCCTCTGCATATGTATATGTATATATATATATAATAATAATATATATAGTTCTTTTCACTCTGTTCGTAGGCCAGTATCAGATATGCAGCTATAAAATAAAGTGCAAAATAGTCTTATCTTCTTCGTCTCTTTTCATCTGTGAAACCCTTTACGAACTTCGATAAAACAGTCTTCTAAACAGAAGCATACGCGCCTCGACACGTTCAACACGTTCTCGCGATGCAACCTGCGCTTCGAAGAGAGATAGAAATAGACAGACAGATAGACGAGAAGAGAGAAAGAGTGAAAGATTCTTCTATCGAATGCGGAAACTACACGCGATCGAAATAAATGCCGAGTGAAATGCGAATCACGGACGCCTGGTCGCGCGTAACAATCGATCAGAAATGCATCGCGAATAATCAATAGAAATGCTCCCCTGGAGAATATCTCGTCCGCAAAGAGAAAGAGAGAAAGAGAGAGTGGTCTCTCTCTCTCTCTCGTCCGCAGACCGATAGGAAAACACGTTGTTAGGCTGCCCTATGAGAAGCGACGAAGAACGCAGAAGGCTCTGTGTAAAAGGCACGAGATAGCGAACCAGCTAAACAGCCCTTATTACATGTTCTCGAGTACCTCGTTAGTAGCGGAAACGCCTCAGAGACCGCGCGCGCAATCCTTTATCACAACCCCTTGCCATACAATATCGAGTCGGACTCGTCGTGAACATTTCAAACGGAATTTACAACAATGTCATTGTTCTTCGCTTCTTTCCAGTAGAAATCAAACTCTGCTACCCCGTCGTCGATATTTAACCCTGCAACGGCACCCTGTCTGTCTCGGGAGAACATTTAACACTAGATTTACGGGACCCGTCAAAATGACGGGTTCTAATATTTTTAATGAAATATTATTCAGATTCTAAGGATGCATACATAAGAGATTATTTAGCAAATTTATTTCTTTGGGTATATATTATTTTGAAAATATTACTAAAAATGTGGGTAGCACGTTCTTGTTATTTTGATGAAGTAATGCAAAATAGTCGCTTTTAGTGTTAAACCTCCCCCCAAAAATCCACCCCCCTCGATAAAAGTGATTTTTGTTCGCTAGGAATTAAAGAAGTAGTTGTTTGGCAATACAGAAAATTTTGATGGGGTCTCGGGAGACCCCAAGGTACCACTGCAGGGTTGAACATTGAAGTAAACGTTCTTCTTTCTTCTATGAAGTTATCGAAGGTAAAGTAATTTAAATGGTTCTAGCTGAGAAGAAAATCGTACGGCAAGGGGTGTCAAGGGGTTTGCCTGGTTTCGCCGATTGCTTTGTAATCGTGAAACCAGCGAGACCCATAAATATTGGTGAATCCGGACAAAATGATTTCCTACGTTGATTTTCGAACAAAGATCGTGTGCAGCAAAGTAAACGTAAGGGGAATGGAGGCGCAACGAGTTCCTATCCTCGGTCGGATCGACGCATGCAGGAAGAATGTCCGAAAGAAACGTTTCTGCTATCCCTTAAGACTCCCAGAATGGCATTCGACATAATTTCTCTATGTGCACGGGGCTGGACGCCCTGGTGGCTGGTGCGGTTCTACTACGAGGTACAAAACTTCTTAAGGGTATTTTGCTAAGTCCCTGATTATGGTTGACGTCGAGGGTCGAGTACCGTCTGAGGGCTCTGCCCAGACGTTCGCTCGGCGCGTAATCGGCCACCTCTAAGCTATGGCATTTTATGTTCGGTTTGGTCTCCTTCGTGTCGGTCGGCTTCAGGCTGAAGTTCGCCGAGTGCCTCTTAGTCCTGTCTAGCGTGCACTTGGTGTGCGCGAGCTTCGGCTTCTCCTTGTCGAGGATCAGCGAGTTTCGTTTCATCTTGTCGTCCATGGACCGTTCCTGATTCGCGAAACCGAACAGGGTCCTCGTCCGAGGTCCCAGATACACCGAATCCTTCTTGTCCAGTTGCTCGTCGTTGACCAATCTCAAACCGTCCTCGTAGTCGATGGAGGTCCTGGGATCGTTCGCCTGATTAGCTTCGTTAGTCCTTCGTTTCATGCTATCGTCGTAATCCATGGACGAGTTCCTTTTCGGCTTCGCTTTCTCGAAGCTCGCCGAGTGACGCTTCGTCCTGTCCAGGTTGCATTTCGATTGCAGGACCTTGGGCTTGTCCTTGTCCATTATCAGAGAGTTCCGTTTCATTTTATCGTCCATCAGCCGATCTTGATTGACGAACCCGAACCTGGACCTCATCAGAGAACTAACGTGGACCTTCGTGGTGTCCTGTTTGAATAACTGTTGGATCTCTTTGACGAGCCACGAGCCATCCTCGCAGTCCTTCGACGTCCCCGAGTTGCCAGACTGTTGGTCTCCTCCGTTCGTCCTTCTCTTCATACAGTCCTCGTACTCCACGGACGAGTTCCATTTCGGCCTGCCCGTTGTTTTGTCGAAGCTGACGGCGCCCACTGTCCTCGATCGCCCGAATGCGAACAATCTTCGTTTGGCCAACACCGAGTCCTGCAGATGCGGTATTTTCGAGACCCCCTGACCCGCGGAGAACTGCGCCGGTATCCTGATGCCGGCGTCGACCAGGAACTCGTCGTCGGACAGCATCACCGGTATCTCCGGCATCGAGCTGCAGGGCCAACAAGAATTATAATGAGCCGCTTTGGTCAGTGCTCGTAGTACGGCCAGGTTCGGAGCACTGGCGAGCGTTCTCGCGGTGGCAGTGTCCTTGCTGGCGATGTTCGTCGAGAACTCGCGGGCGTAGTGTCTTGTCAGCAACGAGTTCTGCTGGGACTTCTGCCTGTTCTCCCGCATGATCGCCAGAAATACCGACCTGGCGTAATCGGACGAGGGACAGGAGTGGAGATTGTTCTCCTCCTCGTAATTGCACTCGCAGCCCTCCGGCCAGACTATAAACGGCGGTGAGGCCAGCTTCGAGCGATTCTGCTGCATCTTTTGCATCAGATAGTCGGCGCACGGCCCGTTGTCGAAGCTACCGTGCCCGGTGCCGACGGGGTTCGTGTTGCTATGCCCTAGCCTTTCCCAAGGGTGTGTTAGTTGAGGTCTGTTAGGTGTAAAGCGTGCGGAACTTGACGTTAGTCTCTCGCTGGAAGTCGTTAGTAGACTACGGAAACAGTTAATACGTTCGCAATTTTACAAGATGCACTTTCTCATCATCCGACATTCGGTTTTCAAACATGCTCTTTTCGAAACCGATCAGAACAATTTTTGATTCGACTTATATATTTCCGGGCGATCTTACACGGCTAACGGTCAGAGATATAGTCTACGCTAGTGTTAGAATCGAGAACCGCGGGAGAAATAAAATGATTGCGTACCTCATTCTCGCGGAGTCGCTGCTGTGGCGGGGGGATGCTGCACCTTTACGAGAAATCGTGTTTCGTTACTCGTTCGAGTGGAAAATTATATACACTCGGTCACATAATCGATGGCACACGCTTTAAATCGAAACAACTTGTTTATAAACGGACCGAATGACTACAGTTCCTCTGTCAAGCTAGAAGGATTAGTTTGCTATAACAGATGACGTGTAATGAAAATTTTGTAGAAATTGCGTTTAGTCGGAATTACGAAGAAAATTAGTAAAAGTTTCTTTCTACAACTTTCTTATTTGGGACTATAATGAAAATTTAAAAAATGTGTTTTGTAGATCCATATAAGTCATTGTAGATCCATATATATATGACCTTGGAATAATTATTTGTCACTGAATTCCTAATGAAAGGGACTATCATTGTAGGTGTTTAAAAAAGGGTGGTTCCATTTAAAAAAGTGAAGGTCACCTTGATATCTCTAAACAAATGACATAAAAACAACATTTTTTTGGCATCGTGTCAGCCCCATTGTACCATTCAACTTTGTCCTTACCATATTTTACGTATCTTTAGAAACAACAAAAATATTTGAGGTGCAGACGTTAGGTGACTCACCCTGTATATTGACAAACGGTTTATGAACTATAAACGATTAAAAGTGGTGACGATTTAAAGTGTGCGCCATCAATTGTGTAACTGACTGTAGTTAAACTCGGATTTGGTGAAACGTGTAACATTCTTCTAAACACACAATTCAATGTTTATCAAACTTTATCAAGTTGCTTCTAAAAACTTTGATCTATAGAATGATCCGCAGTCTAATGTTGGAAGCGTACGATGACTGGGCTGCTCACCTTTTGATGTTTGCGTTCTGTAAAGAATACAAAGCATATACGTATTAGCAAAAAGAAATAATACAAATGTGCTTTAAGTCTACAGGACGAAGCATTTAAATATCTCACTTGGGTTTCGTGAATATTGTTTTAAATGCTGCACCCTGTGTACAGAATTATGGATACTTACGCTGACTTTGATGTTGCGCCCTCACCCGGCCGTCGCCATGCTCCTAGAAACGCAGTATTATCAACATTCTTTCAGTCCAATATTTTCTCAGACTTTTTTTTTGGTGATTACTACCTTTCTTCATGGTCGCGCCGCCAGCCGGAGACTTCCCAGGGATCATTCCCGACAATCTTTTCTCTTCCTCCAACTTCTTGGCGTCTTCGGCATCCTGTTTCGACTGCTTGGCCATCTGTAAAACATGGTAAAGAGATCAACATAAAACAAATAAATAACACACTAAAAAATACAGTACTCTCTGCTAATAGTTCGGTATACGGGGCTGTAGGGGAATATTTTGTCCACGAAATGAAGTTCCCCTTCCAATTACAAACACGTTCGAACGCGACGAAGTCGAACTATTGGACGAGGGTTCTGTATCCGATTGAACTGTTAATTAATAGTGATTATACGGCAGCGCTATTCAACTAAAAAATTGCAACTCGGCGTTGCTTACAGATTGGCCATCGTATTTCAGGTCAATATCGTTCAATTTCCGGACAACGATGGTCAGCGTGGCGATCACGTCCCTGTCCGTCTCGCTGTTCATCAGGTGTCCTATAGTCGTCTCCATCGCAGTCAATAGTTTCTTGTCGGTCGGTATCCATAGCTGGCTCTTTAATTGGGGTAAGAGCGAGACCACTTTGATCCTGATATTAGCGACAGGATCTTCTGCCAGATTCAATAAAACGGTGAAAAAATGTTCCTTGAAGTAAACGGACGAGAAGATCTCCAAAGCCTCCACCATCATGCGAACGAATATCATTCGGACGTAACAGTCCGGACTGTTCGCCAGTTCTGTATATAGTCTGCTTCGCATCTCGACTCTTTGCATTGGCTTCATGTTGTAACGTAAAAGGAACAGGTACAACGTTCCTGCGGCGAGGCGCACGGGTATCGGCCTCTGGAATTTAAGGGGATCGCGATTCTTTTACAGGCACGCCCAATCGGGTATAGCGGTGGCTGATTTGCAGTTGCAATAGCGCCGTAAGGTTTGAAGGTAGTAAGATATGCTTGAGGATTGGCTTTTCCGAAACTCACAGCGTGCAGTATCCTGAAGAACGTCATTGGCACAAAGTACGAGTATATAAAATCGCTCGGAAAGTACTTCGGTATTATCTCGAGCTGCGAGTGCATCATCGAGGCTAGTCTCCAGTTGTGGGTGGATGATATTTCCGATTCGCATTTCAACAACGCCCTGCCGATTTCCATAAGAGTGGAGTCCTACGAGTCGATAGAACAATTTGAAACAGTTATTTTCGGGAAACAGGTTTCCAAGCCCTGGTCGTGATACTCTGTAGCAATTAGGAGAGATGATACAAACCACCCTGTCCACCCCGATCGTCTGACTTTCGGCTAGACAATCGAGCGTCATCCCTATGTGGGGAACTAAACCTTGTAACACTTCCTCGGTGTCGTCCTTCAGCAATCTGATCAGATCGGACTTGATCCGTCCGTTCTTCGGACCCAATACTTTCGCCACCTACGTGTTCAATTATAATATCGTGAATACGTAACGATGCTCGAAGCACAATGTTGCTCAATATACACACATATGTATATATATATAATGTAGAAGAGGATGAACTCCTTACTTCGTGAATTCCACTCGCTACAGTTTTCCTAATCATGTAATAGTGATCGTTCGCTAACGCATTAAAGGTAACAAGCAACGCGTCCGTGTCGTCCGAAGAGTGCGACACGAAGAGAAACATCGCAGGCAAATTATAAGCGCAACACCTTCTGCATTCCATGTATTTCTCATCTTCAGCGGGATTCGAGCTCATCTATAACAAGGGAACGTGCTCGATAAACTGGATTACAAAACTATGAATTTGTCTAAATAAAAATTGTCCAGCTTATACTTACAAATGAAAAGAACTGGGATTTCGATTCTTTTTTTATCGAGGCGACGCCCATTTGTGCAAGTTGTTGAAAATATTTTAAAAACCATGTTTTGTCCGCGGGTACGAGGCATTCTAAAACGAGACGTTCGGTAACAGGTCCGTCATCTAGTTTCTAGATAGCTGAATATCGATTAGGATTGATGATTGTCTTACTTTCTAAGCCGAGCACGAGTTTTCCATACTCCTGAGCAATTACGCATATCAGCTGGTCGTCCGATTTCATCGTGTTCTCGGATAATAACTTTTTAACGAGCGGTACTATGATAGTTTTTATCGTATCTGTAAATGATCGACAGAACAATATCATAATCCTTCCGCTTGTCAGCGGGTTTGTGTTTCATTTACCGAATTTCAAGTTACATAGTATATAGCTACAAGAAACTTGGAATGCTTAATGAATAATGCCCAACTAGTCATCAAGCATACCTTCCTGAAGATGAGGTAGCAAGTACACTATTGTCTGTACAGAGGTGCATCTTACATTGCTTTCTTCGTCGCTTGCTAATTCTACAAGAGATGGTAGCAAAGCAGATTTTACAGACTCAGCACCAAGGCCTTCGGCAACAAAACGTAGCTGCAAGCAGATACTAGCTCGTACTTCGCTATTTACATCCTGACAGAGGGAGTGTACCGTTGGTAGAATTTCCTTCTGTATCCTAATAACAATTTTAATGTTCATACCGAAAATGTAATCTTTTTATGTAGTTGTTCTATGTTTTTACACAAACAGACACTGCTCTGGTTCTCCCAATAAAAAAAAAAATTCAATACTCACATAGCAGAATCGAATCTTGTACAAATTTTCCCTAGTAACCTGCTGCACGTTACCCTGGAGTAGACAGGCTGAGACAATTGTCCTTTGCTTATAGCCAATGGAACGATCTGTATGATTTTATTTCGATTATCATCCGGTCTGTATATATTGTTATCTTATCAGACTTAAATAAGGTTTCAGCTTTGTCAAATAATTACATTGTCAAAGCTATGTATTGCACATAGCATCTTTCAAAAAATCAATGAGCTTTCAGAGTACTTGATGCTTAGTCTAGCTGGGACTAATGAAAGTAAATCAATCGATTACGTGGCTACCGCATGATCTTAAAACTACTACACCGACGAACAATACTTTTGCCCTTCTACGTTGTAAATGTTATTTCGAATATCAATTTACTATGATTGTCTGTACAAACCTGCGTTCTTATGACTTCTACCGGCAGTAACTCTATCACATCCAGTAAGGTCTCCAGCCATGCATCACAAACAACTTTAAATGTATATGTACACGTTAAGTTATGTAGAGTAACACCAAACGCATGAGAGAACTGTCAATAGGGGACTATCTAGCGATGTCTAATGTACGAATGAACATAATTAGTTTACCTGCATCACGACTTTCGAGCGAATTTAATATACTTGGGAGGAATGTTTGACTGAAGACATTATGGCTGACAAGTTTCTGCTCTAATATCGTTTTGAACGTCGAGGAGGCCGCAATGTGGAACTCCGTGGACGCAGTAGCCAATGACTGCTGCATTTTCGGTACCACACGAGACATGCATGACTGCGTGTCTGTCTGTAAGAGGCTCGGTAAGTTTTGTATGACGCTGAGCTTTTGGAAATCATCGCCTTTCCTGAAATAATTACACAAGCTCACGCACGTGCACAAATATAGTTAAAAATGTTGGATAAAACCTACGTATCAATTAAAAAGATCGTTCCACAATTTTATACTACTAGACTAATAAAAAAATACTTTCAATTCATGAATAATTTCAAATTCTCAAATTTTTGTTCGATCAAACGAACCGTTTTGTGGTATTTTTATGGTAGGACGCGTTAAAAACCGTATTCCCTGATATGTATGCAACCACCAAGGACAAGAATCTTTACATAACGCATCCTTTCGGAGCGTGCGACAGCAGAGCCTGCATCGGTGCAATGTTTACATACGAATGCACGGCTGCATTACTGCATACGTCGCGGTCTTCTGGAATCCCGAACACCCGACGATCGCTCTGGCTATTATTACGATTCTCGCGGGCAATGGAAGACAGACGCGAAACGTTCGAGAGGAACGGCCAGCAACAATGCTGTCAAACTATGAAATATAACCTACTACGGCTCGACACGGTACGATCTCTAACCTTTCGATTGCGGCGCGCTCGAACTCAAAACCGTCAGCATCTCTGTACGCGATATTCGCATGACAACCGTTGTCGCAGCTAGCTAAAATCATTCGCGATCCAATCATAGCTACGGCGACATCACGAATCGCATTGTTAGCCCCTTCCCGTATAATAATGAGTCACGAAGACTTCAAACCGAATCTATTACAAATACCATTTCCTCCTTCTAGGTTGAAATCTAATTGATATTCAGGCATCGCAGTAAAAATAGATATAAAATAAATATATATTTATTTATCTACTGTTTCTTTTAGGAACTGGTTAAAGTTTCAATTATTGCAGTGGAAAATCGCACAGGGGCAAAAGAGCGTTTGCGGATATTTGAAATTCAGTTATTCGAGTTTAATATGTAAACGTGCTTAAACAATTTTTAAGCGTATATATACGGCTCGTGGACGTAGAAGGCCGTGTATATACGCGTCCCGCAGTCGAAGGGCTAAATAGGGTGGCGCGTAGCATTGCTTGCGAGTTACTCGTACGTAGAATGTCATTTCTTACGAGTGGCTGTCTTTAAAGGACTATAATTAGCGGCGGTCGGACGGCAGGACAGTATACTCCTTGAACGACGCCGCGGTATTTTTAGCAAACGGTGTGTGTGGAGTGCCATGGGTGCGCACACGAAAGGGAGAGATAAGACAGCCGAGAAGGAAGAAAGTCTGCTGGCCGATTCGGATTTTTCGTAGTGAAAACTGACTGGTCCGATTACTTACGGATCCAGCACGCTCTCGTACGGAGCTTTATCTTCCTCTTGTAACATGTTCGGGGCGCATTTTATTCAACGACACCACTGGATATCGGGGACGGGGACAACCGATCGCACTCGACCCGAACGTTCACGACGACACACGCGTACGTACTCTCATGACGCATTCGACGCAAGAAAAACAACACGACAGAACCGCGGATGACAACTAAACTGGGCTCCGACTCGAAGGTATCGATTATACCCGACTTGTCGTACGAAGCGGCGAGCAGGACCGAGCCGAGCCGGAAACGGCCGAGCACGGCCTACGTACGCTCTTGGATAGGATGCACACGTAACCCCGCGTAATACAATAGAACTGATGCGTCGCGTCGCGGCGATCAGGTGTTGTGTAATCGACAAACCGATGCAGAAGAATTACACGCTAATCGATTTGAATTTTCAATTCGACACTCGCTGATCAACGCTTTACGATTACGAATAATCGATCGTCGAAAGAAAAAGACGCGCTCGATAGAATCGATCGATACAGTACATTAACACTATTCCTACCGACACTTCACGTACACTAACGAGCAAAACTGAGTCTACACTATTTGAAGCAACATAACTTTTTAAATGTTAGATCAAATGACTTGAATTTTATTGAAAAGTTAGAAGCTAGTTTACTAGACGAGGTGTAAATAATTTTTGAAAAAAGTTTGAATTGGTCGGAATCACAAAAGAAATAGTAAAAGTTGGTTTTTTCAGCTTTTTTATCTGAGCCTGTATTGAAAATTTAAAGAATGTATTTGATTCGCTCGAATAAATTATATCCATGCTGAAAATTTCACCGATATTGGTTAATTCGTTTACGAGTTATAAACGATTAAAAGTGCGATTTAAGCCGAAAATCGTGAAAAACGGCAATTTTTCCACGCCGCGGTAGGAATAGTGTTAACGATTTGAATGTATCGATCGTTGGCTGTCACTCGCTGATTGGAAATCGCCAACTGGCAGTTTTTAATCGAGATTTAATTGAAATGCAACTCGACGCACACCCATCGTGTTGATCAATGAATCGTAATATGTAATGATGAGACAATAAGAACTCGAAATGGAGAACATGTTTATTTATAACAATGCCATAACGCGTGCAATGACTCACATCTGTTTTCCCCAGGAAGCTGTTGCATCTAATTATTCAAATTGTATGCGAGAACCAATGAAAATATATCGGAAGAGAATTTCGAATAAAAAAATAACCTAGATGAATATGCGTGAGTCGTTGTAACATAGCGTTGTTAATACCCCCAATTAACGATTGAGAACTAATTTAAAAACTTAACAGTCAATTGCTGTTAATCGAATATTTGAACCGTAATCTTTGATCGCTATTTGTGTTAAATATTGTCCACAGTAATTTTGAAACAAATAACTTTATCAATTTTTACGTATTCGCAACTGTACCTTAATTTCGACTTCCATCGGTACGCGTAACAATAAATGACCCACGTCTCCGTAACCCGTTATTTAGCTTAGCAGAGAATTAATTGATCAACGGGCAACCTTGATACGATAATCGCGCGAGGATTACGTAGTCCGATTCAAGGTTGCGCCGAATGATTTGTCGAGGGAGTGTGCCCGCGAAATTATAGCAATCTCTCGATACATGCGAACACCTCGGCACCCAGCTATCGCTTAATTTGTTAAAAGTTAAAAAATGCAAAACATTTCGTTAAAGGACGACCACGCGAATCACTGTACAATCGAGATATTACAATTTATTTTGACAAGAGTACCGACCGTGGTCCTGCGAAGACCGCAGCAACCGGAAGTCGTCCCGAGCAGGCGAAAGGGAACTGTTTTACCGACGTATGCGCACGGATCCAGGATAACCGCGGTCAAGATGAAAAATTTGAATTGCAAACTCGTTTGCCTTTTCGTTCACTTACGACAACAGATAATTGGCTTTCTCTATCGGCCGTCTTTCCAAATTGATGTCCAAACTGTGCTGTTTCAGTTGCTCTTCGTTCTAGGGACGCATTCGGTTAGGTTATGAATCGGTCGGTTACTCGAAACGAGACGGGAATGGATGGTACACGTACTCTCAGATCGGCAATCGGTTTGTCTAATTGTAGACTAGCGAACTCCTCGTAGTCCAAGATCGGTTCACGTTGCATGTTTTCCCGACGAACGGCCGAGGCGACACACCGTTTTCTCCGAGAACAATTTACCGGAACAGGAAACGCGCGTTCGGGGCTGCCCACGACCGGAAGCGGGAGAACCGAGAGAAAAGAAAACGACGAACGATCGCGTTCGACGATTTTCAAGAATACAATTAATCCAATCGACACTCGGCGCACGTACAGAAGGGATACGAGAAATGAATATTTAGAGAGACAAAGGGAGAGGGAGAGAGAGAGAGAGAGAGAGAGAAAGGAGCCGTGGAAAAAACAGACACACACGATTGTATAAAATACGAAATATATTTAACCTTTCATAGCATGTCGTATAATTTAGATAGAAGTATACATATATACCTTACGGGCGTTGCATAGGGCGTGCGTATCGTGTAATACGTTCTAGCGATATAAAAGATTACAGTTTACAATTATACTCGATATGTACAAAGAACGAAAAAACTCTCAGCTTCGCGATTGCAACGAAATCGAACGCCGATTCTCGACAACTTTCTGGTGTATATCTTATATTGCCTTAAGATTATCGCGCTCTGCGTTCCAAGTATTCTAAACGCAACTCATACGGTATAACGTTTACAAAGTACTAGAGGGGGGGGGGGGGGGTAATTATAATCAGAAAAGAAACAGAAAAGGTGAGAGACACGAATGTACAAGGACGCGAGGGGAAATCGGTGAATCGCGTTGATTTCTGGCCTCGAGACGAGTCCGCAAGAACGATCTTGAGCTCGCGAGACATTTCAACGACAAGATCTGTGCGTTTTGCGTCTTGGTCTCTCGAAAATCTACAAGGGCAGCATCCGCGGAGACCGTTTCGCATCTTTCTTTGTTGCTCCGCGCGAAATGAACGCTTGGCATGTACACGTATATATATATTTTTTTACAACTATTCTCGCTCGCGTAAGAAAATCGTTACGAATAATATCATCTCGACGCAAAGTCTTGTCCGCTACAGTCTATACTTAACGATACAACCAGGGCATGAAACGACTCTGAAAAGTAATAGTTTCGAACCGTTCTGAAGAACCTTTACATTGAACATGAGAAACTATTGCCATGAAGAACCGAAATCACCAACTATATCGGTTTTTGTTTTTGTCAGCCATCGTGAATGATACTCTACAGATTGAACAGTTGGAACTTCCGGTTCTGCGTAACAGCTACTCGGAATAGAGGTTCTTCGCAACCGTTTCAAGATTCTAAATCGCGTGACAATAGTTTTCACGCCCCGGATACAACATCTCTATAATGAATGTCTAATTAAAAAAAAAAAAAAAAAAAAGAAAACAGAAGAAGAAGCGGAAGAAGACCTATCGGTTAAGGTTCGTGGAAGCACCCTGAATCACTGTGTAACAGTCAAAAGTCTATCGCTAAGAACCGCCGAAGATCGATGGCGCGCAATCTTTGACTCTGTTCGAACGTAAACGTTTTACGTCTCGATCCTCCGTACTAATTTGTTCGTTTCTCCGACGACAACAACAACGACGACGACGACGACGACGACGACGATGTTTAACAACAACGAAACGCTATACTGTCCCGGATAATCGTGCGTTCCAGTTTTGGACTAGTTTCAGTCGTAATGAGACCACAAGGCGCACACGAGCCAACGTGTGTTTGCGGTCCCCTCGAGTCGCTTTATTGCCGACAACCTCTGGACCGGGATTCTACATCCTCGCAAAACAACAATACAATATACAATCTCGAATTATTACTCAATCGACGATCGAATGTACGTCGATTCGGTGCACGCAGTTTCAAACGCGAGTTTTCGATCGCTGCGTCGCTCGAAGATCGCTATTATCATTATTATCATACAATCCCGAATTCGACGACGAAACATCTCGAACGCGACGAACACGGAAGAGTCTCTCTCGGCCGGCGATTTTTCGATTCGGTGCGAAGAGTATAGAACGCGTGTTCCTCGTGTCGCGCAGGCGTCGCTCTTCAAACGTAGCTCTCGTCGTCAACGACTGATCTCCCGTAGCCCAGGTGTCTCCCAGTGACCGAGGCTCGAGGCTGCGGAGGCGGTCTGTAGGGAGGCGGTGGCGGCAGAGACCTTGACCTTCCGGCCACTTTGTGTCTGTCCTCGAGATTCATGTGCACCGGCGGCAGATGCCTGAGTCTCGGGGGCAGCGGGGGCGGCGTGTCCGGCCACGTTCTCTCCTCCTCCTCGTCCTCGTCGCCGTACAGATCGATCGCCTCGGCTTGCTTGAACGGGTACAGATCGTTCCTCTCTCTCGATCCGTATATCTCGCTGCTCCTGTCTCTGTCCCTGTTCCCGTAGATGCTGTTCTCGGACTCGTATCTCTCCGCTCTGGTGCTCTCCTTGTTCACGTAGATCTCGCTCTTGACTTTCTTGAACTCGTACAGATCGCTGCCCGAGTGATAACTTCCGTTCTGCGAGACCGGCGACTCCCTGTTCACGTACACCTCCGACTTGACCTTCTTGAACTCGTTGAACCGCTCCTTCTTGAACTCGTATCGGTCCCCGCTGGACAGCGAGGACTCCACGGTCAGGTCCTGTTCCGAATTGTGAATCGAGACTCGCTCGGTGCAGATGTCCTGCTGCGAGCTCCGGTAAATGTCCTTGCAGTTCTCCACGTTCTCCTTCATCGAGTCCTGCCGTAGAAACTCCCGGCCGTAGATGTCCTTCTCGTCGAATCGTTCTTTCCTGTGATCGTGCTCGTCCAGCTTCGTTCGCGGGGTCCTCTTCAGCTGCGCCCTCAGCCAGTCCTGCCTCTGGAAGTTCGGGTTCGGGTAGCCGATGTTGTTGCTCTTCTCCTCCCGGAAACCGTGCTCGACGACGCTCGACGAGTGATGGTTCGTCGCCGTGTAACCGTTTATCCTCTCCTCCCAGCCGCCGTACACGCGGATGTACGAGCTCTTGCTCGCGGACTTGTCCTCTTTCGCCAGGGACTTGTCGAAGCTCGACGAGGAAGCGTTCACCGCCGAGTCCTCGGAGCCCACCGGCGACTCCGGAATGAACAGCTGGCAGTCCGATAGGGTCAGACCAGAGTCTCGCGACAGAGACATGTGGTCCTTTCGCGGCGGTTCCGTCAGGTCCAGGCTGTCCAGGGAAAGCCCACCTGCTGCAACGAGAGAAACTCCTCAGTGGATCGTCAACGGATTTAACAATAATCGATTCGGTAGAGTGTTTAGTAGGATATTCCTCCTTCCTCGGTCGTTCCAGGGTTAACGCGACTCTATTCTCAGACTCGCGGCAAAGGATAAACCAAGGTACTCACAGTGAAGGCTATCGGTGCTCTCCTCGGCTCCGCTGTCACTCCGCTCCTCCCCAAGGAGCTGCGTAACTCCCTCGCCGAACAGAACCTCGCATCGTCTTATCAGCATCTCCGTCAGCGTCGGTATCGCCCTGCTCTGGTTCACCGAGGGATTAGGCGACCAGAGCAGGCTCGGCCCGCAACAGACCCCGAGGTTGCTCGCGCACATCAAATTGTGCTTCGACCTCCGCGCCACGTGGTGCAGCACGCAGATCAGGTGCGACAGGAGGGTGTAATTCGCTTTGGGCAGTCTATCTAAAATACTGAAGGGAACGCTCGTTTAGCTACCACGCAAGAAACAAAGGAACATTCTAACACTCTGTGAACACATCGAACCTAGACACTTGGACGAATATCTCGCACACGTGTCTTTTCATCAAAGTTGGGAATAAGATGTGTACTTTCAACGATTAACACGTTCGCTACCAGCGTGACAATCACAATTTCGTATCAAATTAATTTTCTGCGTGTCGTTCATTAGAACTGTAACGGTATAAGGGAAATCTGTGACGATAACTTTATTTAACGCTAGATTTACGGAGCACTAAAACTGGCCAGTTTGGATTATTTTATAAAAATACCAAGAATATATTCAGCCAGATTTTTAGCAGGCTTTTACTATAATACATGTTCCAAGGAATAAACGTGTTAAATAAATTTCCTATAAATGCATTTTTACAGTCACAATAATTGTAAATTAAAGAACATTTTGACGGGTCGGTTTAGCTGGCTTTTACTATAATATATGTTCCAAGGAATAAACGTGTTAAATAAATTTCCTATAAATGCATTTTTACAGTCACAATAATTGTAAATTAAAGAACATTTTGACGGGTCGGTTCAGCTGGCTTTTACTATAATATATGTTCCAAGGAATAAATGTGTTAAATAAATTTCCTATAAATGCATTTTTACAGTCACAATAATTATAAATTAAAGAACATTTTGACGGGTCCTGTAAATCTAGTGTTAATAGCATCTAATAGAATTGTTCAATAATGAAGAAGAAATGAAATAAGCGCTGGTAGCGAATGTGTTAACGTGTCTAGGTGAGTCCTCTTAAGCGACGCTTACTTCTTAATAGTTTGAATAGGATTTGGCGTGTCGAGGCTGTCCATCCACAGGGGGAACAGGTGAGAGGTCAGCAGAGGGTCCGGCAGTGACCTGAGGAAGTCCTTGAGCAAGGCCGCGACCGCGATGATCGGCGCGTCTTCGAGACAGCTCGGATCCCCCGTCGTTTCGATCTGATCGCGGAGCTCGCGAACGATCCTGACGTTCGCGGACTTCCGGAAGATGCCCTGGGTGAACGGGCCCTTGGCGAACAGCTGTTGCAGCATCACCAGCACCGGTTTCGGCAGGCCGTTCTCGTCCAGCCTGGACAGGTTCACGCCGAACAGGCTGGGGTTCAGCGAGAGCGACCTCCTGAGCAGTCCGGTGATCTTCGACTTGTTCTTCTTGACCGGGGACTTCGGCACCGGCCTCAGGATGAAGTGGCAGGTGTCGTGGCCGCTCTTGTTGCAGTGCTCCAGGTCGAATCCTTCGTCCGCGGAGAGGGTGTGCCGGAGATTCGACAGTTTCACCGCGAACGGTCTCTCGTGGCCGATCAGGGGATAAGGTGCTTCGTCCGCGGACGTCCTTGCCCATAGTTGAAAAGGTCCTTGGAGGTCGAGCAGCCTGGTGGCCAGATTCACGCAGGTCGCCGCGGTCATTTCGGATCCGACCATTATCGTCTTACACTGCAACACGACGAAACGAGCGGACGTGATATGCTGGCGGGTTCGACGGATACAATGGCACAGATTCCGAGGAACTAACGCGAGGACCAAGTACACTAACAAGCGAACAGGCTTGTTATTTTTGTGAATACAAACAGATAGAGAGGCGGCGGTCAGCTTCCGCAGCGGAACGCGAGCAGCTCGTGTTCCCGATGATAGCTCGCGTGTATTTAAACTTAAACGAGAGGCTGGGTCGATAACGAAGAGGGACCGGGGGGAGGGTGTTCTCGCGTCGATAAAGTCCACGAGATAGAGACCGCTCTCTTCGGAGGGAAGCGATCGACTCGGCGTTGACGTCAACGATACAAAAGAGGAATCTTTCTCTCTTTCTCGAGAAAGAGAGAGAGAGAGAGAGAGAGAGAGAGATCGACCAAAATGCCTCCAGGAAGGTCAAGCGGCACGATCGAACCGCACGCTCTCGGTGATGTGCCAAGAATGGACCCGCGAAGGCGTGACCGCCCGTCTATCCGACAATAAGAGACGACCGTCTGTATGCATGTGTTTGTTGCACTTACGCATTCCGTGCTCGTGTCGCTGTCGTGATACACGACTTGAATGTTCGTGTCCGGCGGCTCCTTCATGCTCTCCTCTCGCACCAGCTCGGTCAGACGTCCCCACCAGAGATCCCTGGCTGCTGCGGTCCTGCAAACCAATCGCGAAAAACACCGTTCAACACCATCGGTTATCGCCAATTTCGAGGACGTTCCTCGGGTTCGTGCCATTACCGACGGACAAGCCGTAGAATGCTAAACCGAGGTGCCTAACAGGCCCTGAGGGGCCATCGAGACTTTTTCAATCTTTCATACCTGCATAATTATTTTCGACGTTCCGACAAAACTTATCGCTAAGCTCCGCGGATCTTCGGCGAAGTAAAAATTGCGTGTCTGTTGCAGGAAACAGGAGAATGCTAAACCGAGGTGCCTAACAGGCCCTGAGGGGCCATCGAGACTTTTTCAATCTTTCATACCTGCATAATTATTTTCGACGTTCCGACAAAACTTATCGCTAGGCTCTTAGGCGAAGTAAAAATTGCGTATCTGTTGCAGGAAACAGCAGAATGCTAAACCGAGGTGCCTAACAGGCCCTGAGGGACCATCGAGACTTTTTCAATCTTCATAGCTGCATAATTATTTTCGACGTTCCGACAAAACTTATCGCTAGGCTCGCGGATCTTAGGCGAAGTAAAAAATGCGTGTCTGTTGCAGGAAACAGCAGAATGCTAAACCGAGGTGCCTGACAGGCCCTGAGGGACCATCGAAACTTTTTCAATCTTCATAGCTGCATAATTATTTTCGACGTTCCGACAAAACTTATCGCTAAGCTCCGCGGATCTTAGGCGAAGTAAAAATTGCGTGTCTGTTGCAGGAAACAGCAGAATGCTAAACCGAGGTGCCTGACAGGCCTTGAGGGACCATCGAAACTTTTTCAATCTTTCGTACCTGCATAATTATTTTCGACGTTCCGACAAAACTTATCGCTAGGCTGCGCGTATTTTATGCGAAATAATAATTGTCTGCGTATCTGTTGCAGGAAACAGCGGAGCCGCTTAGGAATTTCTTTAATCATTCTAAGTGGACAAAATTCAACAAATTCGTGCTCAGTTAACCCTTTGCACTCGGCGCTATTTTCATTCTAAAACTAAATTTTTCTTCCGTCTTAGAATATTCTCATTTTATTCATACGAAACTGATTCGATTTCCACATATAATATTTAAATGTTTAGTAATCCATTGAATACAAATTTTGTAATGTAACAAATATTTTGTAATATTTTTTGTAATTTCCTTGAAATATTGCCACAAAAATTCCTAGTGGTGCTTCACAGTCACCACTCGAGTGCTAAGGGTTAAATGGCGAATGTTCAAAGGAATTTTATTCTCCAGACCTGCCTAGCGACAACAACTGCCCCGACGAGGACATTGTAATTGCGGCTGCGAGTTGCATTATTAATCTCATTATAATCGTTCGTCGAGCATTCTGATCACGGTGCTACATGAATTGCCGCTAACAGAGAAGCTATGGGACGCTAACTCGAGGTAGTCGAAGTCTCGGAAGGTATCAAAGGAAGGCTTACATGAAGGTGGCGACGACGTTCGTGGTGGGCCAGCCGAGAACGAAGCTGGTTTCCTGAGATTTGCTCGTCTCGGCCACGTCCTCTATGTGTCCAGCGGTCAGCCAGAGTTCGCTCATCCTCACGGACTGTTTCAGCTTGAAGTTGCCGCCGCTTCTTGCCTTGGCTATGAGCAACAGGTCCGAGAACAGGAACAGGTGTCTCTCCTGTGACTGCACGCCCTGCGAACACGATCGATATCCCGTGTAATCCTGGAAAGATTCTCCTACCGACGCGACTGGAGGACGATTCGATGGAACACGTACCGTGGTGAACTGAACCGGTGTTTCCAGGAGGAACGTCCTTGGCGGGGATTTAGGGGCCGGCGAGTTGCTCGACACATTCAACGATTTCTGCGACAGCACTCTCGTCAGCCTTCCGGTGTTCCCGCCGCTCCTCTTGCGGATCAGGCTCTTCATTTTCTGAAACACGCAGTTCACGTTGCTGTACACACTACGCGTCAAAGTCCTGTCAAATTTGAAACATGACCGCCGGGAATTTTCCGAGCAAGACTCTTCGCGGGAACTGAGAAATTAACTTTTGCTTATAAGCATGTCGAAGCTGAAGAATAATTTACGATTGATTCATGTTACGCGTGTTAATATTATTTATTTTCAGTGTTCTCAGATTCTCCGATTCGATAAATATTGAAAGGAATGTCGACCGATCCCTTGAAAGCTCCTCGACGAAGGGAGCGTTTTAAAAAGATGGCGGACCAGTTCTGGGAAGCTTTCGCAGTGAACATTTCCCGGCCTGTATAAGCTAGAAGTCTACAAGTTTCGCAGAGTAACGAATTTATGAGTTCGGGGGAAATTGATGATCGGGAAGAAGCATCGAGCAGCGACACGGAGAATCGCACGGGCGGAATCGATTTATCGGGAATCGAAACGAGGTTATCGCCGCGCGCATGGTACACGGATCCACCGTACGGGAGATTAGCATTAAATTATCGGCGGCACGGCCGATCTCCGGCTCTACGCTCTCTAGCCGGTTGGCCAGCTCGCGAGCAACGTGTGTGTAGCTCGAGGGCCACAAAGTAACGACCAATTTTGATGCTCGGATCTAGGACATAAATTATTATCATCCTCGCAGCGGGCGGCTAATAACCGGACGCCAACGTGCCAAGCCGCATTAACTTTCGGATGACTTAACAGCATTATTTCACCGGTGAACGCGACAGTGAGGCATCGCGCGCCTCGCCGACTCGGAAACCCGTTCGAAATTTTCGCGTGCAACCGTTGCCGATGCCTGTGACCGGTTGCGCCGGCTCGACGAAACCGCGACCGAGCAAAACAGCTCGCGGGAACGGAAAGCGAACCGGAGAAAAGGCACTGACATTAGGGGACCCCCGGGTCAGAGTTCAACGCGACGAACCCGATGCTCCTCGCCGGGGGCATCCTTCATTGTACCGTGACCGTCGAGTCGCGGCAGCGAGCCGTTTCCACCAAATAAGTGGAATTAACCCGAAAATTAGCTCTGTAGCTTGGGGTGCGTGTCCATTTAAGAGTAAAACACTGTCGCGTGTTAAGGAGCAAAATTGATTACACACTATTTGAAACAACATCACTTTTTTAAAATTAGATCAAATGACTTGAATGTTATTGAGAAGTTAGAAGGATTAGATTATTAGACGAGGTGTAAAAAAATTTTTTTTTAAATTTGAATTGGTCGGAATCGAAAAAGAAATATAGTAAAAGTTGGTTTTTCCAGCTTTTTTATCTGACAGCCTGTATTGAAAATTTAAAGAATGCATTTGATTCGCTCGAATAAATTATATCCATGCTGAAAATTTCACCGATATTGGTTACTTCGTTTACGAGTTATAAACGATTCGAAGTGGGAAAATTGGCATTTTTCACGATTTTCGACTAAAAATCGCACTTTTAATCGTTTATAACTGGTAAGCGAAGTAACCAATGTCCATGAAATTTTCAGTACGAGTATAATTTATTCGAGTCAATAGAACACATTTTTTAAATTAACTGTACAGTAAGGAGCATAACTGAACCAATAACCACAGCTTTTGTGTGAATTATTATTTATTGCTAGGAATGTAGAAGACTAACAAAAAATAAACATTATAATTATTTTTATCATAGTAACTGAAGAAATTTTTTTCAATAATTAATGTTTCCTCGTTTAGCAATGGCAAAAAAAAAGTAGATTGACTCGGTTTTGCACCACGTTCAATACTTGGCAATATTTAATATATTATTTGGTTTTAATATTTCGTCCACAGCCCTTTTGCTTGTAAAACTGCACTAATTCGTTTTGGCCTACTTTCTACAAATTTTTTACAATAATCCGGAGATATTTTTCCTCACTGTACTTGAATTCTATCATACAAATCTGTGATTGAAGTTAGTTGGGGGTTATATGAATCCCGAAGCCGTCTTTTTAGTAAACCCCATAGATTCTCTATGGTGTTGAGGTCGGGGCTCTGTGCAGGCCAATCGAGAACAGGACATTTATTAGTACTGAGCCAATTTTTTACACTTGAAAATGAAAATTAAATTTTTTTCTGCAAAAGGCTTATTTTCAACAGCATCTATAAGATGATCTTTTATTATTTTTTGTTATTCTTCTACATTCCTAGCAATAAATAATAATTTACACAAAAGTTGTGGTTATTGGTTCAGCTATGCTCCTTACTGTATGTCGCGAAGGCCTGGATGATAAACGTCGGGGAATTATCCCCACTACGATACATGTCGTTGGCAAGAGCCGTGTTATTGACATATATCGAGAATTCTCTGTACTCTCGAGAATCAAACTCGTCAGTGTTTCGTTGCATCCGATCGAGTTTGTTGAAGAATCGGTAGACGATTCGTCTAAAAGGCACACGCTGTAGAGGGAAGACTCGTTTCAGGGCAATCGAAGGCACCTAACCCCGACAATTTCGTTCCGCGGCGTTCGTAGCGTTTCCACCGTGAAAAAAAGGGAGACAGTTTCATCGCTTGTCCAACGAGCCGCGTGGGAAAGGGAGACCCGCGCGCGTCCGTATTAATAACTATACTTTCCACGGTCGACGAGGGGAAATTGTTCCCGTGAGAATCGCCGGGGCCATCTGCCGCGAACTTTTCTCGCTCACGGTCGACGCGTTTCCACCGGAAACCTCGCGATTATACGCTGATTTTTCCGCGGGCAGATTTCCCGATACAGTTCTCGAGGCTTTCGGCCGTTGGGGTAATCGGTGTATCCTCCTCGAACTGTTTTCCCAACGTTTTCGCAACCGCATAAATAATACTTGCACACGCCGTGCTGGCTGCGATGCTCTCGCGAAACCTCGGGAAAAGAATTCACGCGGCACGGGGGCAACAGGAGACTAGCAGTTCGCAATTTGTTTAAAATGTTCAATCGCATTCCTTCCAGGTCACTCGTTCCCAAGACTGCTCGCAATTTTCAAACTTCGAAGACGCGGATTTTCCCGGAGATTCGAGAACGGAAATTTTGATGGAGAGACAAGAATGATGCAGAAGACAAGTACCGTGGTGAGGACATCTCGCTCGTGCAGCCGGAGGTTGTCTCCAGGAAATAGTTCTTGGATGCGGTGCAAATCGCCTTCGAGTTGGCCGCGTTGCAGCACCGCGCCGCTTCCGACGCTTCCGCTTCCGTTCTCCACCAGATTCCTCGCTTCCTGGCCCAGGTACCTCTCGTATTCGGCCAGCCTCTGGACCTGCAAAACAAAACGTCCCTTCGTCAACAAAACCGAAACTCCGAGCAATTTTTCCATTCTAAAATTACTGTGGTCGGCTTGCAGCCCTCGTAACAGCGTTCAGCTCTCGTACCATTGTGTTTATCGACTCGGCAGAAGAATCGATGAGTTTTGCGCAACACGAAGAAGAGAGAGTTCCGTGCGAGCCTCGCTATGCCGGTTAACGTATAGCTGCCGGCGTTGTTGCGGACGCATGCATAGGAAACGCGATTGGCAAACGCGTCTCTCGCGGTTTCAGAACAACAGAAACTGGGCGCAGCATCTCGTTAATGCAACCGATACCGCGGAAAATCCTCGCCGCGGAATGAGATTCAGCGTCGATTCTAATCGGCGACTCCGCGACGGCAGTTATGCCATTCAGGCTCGGGAGGAGACTCATCGAGCAACTATTCGACACTCGAGGGAGCACGGTCTTACGCGGCTCGACTGCATCAACGCGTTGATTCATCGTCCACCGCCAGCACTGCGTACTAGAACCCTAACTTCTACTTGCAAGAAAAAAATTAACCAGTTAAGCGCGTTCGACGTGTATACACGTCAATCCGAAACTCTATTGCGGCGCGGTTAACGTTAACGAATTCTTAATTTCTTATCGAATAAAAATGTAACTCTTTCTCATTTAGCTTTACTAGGGCTTTGGCTTTTATAATAGCCGCATTTGGCCGGCGTTCGACGTGTATATTCGTCATTGCTTGCTTTGAATTCCGCGCCGCGAGAGATTCTTCAAATTAAACTCCACGCTTAACTGGTTAATGGTTTTCCTCGAAGAGCATGAAGCAAATCCTAGTCAGCGAAGGATTGAAATTGCAAATCACAATAATCACCGGCTTCTATTTCTCGGAGCGCACCGCGCACCGGTATGACGAAGCGCAAAGTGGTTCTCGGCATCTGGTGCTCGGGTTTCGCTACTGTTTATCAAGCAACACGCGAACGCCCACGCGTTCTCAGCTTCTGCCGGCTCCCAGAGAGAGAGAGAGAGAGAGAGAGAGAGCTCGTTGTCGGCGATCCGCTCCCGATTTCGCGCGCGACCCGCTCAGACAACGACGGAAATATCGGCTCGGATTCGACCCGTGGACACACGCGGGCACACACACGCCAACGTACTCGCAGCTGCTCTCGGACGCTCCCACGTGCGTCTCGAAATTTTCAATTAAAATGCGAGCAATGACGCTCGCAGGCTGTGCCGCCACGCAGGCTGTCCGTACACCCACCCACACAGGCTTTCGTAACGAGAACGCGTTCGTCCCTCCGATCGAACCGAGCCCCGAGCCGAGATTCGATCTTTAAACCCGTACGAATCGGTAATCCTAGCTTAAGACCAGCCACTAACGACCTGAACTCGCTCTTAGGCAAGAACAGATCGAAAGCGGATTCGCTCGATCACTAATTTCGTGTAAAGAAGACCGCGAAAGCGCGCTTCTACCAGCTTCCGCGGCAAATCCAGATGCAATAGATACGCGCAGAGTTGTTCGCAGAATTACGATCGAATTGCTCCAGGAATTGTAATTACATAGTCGTTGAATTACATTGCAATTCAGTCATAGTCTAATTTACAATTCAGATCTTCGTTGAATTCAATTGCAATGTAATTGGAGCACAATTGTAGAATACTTTGTGATTGAATTACATAGAGTAGCGTTATGAACGAGGTCGAGGAATAGAAAATACGCCGCATGGACAGCAAACAAATATATGTGAAAGAAAAACGTAAAAATATATCGCACTTCTTCGAAGTTTTCTGGATTATAATTTGGAGAGTTGTATTTTAATTATACTGTATTTCGATTGCACATCTGATTAAAATAATTGGTAATTGAATTTATTGAAAGTTTTGAGTTACATATGTAATTCAGTTACGACGTAGATGAATTACTGTATAACTGAAATACAATGTACTTTAATCGTGCAATTGAATTACCATGCAATTGAATGAATCGAAAGGTTTGAATTACACATGTAATTCAGTTACGATGTGGATGAATTACTGTATAACTGAAATACAATGTACTTTAATTGTGCAATTGAATTACCATGCAATTGAATGAATCGAAAGGTTTGAATTACACATGTAATTCAGTTACGATGTGGACGAATTACTGTATAACTGAAATACAATGTACTTTAATTGTGCAATTGAATTACGATGCAATTGAATGAATCGAAAGGTTTGAATTACACATGTAATTCAATTACGACGTAGATGAATTACCCTAGAATTGAAATACAATGTAATACAATCGTGAAATTGCAATTGCAATTGCAATTCAATTAGCACAACTCTGCTGTACGAACTTCTGCTTCGTTCTTAAACGCGAAGAATTCTGTTCCGATTCCACGATTCCATTTTTAAATACTGTTGCTCTAATGTTCAACCAGTTAGCTGTTTTCGACGAGTACACTCGTTCTTTTTTTGTGTTATGACGAGTATACTCGTCGTAACAGCTATACGGTTCATTTTTACGACTCTTAACTGGTTCAACGGATGCTCTTAACACTGGATTTACGGGACCCGCCAAAATGACGGATTCTAATATTTTTAATTTACGAATATTGAGATTGTAAAGATGCATCCATCAGGAATTATTTAACAAATTGATCTCTTTGGATATATAGTATTAACAAGATGACCACAAATTTTGATAGATACAATCATGTTATTTTTGTGAAGTAATGTAAAATAGTAATTTTCAGTGCTCCGTAAACCTAGTGTTAAACTCTTTTAATCTGCGTACCGTTTCATGTTTCGCCTACTCGAAATCGTCGAATCGTAGGCCTCGTCCGCGAACAGATCCACGAGCTTCTCGAACATGTCGATCTTCCGGGATCGCGTAGAGATCCCCGCAACGATCCACTGGATCCACGCGATCGTTCGCGCGGTTTGCGAGGCAGAAGCGTGGCGCGACCGGTTGCTCGACTCGCGCGACCAACACTGAACACGCTCGAGCGCCCGATTCCGCTCGATTCCGCTCGAATCCGTCCGCTCCGCGACGCATCTTTCGCGGGCAATGAATCACCGGAAGCAGCCACTACGCTTCGAAGAGCCGGAGGCTGCATGGTTCGGTTTACCGTGCGTCTTATGTGTCACCGATTTTCTCACCTGTCCGGCGACTCGAGCGCGTCTCGCTACGCCGATCTCCACGCACCGTAACCGAACACGTCTCATCTCTCTCGAGGCGACGAAAGTGTTTGCTCTTTTCTTTCTTCTTCTGCGAATAAGAGAGCTTCGTGCTTCGCCCAGCCCCGTGCTAATCGGAGAGATTTTATATTTCTTTATTTAAACGCAGGCGCGGCCGGGTCTTTCGCTTTCACTCGGCGCGATCGAACTCTGCGGATTCCGCGAACCGAAGCGATTTTCTGCCAGCCAGAACGATCTCCGATAGCCGAGGCTGCTTAGACTCGCTAATTGGGGCTACGATGTTGTTTACCCGGGTCGTTGAACGATTTTCTATCGATTCGAAGCGGAGAAGTGAAACTGTGTTGCCTCGACGGGAGATCGATCTTGCACGGTGGGCCATGCGGCGCCATTTTGGTACCGCTCTACCCAGGTCATTTCTGACAACACGGAATTCTTTCTCGTTGTACAATCGACTTATTTTCGATTCTGAAGAAATGGCACAGAAATGCTTCCCGAAACGCGCATCATTCTCACGAAAATCGTGAAACATAGCAATAATGAAAATAAAAACGTAAGATAAACATTGTAAGAGGAACACGATAAATATGTAACCGGAAGTGGAGGAGATGATCTTGCTGGGATAATAGTCGTCGAAGGTTTGATTCCGCGATGGCGTTTTTTCGACGCAGGTTTGTCTTCCCCCCCCCCCCCCCTCTCGCGGCCCCTGGCCTCTCGTTTTCTTTCGTTCCGTTTCCCATCGTCATTGTTAAAGCGACACGTACTTTTACAAGCGGCATTCTTATCCCCGACACCGTTTCTGGGCCCGTTTTCGCACACTTTCACCGCGCCGCGTCGTCGGTTCCATTCCTAGGAATAGCTCGCGAACATGGAACGCCGCGCGGCGTGTACGCTCTCGATCGCCGCTCGATAATCGTTATCGAGTCACGATTGGGCCTCGCGTTGTTTCACGGACCCAGGAATTTCGCTTCGTACACGCGGGTCAGCCTACTTCGATCGGAACCAGACAACGGCCCCGAACAACTCTCCGCGAGTTTCCATTTTTCCGTTCGGCCTAGGCTACAAATCTCCGCGCGGCGTTCAAGTCAACGGAAAACATTATTCTCAAGCCTTAACCTTTTCCGTGATTCGCGAATTCCTCAAGAAAAGGAGAAAATTTGTATCTATTGTATGCCTATATGATTTTCAATAGCTGTACAGGGTGTATAAAAATTATATCTCACGACCACCATAGCGTGATTCTAGACCTCTGGATCGGTGGAAATCTGTTTAAAAAATGCACCGCAAAATTCACCTTGACCTTGGAAATCGAGGTCAAAGTGTCGAAAAAAATTTTCTTTTGTTGCATCGTATAGTACTCATCACTCAAATCTTTCGATACTTTGACCTTAATTTTCGAGGTAAAAATGAATTTTGCGGTGCATTTTCTTCACAGATCTCCACCGATACGGAGGTGTGGAATCACGCTATGCTGATCGTGACATATAATTTTTATACACCCTGTACATTAACAACACCAAAAAATATATATATATATACGGTGAATTCTCGATATATGTCGCCGAGACCTGGACGATAAACGCCGCGGAATTATCCCCACTACCGCGGGGTATACTCGGGTACGTGTCGGTGTGTGACCACTGAAAAAATGCCTTATTCTTCATTATTTCCTATTTGCACTATTGTCCTTTTCTCCGTTCGGCGTGGATAAAAGAATAGTACCGCCTGGCCGATACATGTCATATACTATTTTGAGAACTGGCTAGAAAGGATAGAGATACTTTCTTGTTATTTTTCTAATGTAACGTGAAATAGTCACTGCTCCGTAAGCCTATTGTTAAGAAAAGAAAACGAGGATCTGCAGACGATTCTCGGTGAATCGATTACCTCCGTTGCCGATCGGTTTCCTCGGCGCGCTCCTAGTTCCCAGCCGTGCTTCTCACACTTTGTTACGCGGACAATCGGCGATTTAAAAGTCTAATGGAGTTCCATAATATTCCGGCGATAAGTAACGTATTGTGCAAAAACCGCGGAAACGGGGCTCAGTTCCCGACATGCCCGAACGTCACAGCCACTGTCAAACAAAACAAACGCTTCCTAAGGAACACTGAATTACGGATTATTAAAAAATTTCGTCGAGTAAGGTCTCGCAGGAACGCGGGATCGTCTCGAAACCCTTCGTGCCCTCGAGATTCGTTCCCCTCCCGGTTTTCCGAGCACAAAGGGCACCGGTCTCGTCCAATCGGGGGTCGACATCGGCGAAATAAATACTCGGGGACAGTCGGTGTTCTTTCGGTTGAAAAGGGATTCCTCGGAAATCCCCGGGACGGGGAAAGGGCTGGTCTTCAGGAAACGGTGGAAGGCTTCAGGGTGGTTCTAGGACGAGACCAGGGTGCGCCGCGCGGAACCGGAGAAACGCTCGTTGTCGATTCAGCTCGTCGCGACGAGCCGGCGGTCCTCCTCGCATATTAAACAGTCGCACAAAAAGGAGCGAGGACGAGTCTCGCAGGACTCGTCGCGCGAGCAAAGAATCCGTCGTCCCAGGGGAAAAAAGGGTCCCGCCGAGAAAAAGGAACGCGATTCGTTACGGCCGAGAGGATTTTCGCCCGATAATCCCGTCCCGGACCGAGCTAAATTATCTCTGATTAGCATAGCTTCTTATTCTTTCCCTTTCGAGAGGGAATTCCTCCGAATCGTGTGCTCGTAAATCGGAGTCGGAGACATTCTGTTAGATCCTAGATGCTTCATTTAAAATATATGCAAATATAATATATAATATATTAATAATATATATATAATAATAATATTGTTCGTTATATATATTGGATGACCTTGGAATAATATAGTCACTGAATTCCTAAAGAAAGGGACTATCATTGTAGGTGTTTAAAAAAGGGTGGTCCCATTTAAAAAAGTCAAGGTGACCTTGATATCTCTAAAAAAATTACATAAAAACAAAATTTTCTTATGGCATCGCGTCAGCCCCATTGTACCATTCAACTTTGTTCTCACCATATTTTACGTATCTTTAGAAACAACAAAGATATTTGAGGTGCAAACGTTAGGTGACTCGCCCCGTGTATATATCAGTAAGAAAATCAAAAGCTCTGCAAGACTCGGAAAGTTTCGATTGTTTTCCGTCTATTCCGAGATGACTTCTGGATTAAAAAATAAGATGGGCATCTCGTGTCTCTATCCGCTGCGCCGTTTCATCAATTCTCGCCGGTACTTTTTTCGCGGAGTTAATCGGTTTGGCAAATGAGCGGCTCAATTTGCCGGCTCCGACGATCAATCATTTAATTAGTCAGCGGGAACGTGCTCGCCGATGGAAATTGTTCGAGCCGCTGGTGAACGGAAGAGAAAGGTCGCGAGGATTCTCGCGCGCCTCCGCTCGAGAGGCCTTTTCCAGCTCGAGCGTAGAGCCGAGCAAGCGACCAGAGAAAGAGAGAGAGAGAGAGAGAGACAGAGAAGGAGAGAGAAAGAGAGTGAAGCAAAGTCGTCTCGCGTGTCCGCGCACGCTCCTATCCGCGAATGCATACATCAGGCTATCGGGATAGCTGAATACCTACGGATATGGTATTATACGTGGCACCGGCCGTGTATCTGGAAGCGTACTTAAACGTACATTCTACCGTTAGTCCCGCTCGAAGCATCGACCTCCGCGACTCCGAGCGTCCGCGCTATTTCTCGACGGACTGTTTACGCCTTCTACGCGAAATATGCCTCGGTATCGTGATCGCCGGGCCTCTCGTGACCCCGCGACGTCCACCGTTGCCCGTGATTAACGCGACTCCCCGATAACAATCGAGATAAACTGCCACTTGGAACACGGTGCCCGAGATGCGCAACCCGCCTCTTTCAGATTTCTCATATTTCCGCGTGAAAACGCAATCGCGCTCTCCGTGCGATCGCTCGATCGCTCCGCCACGATCGATAATGCTAGCGACGCTCTCGACCATCCTGGTACGTCGATTCACTTTGCGAAGCATTAATTTATCAACGCTAAGCTGCTCGGTTATGCCCCTGCGAGAACTTGTACGGTAGAGGTATGTTCATATCGAGAAATTCTAGATTAACACTAGAACTAGCAAGCACTAGACGCAACTGGCATACGTTGCCTTCTAATAACAACAAAATTACATTTGTCTAGATTTGGTGCAAGTCTTGTTATCTATTCCGATAGAGAATTTTATTAAAAAGTTTTCTCATGATAATAATAATAATTTCGATATTTCTAAAAGAAAAAACTGGGAGCAAGTCATTTCGACTCATCCGGTAGTTCTAGGGTTAAAAATGAAAAAGGGTATCTCACGTTGCTACCCTCTTCTCTACTCTTTCCAGCATGCTACAGAATCTAACGATAGTGAATTAACTCGCATTATGCGTGATAGGCCACTTTTACAAGAACACATATTTTCCTCAAATAAAAACATGTTTATTATTCCATTTGCTTACAACACTGACGAAAGCAATTTCTAAGCATTTATTACAATAAAGAGACAAAACAACAAACATTGGCTGTGCCTGTTAGATCAGTTGCGCCCGACGGAGGGCTAATCCATAGATTACAAGTTTACATTTACAACCCTGACAGACAAGAAATCATTTCCGCTATGCTAAATTCAGTTCCAGCTGGATCACGCGAGCGTAGACGCTTACGCGACTCCGGAGACTTCGACGCATGGTAAAGACACCAGCGTTCCGACCGATGGCGTTCAAGTCTCCAGCGCTGCCTCGCTCCATAAATTAATTCTTCGCCGGATATCACTCTAGGATGCAAAAGATCTTCGAAAATGTTGTGCTGTTGGCGATCCAAAAATCGTGGGGCGTGATTTTTGTTCGGATTGCGGCAATCGTGCGCGAACGACGATCGGCGAACGGCGAGGAGGCCCTGGAGGCACGAGAGGCTGTAACTTTTTCCATCGGTGTCTCGATATTACAAGAACGGAGAGCGGCGTACCCACACGGATACACGCGAGCCGAGACAAATTGTTGCGGGCTGACGCAACCCGCGGAGAACACCTGTCTCGAAAAGTTACAAAATCCGTTTCCTGCGGCGCTGATTAACGCACCGACGCGCAACCTGCTCGCGTTGATTTACAAGGGAGCCGAAGCCGGGACTGGTATCCGAGTTTCATTAGTCGATCATTGATAAAATCGGACGCTCGGTTTCGCAAACCGCAAACTTCCACGTCCGAAGATCGGCTCTCGCTAATTCACCAACACCGCGGGGATCCTTCTCTCGGACGAAACGTTTTGCTGCGTCGCACAGTGGGCAATTTGGACAAAATCGGATTCAAGATCAAAGAACTTTCGATAGGAATGAGGTAGAGCGATGAAATTTTTTTTAAATCAAAGCCGAACCTTTGTAAAATATGGGAAAAATAGAGAGATTATTACCATCCGATCATTTCAACGATAAAATGACTTCATTAGTTTTTGTCACAAAAATCTAGTTTTTGCAAAATCCTGAGGTCGTAGACAAATTTTCAGACCAGATTTGAAATCAGCGTGGAAAAAATCTATGGGAAATGATGTATAGCATGTTAAGAAAAAATTTTTTCCGCGCGTGGTATTGGAAAAACCATAATTTTCTGGAAATTGTGCAAGTTTAACGAATTTTCTCAAGGTTAAAAAACCTTCGTACCATAATCTCCCTATTTTGCCCATATTCTACAAAGTTTCAGCTTTAATTTAAAAAAAGTTTCATTGCTCCACCTCACTTCTATCGAAAGTTCTTTGATTTTGAATCCGATTTCGTCCAAATTGCCCACTGTGCGTCGCAATTCTTTCACCAATTTTAATCAGTTAAATACAGGGTGTCCCGGGTTTTAATGGACAAACTTGGGGAGCATATCCTACAAGTGGAAATACGAAAAAAGTGTTATTTGAAGTTTCAAATAAAGTTAGAATTGACGACGGCGGATTTAACTTTACTGAACATTGAAAGCTCGAACGTGTTTATCTTATTTGTCTATCCATGTCATGTTCACTATTTTTATACGACTTGCTGTTAGTGTTAACGACCAGGCATGTTTGCTGTTAGCGTTAAGCACGACATTTTTAAATAATCCGATAAACACGTTCGACCTTTCAATGTTCAGCAAAGTAAAATCCACCGTCATCAATTCTACCTTTATTTGTTTATAACTTTGTAATAAAGCGTTTCTGAGCAAACTTCAAAAAACATTTTTTCCTCATTTCCACTTGTAGGATATGCTCCCCAAGTTCGTCAATTAAAACCCGGTACACCCTGTATAATCTCAATTGTTTGGAAATTCTTCTCACGCGGAGCGTAAACAATCCAAATGTATCGTGTGTATTTCTCGGAACACTGTTTGCATTTTTCAGGAATGAATTGCTTCCGATCCTGACCTAACTGCCACTGAATCTGTTACGTAAGAGAACCGGAAAAGGAAGTGGATTGGAAGATAATTGGAAATGAATCGAACCATCCACTCTAATTTTCCACTCTAACTTCCAGTGGCGCGTGAGATAATTCGAAACAAGTTGAATCGTCAGGTTGAAAGTCAGTATTGGAGCAACTTTTCGAGATAATGGCGGTCCGTTAGGGGAACACGCGTAAAGCCAAGTGCGCAGTGGTTTCGGTAGACAGGATCGGTTCGGCGCGGTCGGATCGAGGCTAGTTTATATAACGTAATGGGCATTAATAACACGGCATCGAGGTCAAATCCAGGCGGAATGCATAACGCGCGCGTACGAATGTCGGGAGGAATGCAACGTGCATTACGTACCGGCGGACAGGCGTGTGTGTGTGCGGCTCGGTTGGGTTGCGAGGCACGTTGCAAGAAACGCGAGGATATAACTACACCGTCGACTACCGACGCTATTACGAAACACGGTTTGCGCAGCGCGGTCTGCAGCGCAGCGCGCGTCGTTGCCCGACGATAATACCCTCTCGACAAAGAATATGCAATAACGCCGTCGTTCGAACGACGGGGAATAAAACCAGCCAGAAGGGGAATTCGATTGAACCTATTATCCTATATAATCCTATTCAAGGGTCCCGTGTTCGGAAGAGGATCGCGCCCATTGCTGCCGGAAGATGAAGTCATCAACGTTGCCTCGCTCGCCTATCGATTCAATGAAACCCCTCCGGTAATCGGCTGCACGCCAATTACTCCGTAATCGAGTTACGAAATGATATCGAGCAAAAACCCCGAGAACGATAACTAGCTTTCGCGGCTGCCCGTGGTGTAGCACCCGATCCGATTAATATTCCTAGCCTTCAGAAAGAGATAGAGAGAGAGAGAGAGACAGAGACTATTACGCCGCTTCCGCGTCGATTCCATCGACGCACTGGACTTCTCTTTCATCGCAGCCAACTGTAGCGTGCGTGGAGTTTGCTTTGCCAGCCGCAGAATAGTGGTCTAGGTTCGGTAGAACTCGTTTTCAGATTAATAGAACCTGTCTACGATCGGTAGAACGGCGTCTAGGATCAGCGAAACTGGTCTACGATCGGCAGAAACTCGTCCGAGGTCAGTAGAACTCCTCCGTGCTCGGTAGAGCTTGCCCGGCATCGGCCAAGTGCATCTAGGATCGGCGAAACTCGCCTGGAATCGGTAGCTCACGCCTAGGATCGGTAGAAGGCGTCTAGGATCGGCGAGACTGGTCTAGGATCAACGAAACTGGTCTACGATCAGCAGTACTCGCCCGAGGTCGATAGAACTCCTCTGTGCTCAATGGAGCTTGTCTAGGAGCAGCGAAACTCTTCTGGGATCGGTGGATCCCGCCTAGAATCGGTACAAAGCGTCTAGGATCAGCGAAACTGGTCTACGATCAGCTGGACTCGCCCGAGGTCAGTAGAACTCCTCTGTGATCGATAGAACTGCTCTGTGATCAGTAGAGCTTGCCCGGGGGGTCGGCGAAGTGCGTCTACGATCGGCAAAACTCGTCTGGAATCGGTAGATCATGCTTAGAATCGGTAGAAGACGTCTAGGATCAGCGAAACTGGTCTAGAATCAACGAAACTGGTCTTAGGGCAGCAGAACCTCGCTCGAGGTCAGTAGAACTCCTCTTTGATCAGTAGAGCTTGCCCGGGACCAGCGAAATGGATCCCAGGATCATCGAAAGTCGTCTAGAATCGGTAGATTCCGCCTAGGATCGGCAGAAGGCGTCTAGGATCAGCAAAACAGGTCTACGATGAGCAGTACTCGTCCGAGGTTGGTAGAACTTTTCTTTGATCAATAGAGCTTGCCCGGGACCAGCGAAATGGATCCTAGGATCATCGAAACTCGTCCGGAATCGGTAGATCCCGCCTAGGATCGGTAGAAGGCGTCTAGGATCAGCGAAACTGGTCTACGATCAGCTGGACTCGCCCGAGGTCAGTAGAACTCTTGTGTGATCGATAGAACTGCTCTGTGATCAGTAGAGCTTGCCTGGGGGATCGGCGAAGTGCGTCTAGGATCGTAAAACTCGTCTGGTATCGGTAGATCATGCTTAGAATCGGTAGAAGACGTCTAGGATCAGCGAAACTGGTCTAGAATCAACGAAACTGGTTTAAGAGCTGCAGGACCTTGCCCGAGATCAGTAGAACTCCTCTTTGATCAATAGAGCTTTCCTAGGATCAGCGAAATGGATCCCAGGATCATCGAAAGTCGTCTAGAATCGGTAGATCCCGCCTAGAATCGGTAGAAGGCGTCTAGGATCAGCGAAACTGGTCTACGATGAGCAGAACTCGTCCGAGGTTGGTAGAACTCCTCTTTGATCAATAGAGCTTGCCCGGGACCAGCGAAATGGATCCTAGGATCATCGAAACTCGTCCGGAATCGGTAGATCCCGCCTAGGATCGGTAGAAGGCGTCTAGGATCAGCGAAACTGGTCTAGAATCAACAGAACCAGTCCAAGTTCAGTAGAACTCCTCCGAGATCAGAGTTGGTCTGGGATCAGCAAAATCCGTCCAGAATCTGAGCAGCGAAGAGTTGGAGCTTTCTTTCACGCGTCGATGGACTAGGCAAGAGCGCATTCAAGCTAATTATTTACGCCTCGATGACACTCTATCCTCTAAACTCCAGTCCCGAACCGTCCCACTTATCTTTTACTCGCCCCATTTTCTCCCACAGGATCTCTCATCCACTTCTTGCATCTCCTCGCACCCTTACCTCCCCTTCTAACCTCGAAACCATTCGTTTGCCCTCGACACTCGAGTCGATGCGTTCCAAGCAAACGTTCCTGAACAATTTTTCTGGGTTTTTTACAAACACACGAGACTGGAGATCTGTCAGTTTCAATAAACAAGCAGTATTTTACGAGGTTCCTACTAAAACAAAAAACCAGTGGTTTCAATAAGAACTTGTAAGCAGTAAGATACGTTCTTGAGTGTTGACTTTGACTGTCACGCTATGTTACGCTGTGCCATTTTTTCTAGACATTTCACGTCTTAAATAAGTAAGCAATCAATTAAAAATGCATACCACCGTGTTTGTACATGTCTTTGCTGCGTCTGTACAGAGCCTTTCTTTTTCTCGATACGAACACTAAATCTCTCGACATTAAGAGAATCTCTCTGCGGCAGCCATCTTGTGGCGTCATACTTGCTTCAGAAAGCGAGTATATTCTGCCGAACATTACAAATTACTCCGCGATGAGGTAGAAATTCGCAATTTGGCCTCTGGACGGACGTAGATTGGACTTTTAGGAAACACAAGTGACCACTTTTAAATTGCTCTTTAAGATTTTGACCCTTGCAAGTTCATACACGTATATGGATTTCATGTACGTGTGTGGTTACACAGGGTCGACCTGCCGGCCCCGTTAAGCGATCATAGAGTGAACTTAGGATCGTCTAATTATCTCATATATTCCTCCCCTCCCCTCTACTTTCGGAGGGTTCGGATCCAAACATTGAAGACTCCTCGGTTCAACTTGGAAGACGCTGAATCCCACCACGAGATTCTGTAGATTCAAGGGAAGGTAGATTGAAGGATTCACCGAGGTTCAAATATGAGTTTTCTGAAAAAGCTAGGGAGTATAGCTGGCCCCCGGTTGTAGGTATCTCGTTCATTCATTAAGGTGCGCGCGCGCGATCGAGGTCCACGAGATCTCCACAGCCTCGGTACATACAGCGAAGGCAGTGCCAAGCCTTGGCTTAGATTCCAGGTTTGTCTTGTACGCTAACTCTTGCCATTGGCGTAGCCCGAGAGAGCCGTACACGCCGGGTCTCCTTTTCTTTGTGTACCGCGAGCGGCGCACTTTCTCCAGCGGAGCCAGCGGCGACGGTGACACACACGCGTAATTGCATACTTTCGTCGACGAGTTACGATGAAAGTTCCCAGCCAGAAATCGGGAAAGGCGTTATCGCCGCCGAGAGCCTACGCGCTCCTCCCGCCCAGGGCAGATCGAGGGAAGACTTTTATTCTTCTTCTGGCATTGTGCCGTTTCGTCGGAGAAGTCGCGGGGGACCAGATGCAAACGAATCTCGCACAGGATACAGGACTCGGGAGGAATCGGGCCGACCGATCGAACCAGGAAACCGATTTCAAGGAGAGAGGATTTCGAGGAGAGAGAAACACACGCGAGAGGCCTCCGTGGCAGAAACTCTGGCGACTTCTACGCCTCTGCCCTCTCTCACACGTACACACCTTCACTATTTAGCGGCACTTCGTAATAACCGCTGGCAAAGGCATTCGAGCCACGACCAAGGAATCTCATTCCGTTCACCTCGATGACGGAATTCCGATAGCGAAGCCTAACCCGATCCAACGATCCACGATCCACGATCCACGATCCTGCTTGCCGCTAAAGAGGGAGAGAGATAGAGAGAAAGTATGACTCCGAGATCGAGAACCACGGTCCTTCCGAAACGAGACACCTGAAACCGCTTCAGGTTCGAATCACCGTTCGATTTCGATGCAGCATTGTGAAATCTGCAAACGGAGAAATGTAGAATTGAATTTTGAGAAGGTTTTAAGGCTTCGACCGCGAACGTTGGATAATAGTCCTTAAACAGCTTGTATGATTTTAGGAATGTCAATGTATTATTTTCAGTCTATGAAAATTCGTGGAGCGAGAAGAAAGTTTCTTCTTTTGGTTACAGTTTGTTGGAATTGACCAAGAAAATCTAAAATAAAAATTGTCTGCGAATTTTTGGACTTGCACCGGTGGGCCACAATACAAATTTCATGTTAAAAATTTTATAATGCCAAAGAACTGAGGAATATATTATAATAGCGGTACAATCTTGCCAGTAGCACATTTTTCTTAGCGGTGGTAAGAAAGAATTAAGAATTGAGCTTAATTTATTTTCACTACATTAATTCTTTTAAAATTTAATTTTGTCTTGAAATTCCCCTAAATTCAAGCTAAAATTTAAGTAATATTAAAATTTCTCTTAATTTATCTTCACTGTAGTAATTCTTATAAAACTTAATTTTTTCTTGAAATTCCCCTAAATTCAAGCTAAAATTTTGGTAATATAAAAATTTCTCTTAATTTATCTTCACTGTAGCAATTCTTATGAAATTTAATTTTGTCTTGAAATTCCCCTAAATTCAAGCTAAAATTTAGGTAATATAAAAATTTCTCTTAATTTATCTTCACTATAGAAATTCTTATGAAACTTAATTCTGTCTTGAAATTCCACAAAATTCAAGCTAAAATTTAAGTAATATAAAAATTTCTCTTAATTTATCTTCACTGTAGCAATTCTTATGAAACTTAATTCTGTCTTGAAATTCCTTTAAATTCAAGCTAAAATTGAAGTAATGTAAAAATTTCTCTGAATTTATCATCACTATAGCAATTCTTATGAAATTTAATTCTGTCTTGAAATTCCTTTAAATTCAAGCTAAAATTGAAGTAATGTAAAAATTTCTCTTAATTTATCTTCACTATAGCAATTCTTATAAAACTTAATTCTGTCTTGAAATTCCTTTAAATTCAAGCTAAAATTGAAGTAATGTAAAAATTTCTCTTAATTTATCTTCACTATAGCAATTCTTATGAAACTTAATTTTGTCTTGAAATTCCTTTAAATTCAAGCTAAAATTGGAGTAATGTAAAAATTTCTCTTAATTTATCTTCACTGTAGCAATTCTTATAAAACTTAATTCTGTCTTGAAATTCCTTTAAATTCAAGCTAAAATTGGAGTAATGTAAAAATTTCTCTTAATTTATCTTGACTATAGCAATTCTTATGAAACTTAATTTTGTCTTGAAATTCCTTTAAATTCAAGCTAAAATTAAAGTAATGTAAAAATTTCTCTTAATTTATCTTCACTGTAGTAATTCTTATAAAACTTAATTCTGTCTTGAAATTCCCCAAAATTCAAACCAAGGTAGCTAAAAAAGTCACGCGTGACCACCATGGCCCAAACGAAAAGTGAAGCGCCGGTCCCGTGGGACCGCCGCGGCAGCGAAAGTGTTAACAAGGAACCTGTGACCACTCTGGCAGTCGACGCGTTAAAGTCCAAGGGTTTTAATTATCGACACCGGTCAAGGGTCTTGGTCGTTCGCGGTCACCCTGCGAAGAGTCGGCAGTTTCCTCGGAGACGTTTGCGATTGCGGAACTTTTCCCCGATCGAATTGTCTCCCGCATGCATTTCCGTTGCACGGCGCAGTTTCGCGGTGCGTCTCGCTCGTCGTCGACGAGGCGAGCACCGAGGAGAAAGCACGCGCGACGTTCGTGTCGTGTCCCGACAATATTATCGTGGTCCGTCTAACGTACGGCCCGTGTCTTTTACCCCGTTAACCTAGAAGCTATCTCGTGCGTCATCGCGACGAGGCCGCAACTTTCGTTGTTCGAGGTCGAAAAATCGGGGTACGGGTACGGGTACAGGTACAGGTACAGGTACGGGTACAGGTACAGGTACGGGTACAGGTACAGGTACGGAGTACAGGTACACGGGGAACGCGCGCTGCACGCGCCAACTTCAACCGGCACGTATGTAACGCCGGGTAAACGACTTCGAGCGCCGTCTTCCAGCTTGTAGTTAACGGTATACGTTGTGCCTAATACGAGTCTCTCCTGTCTGTCGGGGATTAAGGCTGGATTCTCTCTCTCTCTCTCTCTCTCTCTCTCTCTCTCATCCTCTCAGTCTCCCCGTCGGAAGGTTCACGATCGATCGCCTATCGTCGAACAAATTGTGACGTTTGACGCGCACCCCTCGGAGCCTGGAGATATCCTGTCGGTGCAGCGGGACTTTCCAGATCGGATCGAAACTGCATCTACTATTGCATCTTCTTCGAACCGTTTACAGTTTTAGCAATTTTTTCGACTGCCAACTGCTTTTTGAAAATCTTTACCCCGTTCCGGACACGCAAACGGAAGTCAATTATTGTTGATTTTAATCGACCTTGTTATTGCCCCCCTACGTTTAACCCCTTGCACTGCGATTTATTTTTCTTTTTCTTTTTTAGAAATCTCTTACGAGATTTATTATTACGTAATGCTTAGTACAGAGTATCACTAAGTGTATTGTATACGGTTTCAGTGGTTAGAACTTTTTTGTAATTTTAATTTCCTAAACAGCAAGGAGAAAATTTGTATCTATTGTGCGCCTGTATGTTCTCCAAAAGCGGTGCATTAAAAACGTCAAAATAGAATTTTATTTCGGTTTAAAGGGAAATTAATAACACACTGTGTTATTCTGTTCAGAATCTTCATCATGAGTACGACTCCGTATTGTAGGGCAAAGGTTCAACCCTTTGTACTCGAAGCTGTTTCAACTCCAAAACGAAACATTTCTTCCGATCTAGAATATTTCCCTTCTGTACAATATTTTATTTCATGTTATACGTACGAAAATGGTGCAATTTGTGCGATACTGAGATGTTTAGTAATTTATTAAGTACAAACAAATTTGATAATGCTAAAAATATTTTAGTGACACCTTACAGTCGCCATTCGAGTGCTAAGGGTTAATAATGACTGGAGGATATCTTTGAAGAAACTTGAGTGACTAGGGTGACTTTGATCTATGAGTAACTAGAGGATCTTTATATAAAATACAAATTTTCCTGTAATCCTACAACATTTTTTTCTTGTAGGTTTTCTTGTAATCCTACAAGATGCGTAGAAGTTGGTATTAACCCTTTGCACTCGAGTGGTGTCTCTGAAGCACCACTAGAAATTCTGGCATTATTTCAAAGAAATTACAAGAAATATTGCAAAATATTTGTTACGTTACAAGATTTGTATTCAATATATTACTAAACATGTAAATATTATGAAGACAAGACGGAAGAAAAATTTCGTTTTACAATGAAAATAGCGCCGAGTGCAAAGGGTTAATATAATGTGTAACGTCACTAACGAGATGTACAAAGACACGTGGATAAAGATTCTCAAAATTCCATTAGGTCGACATTCTCAAATTCTTTGGATCTTCCCACTATTTTAAATGTCATCTATTCAATCACGCCACGAATGCATGAAACCCTTGGTCAAAGTAATAGCGTCGCTCACGGACAGCTTAGTCAGCCAGGGTTAAAAGCTCTCGACGGGACATAATGGAAACAAAGGGAGCAGAAAAAGAGTATCGCCTGCCTGGTATCGGATGGCGTGATCCAGAAATCGGAGGGAGGATCGTACGCCGAGAAAGAAAGTAATCCGCGGGGCTTAACGAGGATCCTCGAGGAGGGGGGGCAGAATCGAAAAGCCGTGTCGTCGGCCAAGGAGAATCGGTGCCGATGAAAGGAAGGAATTTGGTGAATGGGAGTGCCGCGACTCGTTTTTCCACTACAATGCCGGTCGCCGGTTGCGAGACCGAGAGAAACGGTCATCGTGCACAGTGCGCACCGCTGCACCGCTGCACCGCTGCACCGCTGCACCGGCTACCGAGGAATTTCTCTGGATCCACATCGATCGGGGTGGATCTATCCTCCCGCTTGGGCGCGATACGCATCCACTGTAATTCCTCCTGTTCTCGAAAAGACCTCGATCCGACGGATCTGACGTCATCCTCGATCAGGACGGGTGACGAAGATTCTGAACAGAGTCTGATAAACATGTGTGTTATTAATTTCCGAAATAAAATTCTTTGGGGTTGTGAACTCTTTGCACTCCAATGTCGAGGCTAAGGCGACATTTAACAGGTGTTTGCAAAATTCCGGAGTGCAAAGGGTTGATGTACTGTGAGGGGATTACTAATTATACAAAAGTTCTGATCACCGAAACTGTAAAATAAATCGTAGTGCGAGGAGTTAGTGCTAATTTGAGAGAGCTCGTAACTTAATTTCGTCGAAACTGGGTGCCAGTCGTGTCAAGTAATGTCTAGAGTCAATTTCAGTCTTTTCTTGCAAGCTTTTGAAATTAATGTCAACCCATATAATTAAAGTAAGTTTTGTATTTAATTTGTTAAGGGGGAGTGAGAAGCTTGAATCCCAAAGAGAGAGAGAGAAGTTTGCACAGAGAGAGAGAGAGCAAAAGAAAGCTCGATTCAGAAGCGATTGCGCGGAGGAGGGGAGGGGAGGGGAAGCTCCCAAGAGAGGGGGAGAGCGCCAAAGAGAGCGAGGGAGGGGAAGTCGGGGGACAGAGGCAGAAAGATAGAGATTCACGGTCGGCCGGCGATAGCGTTGGCCGGCAAACAATTCGAGCGTAAAAATAAGCTTGTTTGCGAGCGAACTCGATAACGCGTTCGGAGCTCTATCGAACGAGTCAATAGCCTAACCGTTGCAACGGTCGTCGAGGGACGGAAGCGGAGGGGGCAACGTTCGTGTAAATTCGGTCGCGCATTAACGCGTCCCCGGTAAAAATCGCGTTTAATCGTCGCGCGATCGTCCGACATTTTTCACGCTGCTTACGAGCAGCGGGCTCCCCTTTCCGGCGAGCCGACCACGAAAAATCGCGCAATTAGCGTGGCGGCGCGGTATCGAGGCCGACAACGAGATGGGGGAGGGAGGGGAGACGGTCAGAGGGTGAAAAATGAAGAAAAAAAAAGAAGAAGCGAGATTGGCCGGGAGTAAAGTCAGAAGTTTCACGGTGCAGATCCGCGATAGCGAACCGAACGACGATACCGAGAGGCCGAGGGGAGGGGGAGAGGTGGGTGTCCTTGAAACATGGTAGTTAACCACCACCAGCATCGGCCACGAGGGTCCATTACCATCGGCGCGGACCCCGTCCTCCGAGAGGAGAGACGAGAGCCGAGTGTAGGCCGAGAGGTGCGTGCACGATCGACAAATACACGCGAACATAGTCGCGTCGCGTCACCGACTAATTCTAGTCTCCTATTGTGCACTATAATCAAGACTGTCCTAAGCTCGCCGAAATTATCCAGCCCCTATACCAACGCAACGTTCTCCAAACGATTGCCACAGCACTTTCTAGATGAGTGCAGTGATTTCTCTATATATGTCGCCAGGGCCTGGATCGTAAACGTCGCGGAATTATCCCCACTACCGCGGGGTATACCCCGTGAGGGGCCGCGAAGCTCGATACGCAAGGCAAGACCCGTGTTGTTGACATATATCGAGAATTAATTAGTTTAAAAAACAAAGAAAAATTGGTAGTTATAGTATTGTATCCTTGACGGGTTCTAATATCTTTAATGTACAATTATCGAGATTGCAAGGACGCATCCGTGAGAAATTATTCAACTTTAATTCTTTGGGTATGTGCTATGAAAAGAAATAGCTAAAAATTTAGGTAGATGAATTCTTGTTATTTTTATAAAATAATGTGAAATTAAGTAATTTCTAGAGGCCGGGAAACCCAGTGATAATACAATAAGACTGCGGATCTTTATGCAAAATAAAAATTTCCCACGTCGATTCTTTCTCTAACAATACTAGCAAAATAAACATTGATGTCCTCAAATTATTTAAATTGTTCTATGTCCTTGAATTGCAACCACTCATGTTTGCCACGAACGCATCAAATCCGCAGTCCAATAACAACCGAAGCCAGTGTGACATATTTTCCGAAAATTCGATACCGGCTAGAAAAATGGCGTCGAAGTCAGCTTTCAAAATGGATGCAAACTACATTCCATCGCAATTATTGTTACTCTTTTCGACTCGTTCGGAATGTGCACGCGAGCAAATCGACCGGAACGGTAAAATAAACAATTCAGACACGGTGGGCGTTGAACATGCTTTTTATCCATCGTGTCCGAAGTCCGCAATCAGATTCACGGTTCCCGGGTGTAAATTATTCGCGCGTGCAGAACGGACGGGCTGTTTAGGAGCGATCCTAAGGGCCGCGAAATTGGATCGAAATTTAAAAGACCCCGGTTTTCGTCCTCGTCCTTTTTCAAATGGGAGGGGGGAGAGGGGGTCTTGTGGGGCCCTGGTCGCTTTATGCAAATGCGAACGGCGGTAGCACGGACCAGGTAGCCGGCTCGTAATTTACCGAAAATATAGTCGAGGCTCACAGGTGCAAGATCCCCGCTTAATGGCGGTGCTTAAGACCGCCGGCCCCTCGTTGCGTCGCGTCGAATCGAACCGACTCTCTCCCCTGATTTTGTCAACGCGTGCCGCTCCTGTTACCGTTCCCCGAACTTGTAATAAACTGAAATTCGCATTATCATAAGCTTCTCCGTTCGTTTAGTTCGTTAACCCATTAAATCGCCGAGCGAATCAACACAAAACTCGCCGATCGGAAGCCATCGGGATACGGAATATACGAGACAGTTATTATAAGGAAGTACTTGACCCTTACGCTACAAAATAAACGTCTCGAAATTAGTTTGCCCGTTCCATCGAGCGTGTACAAGCAGTAGCACGCGGTCAAGCAGTTGAATGGTCAATCAGAGGAACTGGATATTCGCAGAGGGCCAGGATGTCTCCGAACCGATTATGCACACGATCCGTCTCTCGATCGGGATCTAATTCGGGATCTAATTTCGCCCGTGGTCGAGAAAAAGAGGACAGAGCCGGCAGATAAGATTGCCGCGTGTTTCGCGCGGTCGCGAGCGACGCGGAAATTCCAGCGTTCCTCTCTTCCTATTTCAAGAAACGAGCAACGCGGTACCGACTACTCTCGGCGACGGCTTTGAAGACCGGCAGGAGACCCTTACCAGGAAATACGTGCGCTTCGCGAGAGAAAGAGGGAGGAGAGACAGAGAGAGAGAGGGAGAGAGAGAGAGAGAGAGAGAGAGAGAGAGTTCTCGTTGGTCCGCGTCTCTATCGGCTCTGTTTTCTCTTATTCCCGCGGGCGTCCTGTTCTTTTTGCACCGGTTCCCGGGCTTCCTCCTCTTCGCGACAGTCTCTAGGAACGATTGCTCATTCGTCACGAACAGGTGCGGGCTTGATAAACGAAACTGCTCTCCTCGAACTGCGGTTTACCTGGAAATTAGGGGAGGCGGTGCGCGACCGCAGCAGAAGAGCGACAACGCCGGAGAGACACGCTCCTAATCGCGGCAGGCCGGATCGAATTTCGCCTGGATCGTTACTCCGTGAAATCGTGTCGCGATCAACCTGGCGCAACAACGGGGCACAGTCGCGTTTCTGCCGGAGCGAACGATAACTGTACCTTGATTAGGGGCTCTACGGTCGCGTCCACGCGATTCGCAAGATTTACAAGCGAAACCGTAATCGGCGGACGCCCGTTTTCCTCCTCGCTAACGAGGATTTCGCGTCCGCCGCGACCACGGTGAATGCAATCAGCTCCCGGCTACCGGTGCAAGATCGTTAACAGGGATTTATAATAAAGACGGGACGAGAGATAATGGCGGATAACGCGGCCGGCCAAGAGGAAGACGCTCATTGACGTATCACATGGCTTCGCGCGTTTAGAACGTGCCTGGCGACGCGCACCGAGGCAGCCATTCCTTTCAAGATCTTCTTCCGATTCTTTCCACTTCTCCACCATTTTGTATTTCGCCTGTCGATCTTTCTCGCAAACGCGTACGCAATCTGCAATCTGTACGATTTTTTCCGGAGCGATTTGTTTGTCCTTAGTCATTTCCTGGTAGAAGACAGATGGCACGAAAATATTTTCCTCTCACTATTAACCCCTTGCACTATTATTTATTTTGTGATTATAATGATTAGAAATTCCTTTTTTAATGATTAATTTTTAATGATTAGAAATTCATCGTGCAGAATTTCGTAGGGAAAAAAGGGTCGTTTATGTTTATTGTATGCCTATGTTTTCTCCAAAGAATACAAAATAGAATTTCAGAATAGATGGAAATAAAATAGAATTTTATTTCGGTTTAAAGGAAATTAATAACATCGTAGATATTGTAGACTAGATATTGTGGGGCAAGGGGTTAATCCTGAAAGAAATCATTTCCTGATAGAAGAGATATTTAAATCCGTCTTTTATGTGCGCTTACTCTAATAATTGAGCGTTGATGGCACTTAAATGGAGTGCAGAGCTAAAGTGGAAATATTCTTCAAAATGATTCTATCATATCAAACAGAAGCAAGAAAATATTTCCTTCCAACTATTAATCCCTGAAGAAATCATTTCCTGCTGGAAGGAAGACGTTTAACACTAGGTTTACGGAGCACTAAAAATGACTATTTTACATTACTTTATAAAAATAACACGAATGTATCGATCAAAGTTTGTAGCCATTTTTTTAAATAATATATACCCAAAGAAATCAATTTGTTAAATAATTGCTCATGGATGCATTTTCACAATCTCAATATTCGCAATTGAAAAATATTAGAATCCGTCATTTTGACGGGTCCCGTAAATCTAGTGTTAAATTCGTCTTTTATCTGCCTTTACTCTAACAATTAATTGAAATAACATTTAAATAGAGTGCAGAGCAGAAGGTAGAAACACGAGACACCAAGGTTTCTTCCGGTACACGATACTGATAATTATCAGACTGCGGATATCATGCACTTACGACAAAAATGAATGGGTGAAATCTAAACCTGCAAATATACCAAGAAATTGTAAGAATATTGTTATAGTCGACTTGTTAAAATGATCGAAAGAGTTTTATTTGGCTCCTGTTCCCCCGACTTGAAAAATTTTTATTTTGCACCAACATCCGCAGTGTAATAATTAGTACAATAGCCCCATATTTGGTGAATTCTATGTGAAATTTCTCTGTGAACTAATCCCGATAATGTACGATGGACAGACACTCTCGAGTGTCGTCCAACTTTTTGTAATTCCCGTTCACGCTGCAACGCGTCTTCCGGACAGGAGCCGCGCGAGTCACGGGTCTCGCTTTTAACGGGCATACTTTTGACAGCTTCCATAAAGCTCGTGAAGCCCCGTGTGTGACAACGACCTTGTCGTCGGCGGGCCTGAGAATGGCCCTTAGTCATCGCAGGAATGTCGAGCGACGCATACGACCCGATGCACTTCCTCTATCTGACAGAGGCTAAACGAAACGACGCGGTTACGCGTACTATCGAATATTCTTAATGGACCTTCCCGATTGGAGTACATACTCGGGTGTAATGGACCGGAAGCATCTGGGTCGGCTCCTCTCAAAATTTCTCTGCGCCCAACATTTTTCCAAAGTCCGATCAAACCCCGAATTCGACTCTATCGTACCGTACTTCTAACACCTGTACTGCAGTTAAACAGCCGTTTAACACTAAGTTTACGGGACCCGTCAAAATGACGGGTTCTGACATTTTTAATTTACAATTCTGAAAATTCTAAAGATACATCCGTGAGGAATTATTCAACGAATTTATTTCTTCGGGTATATGTTATTAAAAAGAAATGGCTAACAATTTGGGCAGCACATTCTCGTTATTTTTATAAAGTAATGTAAAATAGTCGCTTGTAGTGCTCCGTAAACCTAGTGTTAACGAATCTAGTATATACTATCAATAACTGCTTTACAGGCCCTGAAGTAGAATATTCCTCTGTGGTTCGACTCGATCGAGAATAAACTAGATTCAAATGCGTTCGATAAAGAATTCGTAGATTCGGATAATCGAGAGCTCTACCGGCACTCGATAATTCAGGGGAAAAGGTTGGACGATCCTAATTCAGAGGCCCCGAGCAGGCCAGTTTCCCACCGAAGCGGCAACCATAAGCGGAATCCGACACGGAGTCGCGCATAAATCCGGGATAAACGCGTTTACCCGAGGCTGCCGATAACGAGGATAAGAGGATCAACGTTAAGGTAGGTTTGCACGTTGCGCCAGGTGTCGGACGGTTCGAGTTCTCGAATACCTGAACTATCGTGACGAGTGGAAGAGAGAGAGAGAGAGAGATAGCGACTCGCAGTGAGCGAGTACGGTCAATGCACCAGCCCAGTTTTCAAAATAACTTCAAACGCGGCTCTGCCGTATGAGCCTGTGTCTCCTCCATCCTCCTTTCCCTCCCCCTTCCCCAGTTTCACGGAATCGAGAATATCCTCGGACATTCGCAGACTCTGTCTCTTGACCAGGCGCCAAATCGCCCACTTTATATTTGCCGGCCGCCACCGGAATATGCACGGGCCGATTCTATAATCGCGCGGCCGTCGTCTGCCGAGTGAATCACCCCCGGGGTGGCAGAAATCGAGCATCGAAAACGCGCCCCGTAACGGCGACGAATTTTCCCGTTGCACCGTGTGTCCCCTGTTCCGCGAACACCGCGCGAGACGCAACCTCTGCGCCGCCTTTTTACCTCGATCCTCTGCTGTCCGCGCTTCCGGTGCAAGCCCAGCAACGTTCTCGAGATCCTGAGGAGGTCCGTCGGTTCGCACAGACGCATCACTTTCACGCGCGACTACCCAGTTCACACAGTTCGTCTACCACAGGATCTTCTTCAAAACAATCATGTCGAACAGAAACGCGGAAATATTTCCTTCGAACTGTTAATCCCGAAAGAAATTGCCTACACCATGTCGCAACACCTTCTCGTTCGCGATCCAGAGAAACTATCGTTGCCGTTCGAACAACTCGTTGAAAATATCCCCGGCTGTGTATACTTCGACAAGAAAAAACTATTGAACAACAGTAGGTAATAACGTAAACACACTGAACACTCGCGGGATTCACAGTGCCGAGCGAGACGCCGAAGACGTCGAAACAAGCACCGCGGATACCGGTGCCGATTTTTCAAGTTTTCCCGTTGTAATTTTACCGGATTGATTGATCGTCTCTCGTCGCGAGAGTGTTCTAACGATTTAACGTCGGCCGAGCAGGAAGGGCTCTCTTTCTCGTTGGACCATCGGCTTCGACTGGCACGATCGATGGTCACGGGATCGACTGACAGGCGGGCCAGGGTGTGGATGGCTTACCGATTATCGTTCGACGACACTCTGGTGGTCGGCCGGCAAAGTAAAGCCACCCCCGAAGTCGTTATAGCTCGCCGGCGCGGTGCGGCGTTTACGCTCGGATTTCCTTTCGCCTCTTATCGCTGACATAGAGAAACCGTATAGCTGGACTCTCTTTATCTGCCGGGCACGTTACACGGGAGCAATGTAACAGCAACGTTTGTACGACTCCGGGGATAATCGACGTCGTTGCGATTCGTCGATCTGTTTCATCGGTCGATTACAGGACTCTAAGCGGGGAGAGAAACGACTGTTTGAAATGCTTCTGATTAAACAGCCCCTCCCATTGCTGATACGACAGATTCTGGATCAATTCGGATCCAGATTTTAGTCGGTGCGAAAGATCTCACGCGTGCGACGCGAATAATCTCATTTTAATCTCCATCTTGCCTTAAGCTCCCCGAAGAAATAATTTACAAAGCCAATTCTTTTCTTCTTCTTCTTATTCCCCCCCCCCCCATCACATTAATTTTTTGTTGCAGTATCAATTACTCGTCAGAGGATAAATTCGTGAAATTACGAGTTAATTAGGTGTTAAAGATGAGTGGACCCTTCGTGGTCCAATTAGGAGGATTTTTTTGTCCGAACTGTGGTCCAATTAGTGGCACTGTTGGAAATTTGTCCAATAATTATGTATTTTATTGAATATCATCCCATTCGTCAATAATGTCACAATTACACGGTACTTAACACGTTCGCTACCAGCCCCTGCTTTGGCAACAGTCCTCATAGTTACAACATTTTAATAAATGCAACACACTCTTCTATGAAATCCATTCTTTTCTCAAAGAGTGCAAACTATCTGTTTTATTCGTGTCTCACTGTTAATTTCTAAAAAAAAAGCCTGTCCTTTTGTCTTCTCTGTAGCATTGTAACTCCAAAATTGTGAAGCGAAATAAACTATAATTCCCGTTGGATTTCCGCGCGTTTTCCAGCGAAGTATCTTCGCTTTCCCCGGACGATTATCAATATCCATTATTGCGAACGCCACGCTTCCGCCGGTTTATGGAGCGTTAATATTCCTCGTAGCAGAATCAGGAACAGCTTCTCGTTAATCAATCGCCGCGTTTTATGCGCCGCGCCGAGCGATAATCGATCGTCAACCGGCATTTTTGCGACGAACGTTTACGGATCGTTGCGCTTTACGACGCGATGCCAAGCGCGACTGCTCCACAAAGAACCTAACAGCTCCTTTTCAATTAACTTTTGAACGCCCGAAGATGGCCGAGCGAGAACCGATCGAACGATCCTTTTGCAGGCGTTTCAATTGCAATTATTAGATCGCGGATTTGTGACAAAACTGTGCAGATCGATTCGAGATCAGTGGCCATATTTAAGCTATTTAACCCCCTAACTAATTTTACTAGTTTTACGGTTTCAGTGACTGGAACTTTTTTTTCAATTTCCTGAAAAAGGAGAAAATTTATATCTACTGCAAAATAGAATTTTATTTCGGTTCAACACTTTGACTGCCGAACTAGAAACCTGAAAAATTCCATAAAATCAAACTATTTAATGATATAAAAATTGAGAAAAATTGAATGTACGATATTGAGTAGTCCTCCAACTTTAGAATCTGTAAAATGCAAGAAATGCCAAATATGGTACAATGAATATATTAACCTAAAAATGAATTTTAAAACCTGGACAAATAATTACGTCACCTAGGCAATGTGTTTAAAAATGATATTGCACTATCTATATCTATGCAGACTATTAAACGTCCACGCAGATACCGTATCCGGCAATTTTATTTCTAAAAATCCGCAGTCTAGTAATTATTTACGCGTACCCGCGAGATCGTGTTAACTTTGAACAAACCGGAGAATTCTTACCGGGGAACTGATTAACGTTCCGCGAACCTGTCAGCGATATCGATTTTTCGCGGAACGGATCGAAGAGAATTTCCACCGCGATTCAAACATGATCGAGCACACGGAGACCGAGCGTAAATCGTTCCGCGACAAAAATCTTTGGAATGTAGAAGTTTCGAAATTAGCACCTAATGTATATCCACGAATAACGATGTAATATAACATCGAACGGCACAATAAATAAGCACGGACTAATTAACAGAGAAGAAGCAATTCTGGAAGGCTCCGTCATTCTACCCTAGAATCACCTAACTCAAAGCGAACCTCTCGTTGAACGTTTCCGTTCCCCTCAGAATCGTCAAAATAAAATCGCCGTTTAATATGCGATGTTTATGATCGAGAACAATTGTTCGATAGAATACGGAAAAGCTCGGAAAATAGGGTTTTCTCCTATGCTTTGAAAACCTGGGGACAATGGCGTCGGCCCCGGTTGGCCGACATCGAATAGTAATCGTTCGATGGGCCTGTCTCGCGACGAACGATCGAAACAATGCCAGGCGCCTGCAACAATGGATCATTCGGAAATTACCACGCGTGAATTTCCCCGGTTTATTGAGCTAAGCTGGGTCTCGTTTATGGCTGTCGTCGTCGCAACACCCTGAGGAACCGCGTCGCGCGTCGACGCTCGAGTCAACGAGCGCGTGCCCGCCACGAACGTAAACGCTCCTAATCCACTTTCGAGGGAGACAGTAGGCCAAACGATAAATTCAGCGCAGCCTTCGGGGAATATCGGTCGTTTCGACTCGGCCGATCGACTCCTGGCTGCTTGCCGGCCATTGTTGCCCGTTAAAAACCACGGCAGATTCATTGTCTCGGACGTTGCGAAACTGCTCGTTCGCGAGTTCAGTTTTCTCGTGGTTTTTACGCAACATTCCCGAGAAAGGCAACCACAGCTTCGCGATAACGGGGGAACCTAATCGGAAGCGAACTTATTATTTTATACACAGCGTTTGCAAATCGGAGATTCCCTCAGGAATTCTCTCGGGGGTGCCAGATTCCCGGTTTGTAACCAATTATTGGTAAAAACTTCTCGATTTTGTCGACTTAAATCATGAAGAGTGAAACGAATGGTGGCAGGGGACGTGTTAATAGAACTTTTCCTGAATAATTAACTAGTTCATCGAGAATCCTTGTCTTCGTAATTTAGACTTCTCTCAGGGGTGCCAGATTCCCGGTTTGTAACCTCTCATTGATAAAGACCTCTCGATTTTATCGACTTCAACCACGAAGATTGAAACGAATGGTGGTAGGAGACGTGTTAATAGAACTTTTCCTGAATAATTAACTAGTTCATCGAGAATCCTTGTCTTCGTAATTTAGAGTTCTCTCGGGGGTGCCAGATTCCCGGTTTGTAACCTCTCATTGATAAAGACCTCTCGATTTTATCGACTTCAACCACGAAGATTGAAACGAATGGTGGCAGGAGACGTGTTAATAGAACTTTTCCTGAATAATTAACTAGTTCATCGAGAATCCTTGTCTTCGTAATTTAGAGTTCTCTCGGGGGTGCCAGATTCCCGGTTTGTAACCTCTCATTGATAAAGACCTCTCGATTTTATCGACTTCAACCACGAAGATTGAAACGAATGGTGGCAGGGGACGTGTTAATAGAACTTTTCCTGAATAATTAACTAGTTCATCGAGAATCCTTGTCTTCGTAATTTAGAGTTCTCTCGGGGATGCCAGATTCCCAGTTTGTAACCTCTCATTGATAAAGACCTCTCGATTTTATCGACTTCAACCACGAAGATTGAAACGAATGGTGGTAGGAGACGTGTTAATAGAACTTTTCCTGAATAATTAACTAGTTCCTCGAGAATCTTTGTCTACCCAATGTAGAAGAAATATTTCCGGGGGAGAGTCAGCTAATATTTCCTCGAACCCTTGTCAACCAAAGTGTATAAATAATTTAAAAACTGTAGTATCTAACGTTTTCCGCACTGTAAATCGATATACCGTGATTTCTCTATATACGTCGCCAACGCCTGGATGATAAGCGTCGCGTAGTTATCCCCACTACCGCGGGGTATACCCCGAAGCTCGTGAGTAAGTAAACATAATAACGGCTCGGCTACGTCTCCTGGACGATACGTGTCACTGGCGAGACCCGCGTTGCTGACATACATCGAGCATTCACAGCTACAGTGAACAAAGAAAGATTCAATTTTGTAATATTAGGAGCATTAAAAAATGGTCGAAAGCAATGCAGTAAATGGGTATAGTCATTCGGGTACAGTTGGCGGGCCGCGCGACGGTTAAATTGCTCGTCCAAGAGCAAAGCGTCGGTGGTTTTCCGACTATGCGTCGCGACGGAGATATGTTTAGCGTCAGGAGCGTCCCGAGGGAACAGAAACAAAGGAAAGCGGCCGACGAAGAAGAGAGCCCGATGAATCGAGCGTTTTTCGCGACCAAGATTTCGCCACCTGTCGTCGCTCCGTTTTGTCGCGACTCGCCTCTCGTGTTTTCTCTCTCCTCTCTCCTCTCTCCTCACTCTCCTCTCTCGCGAGGTCTCCGGTGAATCGTCGTGGGGGTGTGTTTTTTCATTTCGAAACCGGATACTCTGGATATTCGGAAAAGAGAAGGAGGGGTAGGAGGAGAACCGCAACCGGCGCCAAAATAGAAACGCATCGGGGTGAACGCTACAAGTGGGACGTCGCGAGCCAGGAACACGGTGACGGCGACGAGCGCACGGCGAACAAGACGAACAGGAATCGACGGAGAAAATGCATCGAAATAACCGGACGACTGGAAGAGGTCCAAGAAGAAGGAGATACCGGCGTTGCACGCGTCGCGGGCACGAACGAACGAGACAGTGCGCGTCATTCACCAGACACCAGCCCCTCTTTCTCTTCCTTATCGAACCTGTCGGCGAGCAGCCGGCCGGCTTCCAGAAAGTGGAATCGAACATTTTTGGTTCGCGAATTTCGGTGAAACTGGGTCTTCTCGTACGCTCCAGATGGACAGAACACGGACTTCGAGCCGATCTCGTTTGTCAAATAAATGATAGTCAAGTTCAAGTCTCTCCAAGCAATCGGACTGTTTCCTTCGCCTTTAACACTAGGTTTACGGAGCATTGATAGCGAGTATTTTACATTACTTTATAAAAATAAGAAGAATGTGTCTATCCAAGTTTTCAGGCATTCTTTAAATAATATATACCTAAGGAAATAAGTTCGTTGAGTAATTCCACGTAGATGGATCTTCACAATCTCGATAATCGTAAATTAAAAATATTAGAACCCGTCATTTTGACGGATCCCGTAAACCTAGCGTTAAGACATAGGGTCGGATTATACTAGCACCGAACCTGCCACGGTCAAAACGACCGGTTTTCTATTTCACAATTCTTGGAATTATAAAAACGTTCTCATGGGAAATTACTGAATTGACTTCTTTATTTAAGCACATATTATAACAAAACAAGGTTTAAGTAGATTCAATCTTCCCTCTTCTAGAAGACGTTTCACTTTTGTATGTTTTGTGTGCTTGGTGGGTTCAGTGCTAGGAAGGTCAGATACGCTGAAGGACACTAGAACTACTGGACGAGTCGAAACGACTTACTCCTGTGCTCTTTTCTTGTAGAAATATTGAAATTATAAATATGTTTCCACGAGAAAATGTTGTAATGAACTCCTCTATCGAAGTAGATATTTAAACAAAACTGATACGAGATCTAAACAAATGCAATTTTAATAATAATAATATATCGTTTATTTTAAAGTGGTCGCATTAACAGCTAGGTCATTAGCGACCACATCGATTACAATTGAATATAAAAGAAAAGATTACGGTTAACCCATTGTGGTGGGGTACAGCAAAAAACAAATTTATAACAGTTTAATGTATGCCAGTTGCATTTAGTGCTTGGTAGCTCTAGTGTTAATGCAACGTTCCGTTTCTAAGCGAATATATTCTTACCGATTAACGAATTGATTTCATGGTACAGGGATTATCTCTGTTTCTACGAAAAAGAATTTTCATATTTTTATCTCCTACGTCACCTTGACTCTGAATATTTGGACATTTTAATCTTAATAATTAACGCTAAATCTACCGCGGTCGCACGATCGCCATTTTATTTTACTAGCTTCGAATTTCATTCCCAATCCTCGTACATTGTTACTACAACGACTGTAACTAAATCTACCACCGTTAAATGTCAATTTCTTTTTTCGTGGACGTTTTTGTGGCGGGCGCCGGTTCTTATTGAAACATATTTACCGAAATAACGTGAAAGCTTGTCGAGCAATGAAAGCTTGTTTGTCGAGCATTTATCGTGCACCTAACTTCGCCGACATGTATCTACGACAATAAAGAGTGTTTTCGTGTCTCGCGAACACCCGACAAGCGTTCAAAACAAAAGCATCAACAACCGCATGCAAAAATCGATTCCGAGGAAAATTAGCCAATCAACAGACATCTTCGATCGAGGGTTCGATCGCGGGTACAATCGATCACGAAACCCTCCAGGCTCTCTGCAACCCCGAAGTCTTTTCGGAGGTCCACGTGGTCGCGATTAGCTCGGTTTCGCGGGGAAATAAGATATTTCCGTAGCATCTTCTGTGAGATAGAATCGTCCGGTTTCACGCTCGGTTGGAAAGCGAGTCGATGGATCGTTTCTCTCTCGGTTCGCTCGTTATCGGAGGCCAGGGACCGAGGAGCCCCGCGAGATAGAAGACGACGACGACGACGATGAAGAAGACGACGGATCTCCGTGACTGCCGTCGAGGAATTCGTAAAAATCATTTCGATAAACTCGACGAACAGGGAGCAGGAGGAGGGGATGATGTCGCGAGTTGAAAGTCCGCGCGTGGAATTTCAATCTTGTCGCGAGACCTGCTGCGAGAATATTCTCGCCGAAATCGATAAGCACGAAGAGGATCGACAGGATGCGTGAAAATGAGTGGAGGACTCACCAGCTCCAGCTCCAGCTTGCGAACGTCGTAGTATCCCTTGTAGTATTTGAACCACATCACTTCGCACTTCTCACCCCCCGGCGATCATCGTAACAAATCCCCGATCTCTACGAAGCAGCTGCTCGCGAGATCCTTCGAGAACGGTTTTTCGACACTTCGCGGATCGAGGATCGGGAGAAAGATCCAGAGAGAAAGGGAGGGGTCGCGGGGAACGATCACCGCGCGTTAGATCGACTGCTCGAATGAAAAGGAGTTCTTGTTCGGCCCCTGAACGCGTGGTATCGCCGCGGCGCGTAAGATAAATACACGGAGAGCGGAGAGGGAATCAGGAGAGACAGAGAGAGAGAGAGAGAGAGAGAGGAGAGAAAGAGAGAGAGAGAGAGGAACGTGATACGATGCACTCGAGGACCCTTGAGAAACTGTTCGGCTCGCGGCATAGCACCGAGGGGCCAAGTATAGACGAGGGCTCGCGAGCAAGAGCTCCGCGGTGCACGCGCGCTCCCACTTCTCTGCTATATGCTCTCTTTGCTCTCTCTATCTCTCTCTCTCTCTCTCTCTCTCTCTCTCTCTCTCTCTCTCTGTCTCTCTCTCTTTCTCTTTCTCTCTCTCTGGTATCTGCTCCGTGCACTCTGTGCACTCTGCTTTTTGACGCACCATGACACGCTGCCGCCCGGCGAGCTGCCCACCAACGCGAAAATTAATTAGCACCAACGTGACACCAGCGTTACCTGCGCTTCGATCCGCTTTCCCCGTAATTTACTAAATAAATTAACCCCTCCCGGAGTCATTATACCGATAGCTTTAGCATTAATAGAAGATTGTATTATGCACGAATATTTTTGGTTCGTCTAGGAAGCCATGGACCCATTACCGTGGGGGCACCAATCACTTGTGAGTACGATATTAAGTGAGTACGATTAAAAGTGCGATTTTAAGTCGAAAATCGTGAAAAACGGCAATTTTTCCACTTTTAAGCGTGTATAACTCGTGAACGAATTAACCGATATCGGTGAAATTTTCAGCATGGATATAATTTATTCAAGCGAGTCAAACACATTTTTTAAATTTTCAATGCAGGCTCGGATAAAAAAGCTAAAAAAACCAACTTTTACTATTTCTTTTGCGATTCCGACCAATTCGAACTTTTTTCAAAAATTTTGTACACCTCGTCTAATAAACTAATCCTTCTAACTTCTCAATAACATTCAAGTCATTTGATCTAATTTTTAAAACGTTATGTTCCTTCAAATAGGGTGGACTCAGTTTTGCTCGTTACTGTATTTCTAAAGCATAATGCATATTAAAAGAGAGATATTAAATTTTTTTCATTAAAATCTATGTCTTCTTTTTAATTTTCATTATGCTTTGAAAATAAGTGTCATTAATATAGGCACAGTAATTGGTATCCTGACAGTAATTGGGTCGCTTACCCTATCGTATAATTTTTCTGGTCATTTAAATGACCGGTCCTTAAAAAAAGTTATTATTAATATAATGAATCGTGGATAATAGTCAATTTGTTGCCGAATGAATTGGTAGATGAACAGCTTCCGTAAAGTGACGATTCAAATTGGTTTTAAACATTATTTCAATTATTTAAAAAATACTCGCGATGACTCTCTCCTCGATTTACACAATTGTACTGTGTTGTATCGTCCAATTGTACTGTGTGTTTGCGGTTTGGATGTGTGTTTACCACGAATCGTGCGTAACTTGATAGCGTCCCATTCAATATGGCGGCTCATTTATTTCGAGTTGACCACGCCACATTGAGAACAGCCTTTCTTTTATACCGATTGTTTAGGTTTAGAAAAGCTATTTAAATACTATATTATCTCGTGCGGCCAAATTGATCGACCGCGGTAGATGGGGCACGCTATATATATTTCTTGAAAACGAAAATAAATAAATAAAACGAGAAATAAATATTGGAAAGTACATTGTACACATACTCTTCGACACGTTCACGGACAGTAAAAATTTCAGCGAGCTGCAAAAATAGACAGGCAATTTTTCTTGAAACTAGTTGTACTATCCGAAATCTGATTAGAAATAAACAATAATGATAAGTTAACTGTCATTGGTAATGACACATGAAATGTACATTAATTACAAAAAGAAATTTCAATTTGAAATGTATGTTAACTACAAAAAGAAATTTCAATTTCAAATGTATATTAACTACAAAAACAAATTTCAATTTGAAATGTATATTAACTACAAAAACAAATTTCAATTTGAAATGTATATTAATTACAAAAAACAAGTTTCAATTTCAAATGTATATTAACTACAAAAACAAATTTCAATTTCAAATATATATTAACTACAAAAACAAATTTCAATTTGAAATGTATATTAACTACAAAAACCAATTTCAATCTAAAATGTATATTAATTACAAAAACTTAAGGTTGTACAAAATTGAATGAACAAAAATTGGCCTTAAAATTTGAATGCTATAGCATTCACGTCATTTTGCATCACTATGAAAAAGAAATGCTATAGCATTTGCGTCCGCGAACGTGGTAAGAAAAGTCGAGAAGAGTTGTACGTGCGAAATTGTACGCAGAATGAGAAGGTCAATGTGACCGGCCGTGGTGGGTTAGGGTTAAATTATTATCAGGGCGCATTGTCTTCTCGGAGGAGATGGGGAGTTAGCGCGAACAGTTATTTAGACTGGTCTGTTCCTCGCGAGAAAGGTCTCCGGAGCACAGCCACCGAGAAAATACTGGTCGTCGTCGTCTATATCAGACTCGTTAGCTTATCTGCTCTCGACCCAGATCAACCAGGCTAATCAGGTGTCGGCTGGAGAACTGCCGGCTCTCGTTCGTTAATCGATTCCTAACGCATGACGAACGAGTTTCTAATAGGACGCGAACTGTGTCGCGGCGAGCCGGATTCCGCCGCATTTTATGCGAGCACGAGATTTCCGACTCTGCGTCTATTATCACGTTACGGTACAACTCTTAGATAAACAACAGGTAGAAAATACACGGGAAACACGTCGAGAAAGTAACGTGGCACTACAACTAAGGAAAAAGTATCCTAGAACAAAATAAATAAATGAACAAGAAAAATAGGATAAGTGGAACGCAATGGCTTCCACTGCCCCATAATCGTTCTCACAGCTAATTGGAAATTCACTACCTGTCGCTAACAATTTCCTGTGGAATACAAGAAAATTGATATTCGAGAAAGATTGTTTATTTTCTAGGTTTTGACAACGTCAACCCTTAAATTTGAGGGTTGAACCCATCGGCTTTCAAAATGGGCTCCGGAAATACAGTAACTTAACACTTTATCTACCGGAAGCCTATTAATCGGCTTTTCAATAATTGTGCTATACCAAGTGGGAGCTTACAAATCTTCTTTTACACAATAATTCCAAACGAAATTATTGTATTACGCTATTGAGGGTGAGTTGCTGGTTCGTGATAGAAGTTTCTGATGCTCTAGAAGGACTTCCAAAATTCCAAAATTCCAAACTTCCAAAATTATGCAATAATCGGCCCGTAGATAATGTGTTAATTAACACTAAACGGTCAAAATGATCGGTTTTATATTTTACAATCATTGAAACTATAAAAATTCATTTATGGAAAACGGTGGAATCCCTGTCCAAGCGTTTATTTATTATATTGAAAATTACGGACTATCTCCGTAAACTTAGGGTTGTGCCATTTTTATGGGGCAATATTTACCAGATACTGTTAATATGTTTGCTGGTTTAGCGTTAACTTAAGTTGATCAGTACACATTTTTCAATAAAATTCAATACGAAAATGGCGGTCACCTCGATTGTTTAATACATAGATTTTCGACTTCATGCAGTGTTTGCTCCATATATGTCCCGAATGCCTATAAAAGTCCCAGAACTATCCCCACTGCCGCGAGGTATACTCCGTGAGGCCTCTAGACCTAATCCTTACCTACGTGGATTAAAGAATAGTATCTCCTGGCCGATACATGTCCAGGCTAGACCCGTGTTCTGGACATGTATCGTGCAAACACTGTATTCCAGTGTCGGGACAAATTCGCCGACCTATTATCCTACTAACCTTCGAATAACGCTAATATAATTCTGACCAGAAAAAAAAAACGGGTTTTCAGTGCACCGTGCAGCGGAAGCCTAAAATTTCGGATCGTTGAATACGCTCGCCGGCAATTTGCTCGCTCGGTGCCCGGAGACAAGTTCTACCGTGTTACGCGCGGGCAAAATAAGGAACGAGCTCGTTGCTCGTCGTTCACGGAGTATTCATCATCCCTGGCAATTTTCGAAAGTGATTGCGGGGCGGCGTGGTGGCCGAAACTGGTCGACGCGGTTCATCGGTAATTAATTAGCTGGCGCGGGGACAGGTAGCGCGCGAGCGACATGGCCGGTCGTTGTAACTCGCGCGAAATTGATCGTGAAAGAACGGTGGTTAGGCGGCGCAAATGAATTGCCTCGGTCGCGGGAAAAGTCAATCGAGTTTTTACGAGCGTGCACGATGCCTCGCCGCGATTATCCTGCCTTGTCTTTTCTTTTTTTTGTTTGTTTGTTGAATTTTTTACGGGACAAACGAGTCCGCCGGCTTCCTCGAAACGCATCGTTCTCGAACGAAAGAGAGAGTCGTCGAGACGAAACGGAAACGGGTACCGAGACGCGTTTCCTGCGGAGTAATTAGAATGCGCTCGCTCGTACCCTCGACAGTCGCACGCACCTATCGATCCCTTGCATCTCGAGCGCGTGACCGTGCGTACGATCCCTTCCGAGAGGAGTCCCTCTGGCTACGTGAGCCTGGGAAAAGTGTCCTCTCCAGCTCAAGGCTCCCCTACGTGATCCTTCAATCTTCCTGGGATCAGAAACGGGTCCTGCTTCTCGAATAATATTATCGGAACCTCCCCAGAACCGAACTCTATTTAAAAAATCATTTGGTCAAATCATTTGGATTGGATTTTCTCATCTAAAAGAATTTTCTCAGCTTCAACTAAATTTTTTAACCAATTCTCTACTGACCCCTTTAACCCCCCGTCCGCATACTGTGTCGTTAGTGTTGACGGCTAATCTTTTTACTGTTCCAGGTTTTCGAAAAATCTAAAAAAATTCTGGGATATTTATTGAAGTCTCCGTTTCAATCGTGCAAACGTCGAATGTTTAAAGAACTACCTAATGAGAAAGAATGAATAAAAGAAAGAAATTCAGAGACGACCCTGGTTCCCCACGGAGGGTTAACCCTTTATTACTGTTTTTTAAGGGTCAGTGTCCCATTTATTACTGTTCTAGGTTTTCGAAAAATCTAAAAAAATTCTGGAACACGCACTGAAGTCTCCGTTTCAATCGTGGAAACGTCGAACGTTTAAAGAACTACCTAATCAGAAAGAATAAATAAAAGAAAGAAATTCAGAGACGACTTATTAGTGTTTTGCAGTCTCCCGGTAGTCAAAATTGAGATTCGGATGGCATGGCTCGAAACGATCACGGAAACCGGAATGAAAGAGGAGTTCTCGTAATTGTCGCGGAGCGGTGGGCGCGACAATAAACGCGATTAACGACGGGAACGATTTATAACGTGAAATCAGGCGCATTGTGGCGCGAGTAGAGGGTTGAAACCCTCGATACTTCGTCTTTCTCCTCGGGAATCAATCGCGATCCACCTCGCCCCGACAATTCCGCTCGTTTACCCTCCGTTCGGGAATTTATGAACGAGACGCGCCGCGCGCCGGTCTCCCATTAATCATCGCACTCGTATTCGCGTTCATTCATTCCGAGAAAAAACGCGCGTGCGAGTCCCTTCCCCTCGCATTGATTTATGAACGGTGCTCCACCGATAGATCCTTTAAAAGTCCGTCGCTTTCGCGATCTATACGACACGCGGAATAATTTGTCCTGGCGGAAAACGCGTCGCGGAAATCGTCCTCCGTCGATCTCGATGGAACATCGCCGATTTTTGCGAATTTTCACTTTGTTTTCCCGCAAACGAGAACAGCATAGGGATCCACTTACTGTATTCATTATACTTATTTTTTAGGCATAATACATATTGAAAAAGAGATATACACCATATGATCTCTTTTTTAATATTCATTCTGCTTTCAAAATAAGTATAATTACTGGACTGCGAATCTTTATGCGTTTATGGCTTATGGGAATTTTCAAAAAATGCTATAATATAAAATTCGAGAGAGTTTAGCACGATTTTTATTTGTTTTGGATTTACAATGGTTGTTCCCATTAAAAGTAGGATTTCATTTCATTCCACTTTCATAAAATTTGTCTGTGAAAATTGGAAATTGCATAAACATTCGCAGTCTAATAATTAGTACAGGTACGGTAATTGGTAGCCTCAAAGTAATTGGGTCCCTTAACCTAGTGAGATTGTCAGTAACGAGCAGACTGGGGACCGTTTATGCAAAATAAAAATTGTTCGTCTCAATCTCAACAAACTTCCTCAATACTTCCTCAATAAATTTGACTAAAATATTATAACAGCATTTTAAAATTCTTTAGACCTTTTTCACCGATTTATACATAAAATTCATAGTCTAATAACACATTGTTAGATGACATTTGCACTGCTAATGACACATTCTGAATTATGAATGCACCAACTCACTTAGAATATTAAAAATAATAAATTATATATATATTATAGTAAATTAAATATTAAATTATATGAATCTTTAGAATATTAAAAAAGAAGACTACGATTAATTCCTATGAAACTAGAAGAATGCTAAGCGATGCACCCAGAAAATTGAATCGTTTCATCAATGCACCATTTCCATAATTGTATCGTCTATTCTTTTATTCCGCGATGTTTTTTTTTGGATTTCGCGTTTTTATTTCCCCGCCCAGGAAGTGAACCAAGAGCACGTTTAACGAGAACACCTAACTCCGTCCGAGAGTAGTTTAACGATGCGCGACTTCTGGGATGATCTAATGCTTCGTTCACTTTCGCCGGGTACACCGGCGGGGAAGCAACAGGTACAACGGACATATAAATTTTCATTTGCACGAGGATTCGCAGTCTATTAATTACCGCGTGGTTAAAGACAGAGCCGAGGGTAGCGAGTGGCAAAAAAATATCGTCGGATCGCGACGTTTATCGATCGAGGCGCGCGGTTAACGTCCCTGGTATCGATCTTCGAACGGACGAGCAATTATCCGGATAATTGCGGCTTCCCGAGATGGATCGCTGTGTCGAAACGCGTGATGCTGCAGTTTTCGACGCTGCGGCTCTTCCGCGGCAACATCCTTCCGGATGTTTCCCGCCATTTTCTGTTCCCGAACCGTTCACGCGACCAGGAAGCAAGTCTGCGATTCGTTCCGACAAGAATTCAATTCTCCCGAGCCAGATCGTGAATTTTAAATGATAACAATTTTAAGTAATAAGACTGAAGACTGTCAAACACGAGACAGCGAGAACTAGTCGAAGTCATTAATCTCTTCGAAATGTGTAGCACGGTTTGCGAAGCGTGTTGCAAGAATTTCAACTTCCTTCTTTTGTCCCTGTTTTCAGAAAAATTCCAACGCAAATAGCGACCAATTAATTTCATTCCGCGACTGGAAGAGAAACACGTTTGCCGGACCTCTGACGTTACTCTGAACTTATTAAAATCATTAAGAGAAGCAGTGCACGCGTTTACCGAGAGCCTCCTCGCGGTCGTGTTCTTCTTGACTTATCCAAATCATTAAGAGAGATGAAATACATGTTTATCGAACCCCTGACGACGACTTAGTCCCAAGTTATTAAAATCATTAAGAGATACGTGTTTATCGAACACCTCCGATTCCTGTAATTGACGCGGAAAATTGTACACCTCGCGATACGTAGACGAGTCTATCGGTGACACGTCGCGCCGTGAATTCGCGGGCGGGACACCACTGGGTAGAGCTAGTTTCTCATTGGCGAACCGACTAATTACGCAAACGGGGGCCCCTGTATCATCGCGATCGAGCCGCGGCACGCCGTCCGAGCGATTTCTGATTTATGACAGCCGCTCGCGCGCACTTTTCGAGATCCTATCTATTTTTCATGCAACGAATTGCATTTTTCCTACCCTGCTGCACGCACATGTTGCAGAGGGCGAGAGAGAGAGAGAGAGAGAGAGAGAGAGAGAGAGAGAGAGAGAGGGGCAATCTCGCGTTTCAACGGCGCCCGGGCGTAGGAATTAATTTCAATTCGATCGTATCGCGACAGAGCCAATACCGCATCGCGAAATTTATGAGGACCGGTCTTATTATCGGGACTCGACGGCCTGGATTGCTCTCTCCCGGACGGCCCGTGGGATTCTCAAGCCCGTGGGACTCGTTGTCTCATCCCGCCGCAATTTTCTACAATTCTGTTCCCGAAAAAAGGAAGCCTCGTTATCCCTGGAATAGATGAAGTCTGTTCCAGCGCGCATATTGCGCTTCTAGAAAACTGCTCTTTTCGTTTTAACCCTTTATACTTATAGTTCATACTTTCACTATACCAATAAGTAACAAGTTAACTCCAATAAGTTTTATATCAGTAAGTTTAACTCATAAACTCTTTCGTTTTGAACAGACACGTGATCGCAGGGAAATTAACACTAGGTTTACGGAATCCGTCGAAATGACGGATTTTACTATTTTCAACCCTTAGCGCTCGAATGGCGACTATGAGGCGCCACTAAAAATTGCCGTATCGTTGTTCAAAATATTTTTCACATTATTGGATATGTTTGTATGCAACAAATGTTTGTATGTACAAATTTGTTTGTATGTAATAAATTACTGAACACTTCGGTATCGTGCGAGTAAATTGCACCATTAAAATGGTGCAAATGTTCACATTTCGTACGTATAACATACGAAAAAGAATATATTGAAGAAAAATATTCTAGGTCGGAAGAAATGTTTCGTTTTCGAGTTAAAATAGCTTCGAGTGCGAAGGGTTAATTCACAATTATTGAGATTGCAATGCTGCATCCATGAGGAATTAATCAACCAATTTGTTTCTTCGGGGATACATTATTCAGAAAACGACGAATAATTTGGACAGACACATTCTTGTTATATTTATAAAGTAATGTAAAACTGTCACTCTTAGTGTTTTACGTTGCTAAGCACTCAGCCAGAAAAAGAAAATTCATAACAGACAAAATTTGCTTGCGCTGTAAAAGAGACGAACGGCGTTTATAGTTGGTGGATTCACGAGTTTGATTCATTATTTTACACAAAGGTGTCAATAACATTGACGCGAAACAAGCATTGATAGCGGACATGTTGCTAGAGATGCTTGGAGCATCTTCGGGCACCGACAGCTCTTCTAATTCTGGCGGTAACAAGGCTGTCGCGATCGCGCGGGATCCATGCTTCACCACCGGGAGAATTCAATTATCCGTTGCCGCGAGGGATCTAGATAAGAGACGGGAGGAGTTTTTCTAGCACCCGAACAGAGAGAATCACTTGGTCGAGGAGAGTCCGGTTGGTCTCGCGCTGCGCCGCGCCGCGCCGGCGGGTTTCAATTTAAATCAATGCCGCCTCGAAAAATCAATCATCGTCCCCACCCCCCTGACCGATATATCGCCGGAGTGAAATTTATGAACCGCGCTCCCATTAATCAATACTATCGGTCGCGCGGTCGCGCAAAAATCGCAGATTCATTTCTGCTGAAAGGCGCGCGCGCGCGAGCGAGCGAGCGAGCGAGACTCGCGCATAATTGCATCCGCGGCGATGAGCAGAAAGAGAGAAAGAAAGAAAAGATGGAGGAGGAGGGGGAGGAGGAGAGAGAGAGAGAGAGAGAGACACCACGGGACGACGGAGAGTCGGGCACAATTTCGATTTCCATACGAGCTCCGCAACCCGAGTCCACGGATAAGAGATACCGGGGAGGATCATCCCGCACGTCCGGCGATTCCTGATTTATGAGCCGAGGCTGCTTTTCAAAAGTCGCTGCGCTGCGTTGCGCGCCATCCGTCGCGTTTCGTTGCTTTGCACTGCGCGCGTGTTCGTTGCAATTGCCCTGCCGCAATTATTGCGCCGAGGGACCTCCGAGGATCGGCCGGTCGCATCTTTCAGCGCCTGCCTCATCGCCCGTCCCTTCGTCGAGAGCTCCCTTCGCCTTTAACTCGGTCCCATCTACGCTGAAAACTCGCTTCGCATTATCGACCAGTCGAGTCCGGTCGAGTCCGCTCCGAGTCTACCGTGTACGGATGACAAGTTGAGGAATGAATATAGTCCCTGAATAGACCCAGCAATGCTCGGACCAGCTGCGGATTGCCCCGGGGGGCATTCGCTCTGGTAAACCCGGGAGCAACCAAGCCACGCCCACTCAATGCATTAAACACAGTGCGCAGCGATCATTTGTGGTCTCCAGAGCTCAATATTTTAAAACACCGAGTCCTAAGTTAAGGAACGGGCTTAGATTGCCACGCCCACGTGCAACAGACCACGCCTACCCATGGCATTAGATGTAGAAACTCACTTGTGGTCTCTAGGGGTAGACCTTTGGGATTATTGAATCTTAAGTTAAGAAATGGATTCGGATTATCCTGTGGGACACTGTTCTGGCTCAATGGAGCACCCGAGTCACGCCTACGCTCAACAGACCACGCCTACTCGTGGCATTAGATACAGAGATGGAGTCATTACGGTCTCCACAGATAGATTTTGAGAGAATGTTGAACTTTGTCTAATCAATGAAAACAGGAGCACTCTCTGGAGCACTGTTCTGGCTGAGGAGCAATAACGCATACTTGGGGCAGGCCACGCCTACGCTTAACAGACCACGCCTACTCGTGGCATTAGATACAGAGATGGAGCCATCATAATGGCTATGGTCTCTACAGATATTTGAGAGAATGTTGAACTTGGTCTAATAAATGGGAAGAGGAGCACTCTCTGGAGCACTGTTCTGGCTGAGGAGCAATAACGCATACTTGGTGCAGGCCACGCCTACTCTGGATAGAAAAAGGAAGTTAGATCTCTTTTCTAAAGTTATTTGCATCTAAGTTTCACTCGTAGGGACAATTCAAGGAGGGTGCTGGGCTCGTGAACTAGATTTCTGGGGTATGTATCTACAGACTGGACTTCAGCCCTCGCGCGAGCATAGATCGCCCTGTGGGGCAATGTCTCCCAGCCACATTCAAGCAGAGTTCAAGGAAATCATGGCTATCAATCGAAGACAAAACTGACCTAACAAAGGAAGAAAGATTCTAGTTGTCATCTTGAAAGTTACATTTCTCTAGAACTCTACCCCCCCCCCCCCCGAGTTCTGTACCCAACGAGAGTTCTACTTTACCAACAGAGCAAAGCCGCGCGAGATTTAAACGATCTTGTGAAAAGTTCGCTAAAATCGACTTCCCGTGAACGATTACACTGTCATTATAAAATTCAGAGCCCCTCGTCTCCGTGAAACGCGTTTCACAAGTTCTCCTGGTATTTTCGGCGAGGTGTCAAAGTTCAGGCGTGTTATATTCCCAGGCCGCTGAGATCATCGAAGAGGGCGCCAAGCGGTTTAACGGCCGAGGATTCCGAAATCTCTTCTCCGAAAATAGAAGAGGGAATCCTATTTAGGTTTCGGCGCTGATTTATGGCCGGTCTTTTATCGATCACCCACGAACCGGACCCCCGACGATAACGAGAGGCTTGTTCTACGATATTAAACTCGCCGGGGAAAAATTCTCCGCAATAACCGGCGCGCGTTTATCAAGAGGCTCCCGTTACAAAAAGCCTCTCCCTCTCCCCCCCTCCACCGTAGTCTCTCCCGGTAACAAACGAGCCGACGTTTATTTGTGCTGTCAGTTTGTTAAACGTTCGCCGTTGGAACGACGCTCGCCGGGAGAAGACGATGCTCCACTTCGGATTTATCGCGCTCGTTATCTATCGGCCGCGGTACGCAAAGAATCGCGAGTTGCCGACGCGCGAGCGTGCTGTGAGAAACTGCGAGACACAAACCGCCGAAAACGGCGTTAATTAGTCGCGAGAGAGAGAGAGCACTTTCTCCCGGGCCCGCTCTCGCCTCGCGGCAGACCATTTTCTCCGCCATCGTGAAATTCGTGGTCACCGGGGCCGATTCGTTCACGGCCCCGGTCATTAAACAATTAAGCCGAACCAGACACGGCCGCGATGGAAAATTAACTTGCGGGAATCGTCTCGTGATTCCTCGATACGGTAATCACTAGGTTGCTCAAACGTTTCGGTTAATTAACCCTCGTGCTCCGATCTCGCTCGTCGGCTCAACCCGAGGGTACGTTTTCTTTATCGCTGGATTTCCGATTCGACGCATTTATAATTTACAGAAATTTCTATTCGACTAGGCTCATGCGATGCACAACATTTTGTTTCTCTAGATAGAAAGTTTCTGTGGGTACTAGAAATTGTCACAGAAGTGCCGAGGACATTTTTCGATTATCGTCACTGTGGGCGCATTTTAATCTTGGCTTCTATTAAATTATGAAAGATGACAGAAAATCGTACGAATTAGTAGCAATTTATGGAAAGATTGTTACATCAACTGCTCCACAGTCTTCCCGAATTTTGTATTTAGATTTTCGTGCAATACACGAACCGGTGTATTTGATGCCAGACAATTTCGTTCAAGAGCTATCGCAGCAAAAATTGGGAGAAGATTATTAGACTGGAAAAATATGTGTCTGGAATTGTGGATATTGTCACCGACGAAGAAAATAGGCTGTCTCATTTTCCACGAGCGTTGGCAGCGACGCTTCGGTTTGCTCGGTTCGTTAATCGTGTACGTATCGCGTGACGCAGCAGCGTTGATGCACCGATTCCGCAGCGTTGGTTTCTTCGAGGTCTCATCTTTTCTGCGAGTCACGAGCCCGCGGTCAGGGTTTGCGTCGTATCGCTTTTCAGTTGTCACTTACCCGACGTGGCAGTTCGAGCGTGTCGCGGGAATGGCATCGGGCTACGGATGTCACTTACCTGCAACACAGAGAAGGAAAACAATAGTTAGTTAAAGAGCGCTATCCGAGGAGTTATCCGGCGCGGTTCGGTTCCGATCGGTTGCGTCGCGGATTCCGGCGACACTGAGGCCCGCCATTGTGCGACTCTATCCGCGAGGGGGACGCGGCCGTTTCGCATAATCAATGCCCGCCTGTTAACGAGAGTCATCCCGCGACAGAAACGAAGGAAACCGCGGACCTCGGGGACTTTCGATCCCGGAACAGCCGAGGATTTTCATCGAGAAACGAGCACCGGGCCCACCCCGACAATCATCCTTTGTGCCGCAGATTGCGAACGATCAACGTCCATCGCCTCGGACGACGCCGACCGCTTCTTCTTCGTGGTCTTCCGATCACGAACAACCGACTTTCGCGACAATCAACGAAACCCGATGGCGTCTCCTAACGGAAAACCCGTAGATCGTACTTCCGTAGATCCAGATAGACAGTCCTCCATTTCTTTAACACTAGAACGACCGGAGCAGTCGAAATGACTGCGTCCTAATTGTTTCTTTTACAATTACTGAAATTGTAAAAATGTTTTCATCGGAAATTTTTTAACGAACCTCTTCATTGGAGCACATATTACAATAAAAGTTGTATCAAGTCTGAATGGGCACAGTCTCGTCACTGTTACAAAGCAATATACGTCAGTCGCATTTATTGCTCGGTCGTTCTAGTGTTGAACCGTGTGCACATTATGTTTCGCACCTTTTACTTTCGTACACTAAGAGCCAAGGGAAGTCACGCGACACAACCTTCAGCCACTGACTCAAGATCCGTCTTGGTCTTGATCCGACGGGTCTCAAGTCTGTGACTAAACTTGTCACGTTTTCCGCTCTGTATTATCGGTATCATGATTTCTGACCCAGAAACGTGTTTTCGGCATTATTTCGCAGAGAATCAAGACAAAATATAGCTCAATTTGTAGCCGGAGATATTTTCTAGCGTGCGCTGCTCTCGATTCCATCCAGAAAACTCATCCAATGTCATAAAAATGCTTGGATCCCACGGCACGCAGGTCGTCAATTTTTGGCCCACTTCTAACGCTTATGTTACCAAATATCCGCATAATCTCGTCAGCTCGTGACCAGCGCGCGCTAGATTGAACCTTCCTCTTTCGAACGAGCCCTTTCCCGGCGAAAAATATTCTCATACAAGGACGAAAAGTTGAGGCGCGTAAAAACATTTTTCGCCCATTTTTGTCGGTAACGTGGTCACTCTACCTTATCGCGAATCCACGGAATCTTGGCTCTAAAAACAGCACATTGGAAAATACGAGAAATACAATCTACATTGCGAGCAGAAAGAAAATATCTTGAGGAACACACGAGGATCGTACAGCATCGAGGACGTGTGAAGAAGTTGAGGACGCGCGAAGAACTTGAAGGACATGCGAGGATTAGAGGTGAACCGTGCAATAAATGGACGAATCTGTTTTGGCGACGGGCGCTCTCGTCAAAAATAAAATCCACAAAATACAATCTACGTTGTGGACGGAGAGAAATTATCTTCTGGAACAGACGAGAATCGTACAGTATCAAGGACGTGAGAAGAACGTCAGGGACGCACACGAGGAACTTGAAGGACATGCGAGGATTAGAGGTGAACCGTGCAATAAATGGACGAATCTGTTTTGGCGACAGGCGCTGTCGTCAAAAATAAAATCCACAAAATACAATACAATACAATACAATACGTTGTGGACGGAAAGAAATTATCTTGAGGAACACACGAGGAACGTCAGTATCAAGGACGTGCGAGGAACTTGAGGGACCGAATGAACGAATCTGTTTTCGCGCTTGGCGCTCTCATTAAAAATAAAATCCACAAAATTAACCATCAGGTGAACCACTATTTGTTGCCACGCTCTTGGAACGCTGTACGAAAACCGAATTAACGGATAGGATGGACGGAAAAATAATCACCTTGACTGTTATGGTCGTGATGCACATGTTGCCAGACGCGTGGCTCGCATATCACTGCTGGAAAGACACGGCTCTGCAGTATGGAGGAAAAACGATCTCGACGTAAGCGCACTCGGCTCCGATTTATTGGCGACTCATCGCTACGGTCGTTGAAAAGAAACAACTCCTCTGGATCAGGAAAAAAAAAGACGATCCCGATCTTCAAAACACACTCGAGCGACTCGACTCGACTCGACTCGACTCGGCACCGATTTATCAGCGACGTTGGCAAAAGAAAGAGAAAAAGAGATCAGCTGTTCCTGGATCGGAAAAGAAACGATCTCGATCCTTCGGCACACTCGACTCGATTTAGCTCCGATTCGAAAGAAACGGTTCTTCTGGATCGGTAACAAAAAATGATCTCGACCTTCAAGCACACTCGAGAGTTTACTCCGATTTATGGTCGATACGTTGGAAAAAATGATCTCGATCGCAGGCACACGCGATTCCAGATTTATCCGGGAAAAGCTCGTCGCACTGGTCGTTTTGATCGATGGGAACGATTGTTTTTGGGATCGCGGAAGAAAAAACGTTGTTCTCGACAAACGTGATTCCGGTCGGCTCCGATCTATCGGCAACCGATCGCGCGCTAGCTCGGATTCTGACTGACTTTTCGTCGGGTCCGTGTTCTGTGTTACGCGACATCTGCTTCCTCGTCTCGACGAGGAGGGTAGGGATGGCTGCTGGCCCTGCGATTGGTTCGACAGAGCAGAGCTCTCGTCGCAGCCCTTCGTCGGGTTCTCGATCTCGAACCCCCGAAAACCCGCGAGTATTTTTACCGGGGCTGCGTGTGAAGTCTAAAGGATCCTATCGGGATCGAGGTGGCGGACTCGTTTCTGGAAATAGACGCGTGAGAAACGCGGAAGGCCGCGCGCGTTCCTTCAGAACCCGACGCTAGCAGAAACAAAAAATAACGTTTTTCCCTAACGATACTCGGAACAATTAATTTCGCTATCGACCGATTCAACCTTTCGAATAAATCAATGATGCAACAGAATTACGCGAAGCGTCAGAAGACGCCGCATCGCGCGTACGCACGATTTGATAAATACGGAATATTATGGTTGCTTTATAAAATGCATTGCACCACCATCTTGTAAAATATGAAAGAAGGTATTGTCACAGAAAAGTTACGGTTTCTCAGAACGTCGTGCTACGCGTTACGATTATAAATAACGACGCGCAGATAATTAATGCTATTGATGATTTACTCTTGAGGACGACTTTTGCCGATGTTGTGTAAATAACTGTGGCATTAACCCTTCGCACTCCTTCGTCGAGTGTGACTCGACACAAACGACAGATGTTTACAAAATTCCGGAGTGCACAGGGTTAATGTGTTTCAGGGCACAATGAAACTTCAAGGTGATTAGGCTGTGGAGAAAAGTCTGAGGAAAAGGGCCTCATTGGTAGATATGTGTACACCTTAACATTAGAATTACCGAAACAGTCAAAATGTTCCTAATTTTTTCTTTCACAGTTACTGAAATTATAAAAATGTTTCTTAGAATTAACTTCTTCATTTCAGCACACGTTGGAATAAAAATAGTATGAGGTTTGAATAGATGTAGTCTTGGCATAGATGTATTGTCGCTATTACAATATACATCAGTCGTGTTTGTTACTCGGTAGATCCACTGTTAAACGAACTCGTTAGCCCGAAAGACAGAGGTGAAATAAATGCATAAGCAAATTAAAAAATCTAATGGAAATATTCCGAGGGAGTTTCGCCGGCGGAATGACCCGAGAACAAAAATAGTTTCACGGCTTAATTAATCGCCACTGTAAACGTGTAAAACACCCCCCCAGGTAATAATAGCGCTACGAGAAACAATATATCGCGTCGGCTCGTTTCGTTACGCAGCGTCGCTTCGCTCCGTTATAATTCGTTAGCATTGTCCAGGAACGCCTTCTTCTCACACCGATGGAAACGCGTCGGCACATGGAAAAACCCATGCAGCATATTCCGCGTGGATTATTCCATAATCCACGGGGGTTGGATAACACGCCGTGGTCGTTCGTGCTCGTTACGAGCCATTGAACGTCGTCGTGCGTACAGAAACAATGTATGGGAAATATCGTCCGGGATCGGCGCCGACAATCAGAAAGAGTGTAAACATTTATCTTTGTTAACTTACGGAGGATCTCGTTGACAAGGTTGACGACGATTATCTTACGAATCAACCCGTAATGTGATAATCGGTATGCAGATCTTTACGCAAATTCGTGGTTAATCTTGTGAAAAGCGAAGTAAGGAAGTAAGGAAGTAAGTCTCTTTCGTCGACTGAAAGATTCTCGGTGATAATAATAAAATAGAAATATTATTCTCGAGTTGCTGCATCCTTCGTGCTCATAAACGCAAGATCTGCAGTCTAGCGATAGTTTAATCGCGCCAGATTCTTGTTTACAGGAAAGATAATCGCACAGTAGCCGAGGAGACTCGAAAATTTACATGGACTTTTATTTTATTTACTTCATATTACAGTTTTCCTGCAGCGAAGAGTAATAACACTTCAGGGTAGCGGCACTATTATTTATAGACTGCGGGTCTTTACGGAAAATAAAAATTTCCTTCATGAATTACAAGTTACAGCATACATATGGACCGTTTATTTTGAGAGTGATGCAAGTCCATTTTTTGTTGATAAAAAAAGATACAAATATACAAATTATGTGATATCTCATTTCTAAAAAAAAAAATGGACTTGCACCACTTTCAAAATAAACGATCCACATAAAACTTTCTCCCTTCCCTTAATAATCTTTTCTCAAATTCTGTTAATCTCTCTACTGTCTACAATTTCAGCCACCCATTTCCGTGATAAACGCATAGAATAGTCATTTGAAATCGTCAACTTAGATCATCGTCTCGCAAAACCAACAAGAATGATTAAATACAGCACAGACACCGCGACACGATAAATCTAAGCGATCGTTAGCCCCGTGAAGCATCGCCTAATCTATTTCTCTATATCCCGTAAATATTCCGTATATTTAGCACATTTCGCCAGTTTCACGCTAATGATCCATCGAGCGATAAACCTCGAAATAAATCGTACGGTCGATCGTGACCTTCGCGCGACGCGTATTAATAGAGACATCGGTCTAACCAGGCCTCCCACGCTGAATCCGAGGATCTATCGATCCACGGATCCGTTCGTACAGTGGAGGTGAGTTTTATCGAGAAGCGCTCGGGTTTATTTGCCGGCTGGTTTTCCCGTGATCGAGTTTAATCGATCGACCGATAGGCAGAGGCCGGTTCACGATCATATCTGGGAACGTCGACGGACATTTCGTATTCCCACAGCCGCCGCCAACGTAACGGAATCCTAGATCCGCGATCCACCGTTAAACGAGTGCGTGCGATTACAGGGCGACGTAATTAGCGCTGCATCGACGACCGGCCCGATCGCACGACCGCTGCATACCAACGAGTAATCGGTGATACCGCCTCGAGAAACAATTTTTCTTCAGAGTTTCATTATCAATATCTCGATAAAATAACTGTACTGTTTGTTGCATGGAATCGGACAGATTAAAGGTCGCGTAAATCACTAGGCCATTGTCGAGCATCGACGATCACTCGTGCACGTCCGATCCTTGGAAACGAGATTACGTTCGTCGGAATGCACTAATCGTCCTCCCGTTTAACGACCTCTGTCCGCGAGAGGCTAATTGCCGAAGGCCTCTTAACGAGAACCAAATTGAACCGTAAACTACGTGTCCTAACGGTGACTAACTCGAAAGGAATTTGAATACAGGGAGGCAAGCAGCAGAGCTCGTCCTGCGGGGACGAGCGAGCCCTTTGAAAGGACGAGAATCCCTTGGAGGGCGAGCGTGAAAAAGAAATGCGCCACCAGAAAGCTAAGGACCTGTCGAAGGAAACCCGACGATTTTCCCACACCGTTTTCCACGGGCAACACGTGCAGCCTGTTTGCACAGTTGTCACCGGGGCCCTACGGGCCCTTTCGCGGTCGACCATTGTCGCCTCACGAGCGCGATTTTGTTATACCACGTTCCCTCTCCGTCCTTCGTTTCCTCGTTTCGTTCGATCCGGAATGACGCTCGAACGCCGTTCGCGAATCGACCTCGGAGCGAGCGAGCTGAGTCGGGAGGCGCAAATTAGTTCCACGTCCTTGGATTCTTTATGCGCCGTTTCTGCGGTGTATTGTTGCCATTTCGACCAGAATAAGAATCTCCGAACGTGCCGAACACCGTCGCTTACCATCCTGATCGCCGCCGTCGCTGCGGCCACAAGAATCAGGTGAAACCAATTTATTTAATCCTGAACATAGAATGAAGTTCTGTCTCTCGTACGGAATTATTTCATTGTGGTCTTTAACACTAGAACTACCGGACGAGTCAAAATTATTTGCTCCTAATTTTTGCTTTCAGAAATATTGACATTATAAATATGTTTCCGTGAGAATTTTGATAAACTTCTCTGTCGAAGTATTATTTCATTGTGTCCTTTAACACTAGAACTACCGGACGAGCCAAAATGACTTGCTCCTAATTTTTGCTTTTAGAAATATTGAAATTATAAATATGTTTCCGTGAGAATTTTGATGAACTTCTCTATCGAAATATTATTTCATTGTGTCCTTCAACACTAGAACTACCGGAGGAGTCAAAATGACTTGCTCCTAATTTTTGCTTACTGAAATATTGAAATTATAAATATGTTTCCGTGAGAATTTTGATAACCTTCTCTATCGAAATATTATTTTATTGTGTCCTTTAACACTAGAACTACCGGACGAGTCAAAATTATTTGCTCCCAATTTTTGCTTTTAGAAATATTGAAATTATAAATATGTTTCCGTGAGAATTTTGATAACCTTCTCTATCGAAATATTATTTTATTGTGTTCTTTAACACTAAAACTACCGGACGAGCCAAAATGACTTGCTCCCAATTTTTGCTTTCAGAAATATTGAAATTATAAATATGTTTCCGTGAGAATTTTGATAACCTTCTCTATCGAAATATTATTTCATTGTGTCCTTCAACACTAGAACTACCGGACGAGCCAAAATGACTTGCTCCTAATTTTTGCTTTCAGAAATATTGACATTATAAATATGTTTCCATGCAAAAATATTTTGATAAACTTCTCTGTCGAAATATTATTTCATTGTGTCCTTCAACACTAAAACTACTGGAGGAGTCAAAATGACTTGCTCCCAATTTTTCCTTTCAGAAATATTGAAATTATAAATATGTTTCCGTGAGAACATTTTTGGATAAACTTCTATTATCGAAGTAGATATTTAAACGAAACTTTTGTTGTTATTATAAGGCAATGTACGCCAGTTGCATCGGGTGCTTGCTAGTTTTAACCCTAGATAACGCAAACAATATTCTGGAAAATTAGGAATGTTTGAATCTTACGGACAGGGCATGATCCACCACTCAACAAATTCAATACTGAATTTGACTATGTCATTTTATCTAGCCTGTTCCTTTGTAAGAATAATAACGTTGCTCACTCGAGAATGCTGTCTTCGATCTGATTTAATTCGCAACGATTTCTTAACACTAAACGCACCGAGCTATAAAAGCCACAGGTACATGTTGCCTTATAAAAATGACAAGATTTTATTTATTTAGACTCTGTGCTCTTCTTGTTATTGAAATGTGTACTACTGAAGATATTTATTGAATCATCTTTATAATTTCAAAAATTGTCAAATAAAGAATCTAGAACCGATCATTTGACCGGGTGGTGGTACGTTTAGTGTTAAACAGCACTAATACATACCAACTATATGTTGAATTAACTGGGAAGAAATTGTGTTTCCGGGTTTTTCCAACAAAAAGATTGATTTTCAGCTTTGGAGGTTCCCTGGCCCGAACATGGCTGACACGTTTCTGGCTGCATCGAGCGGAGAGTTTTACGTCAAGGTCGACAAGTCTCCCCAATTTTTCCAAGTCACCTGTTTACGTGTGCGCGCGTCTGTTTCCCCTGGCTTTCCGCCCAAAGCGTTCACCTCGCCGCGACTTTCACGGTTAAAAATCGGCGTCAAAGTCCGCGATCGAGATGTGTACAACGCCTCCCGCCCCCTGGCCCCCCTTGGACACCCCGTGGTTCCTCCAGAAACCATGCTAGAGGTCCACGCCGGTCGCCTGCGAACGCTCGCGCACCGAGTCGGACTTTTACGACGATTTTTATAGTTTCCTCCCTGCGACAATAAAAAGAAAAAAGAAAACCACTCGAAAGAACTCCCCTTAGGGGCCCCTGAAAGCTCGAAGGGGACCTCTCGTAAACGCCGGTGAAATACGCGAGAGCCCGCTTCGACTGTTTCTGTCACGCTTCGATCCTCCTTTTTCTCGAACCCAGCCAACGATGTTGCTAACGTTTATTCGGGGAGTCCGCTCCGCGTGGAAACCATTTTTCCGTTTCCGAATACCGTGTAACATGTTAGAACAATAGAACACGCACAGATTTTCCATCGAAAATTACCTCGTGACGAATTTAAACGAGAACTATATTGGAAACGTCCTGCTTTTTTAAAAATCTATTGATATATATATATATAAAATGTTATAAATTTGTTTTTTTTCTGTACCCCACCACAATGTAAATAACCTTCTCTTCTATATTATTATTTTATATTATTTTCTATCTATTATTCTTACACTTCTCTTATTCTATAAGAGAAGTAACCTTCTCTTCTATATTCAATTGTAATCCATGTGGTCGCTAATGACCTAGCTGTTAATGCGACCACACTTTAAAATAAACGATATATAATAATAATAATAATAATAATAATAGAGCACACGGTTACAGTGCTAGATGAAATCTTTGTTGATCCGCACTGTTGGATCACTTTAGATCGAGTTACCTACGCGTATGAAGCGTGTTGAAATTGCAGGGGATTCGGATAATCGTTGCCCTACTGTACTGACGAATGTTTGATTTTTTTTTCCCCCGGTTATTTTGCAACTCCACCGGTGTGTACGTAGACAAAATAAGGACATCGCTCGAGGAGGATATACCGTGTTTTTTTGGCCGCGGATGAGAGTTAAGCGGTTGGGATTACTATTTGTTTTCGAGGAACGAAATTGGCTCGAATCACGACAAGAACTAAACGGTTCGAATCCCGCCCGGGAATTGTGTCACCCATATATACGTTACGACCGTCGCGACGCTCGCTGCGCGATCAAGAATGAGTCCATTGAACCAACGTAACACACAACTCGAGCCAAATCCCGACGTCCGAGGCGCTCACGAGGCGTAAAAACTCGACGCGCTCGATCACGTTTCCCACTTTTCGATCCCGCCCCACTCTCGTAAATCGAGAACAAGTTAGCCGGCTCGAACCCTCTATTTCGACCGGTCGTAAATCAAGTAATCCATCTGGTCGCGTGAGGCGAACGAAATCGGGCTCACCCGGGCCCGATTTCAAATCGATTTCGAGTAACCCCTCGGAATACAATCATTTTTCCCCGACGATCGGAACTTCCCAATTTTTTTCAACGCGGGCACGGAATTTTTCTCAAAACCAAAATTACCCCGTCGGAAACTGCCATCTTTCGTCTTTAATTTCCGGCCTTGAACGTTCCGAAACTCCAACGGGAACACATTTTAAAATCCACTCGAAGCAATATCATACAGTTGAACTACTTCCTCCGAGGTACCCATCGACATAGATCTATATTTCTTTTTTTTTGTAGGGATTTCGAATTTTCCTTGAAATCAAAATGCACCTATCCTAAAGTGCCTTTCTCCGTCTTCAATTCTAGCCCTCGAACGTTGAGAAATTCGAACAGGAACACACTCCAAAATCCACTCGAACCAACATAATAAAATCAAACTACATCCTCCGAGGTACCCATCGACATTGATCTATTTCTTCTTTTTTCCCGTAACGATTTCGAATTTTCTTTGAAATCAAAATGCACCTATCCTAAAGTGTCTTTCTCCGTCTTCAATTCTAGCCCTCGAACGTTCACAAATTCGAACGGGAACACATTCCAAAATCCACTCGAACTAACATAATAAAATCAAACTACATCCTCCGAGGTACCCATCGACATTGATCTATTTCTTCTTTTTTCCCGTAACGATTTCGAATTTTCTTTGAAATCAAAATGCACCTATCCTAAAGTGCCTTTCTTCGTCTTCAATTCTAGCCCTCGAACGTTCAGAAATTCGAACGGGAACACATTCTAAAATCCATTCAAACGAACCTAATGAAATCAAACTACTTCCTCCGAGGTACCCATCGACATTTATCTATTTTTCTTTTTTTTTCTAAGGGTTTCGAATTTTCCTCGAAATCAAAATGCACCTATCCTAAAGTGCCTTTCTCCGTCTTCAATTCTAGCCTTTCGAACGTTCACAAATTCGAACGGGAACACATTCTAAAATTCACTCGAACCAACATAATAAAATCAAACTACATCCTCCGAGGTACCCATCGACATTGATCTATTTCTTCTTTTTTCCCGTAACGATTTAGAATTTTCCTTGAAATCAAAATGCACCTATCCTAAAGTGCCTTTCTTCGTCTTCAATTCTAGCCCTCGAACGTTCAGAAATTCGAACGGGAACACATTCTAAAATCCATTCAAACGAACCTAATGAAATCAAACTACTTCCTCCGAGGTACCCATCGACATTTATCTATTTTTCTTTTTTTTTTGTAAGGGTTTCGAATTTTCCTCGAAATCAAAATGCACCTATCCTAAAGTGCCTTTCTCCGTCTTCAATTCTAGCCCTCGAACGTTCACAAATTCGAACGGGAACACATTCCAAAATCCACTCGAACTAACATAATAAAATCAAACTACATCCTCCGAGGTACCCATCGACATTGATCTATTTCTTCTTTTTTCCCGTAACGATTTCGAATTTTCTTTGAAATCAAAATGCACCTATCCTAAAGTGCCTTTCTTCGTCTTCAATTCTAGCCCTCGAACGTTCAGAAATTCGAACGGGAACACATTCTAAAATCCATTCAAACGAACCTAATGAAATCAAACTACTTCCTCCGAGGTACCCATCGACATTTATCTATTTTTCTTTTTTTTTTGTAAGGGTTTCGAATTTTCCTCGAAATCAAAATGCACCTATCCTAAAGTGCCTTTCTTCGTCTTCAATTCTAGCCCTCGAACGCTCACAAATTCGAACGGGAACACCCTCCAAAATCCACTCGAACCAACATAATAAAATCAAACTACATCCTCCGAGGTACCCATCCACAACCATTTCGTTGCCGAATTGTCCTTCGATCTTCAAGGTCTGTATCTTCGAGTAAAATCAATTCCAGCTTCGATTGGATCCCCGAGAAGTTCATAAATTTCCCGGGGGGTAAACATTTTAATTCGGAGCTGCCGGCCCACGCAGAGGCTCGGGGTTTGTTTGGAAACGAGATTAGAGGTGCGAACAGAGACCGGTGGGGAAAGCTAGGTCTGGGAGCTTCTTCGGATCTATTCCTCTCGTGGTCTGTCTGTCTCGTATTTCTAGACCGTCCCTCTGCGTGGCCCGATGCTTATCGAGACGCTGGGGACCGTGATGTGGCGAACGTCACGTAGCCCAGGCTCTCGTTTTCCTCCACGCCTGACCGACACTTTGGAAACATCCTACGACCGCGGGCCTCTAGACTCGGGACAGTCTGTCCTATCAGGCCCGAGGTTTTATCGTAAGCTGATTAACGCTCGGTTTCTCGGAATCGAGACGCGTTCGTGCGTCAACGGGACCCGTTACTCCCTTTCTCGGGAACATCCCCGACCCGGAAAAGGCGGAGCCGTCGAATCCATTTCGGAGCACGAGATTTGTAATCGGAGAGCACGTGAGCAATCGAGAGCAAACGGACATCGGCGATGGAACGCCGGTGATCTTTGATCGCGTTTGAACGGTGAACAAAATTCGTAATGCAATCATCTCCGAAGATGACGGTTCCAAGATGAAATTACCCCGAAAGAGGTTCGCAATCCCTGGAATTAAATGCGAGGTCATTTCCGGTGTCAATAATTTTGATATACGGCAAAGAAGTCTTCGGACCACTGCCTTGGTTGTGAATATACAATTGAAAAATAAAGATAATTGCAACCTTAAATGGAATGGTGTCGACAATGCTCTCGGGTCTGCGATGTACAGTGAATTCTCTATATATGTCGCCGAGGCATGGCTGATAAACGACGCGGAATTATCCCCACTACCCCCCCCCCCCGTGAGGGGCCAAGAAGCTCGAGAGAGAATTTTCACCAACATACTCGTGGCATTTTTCTAATGAACCAAATATGATATAATTCCGATGCGGCGAGCATCTCCCGGACGATAAACGACATCGTGTCGCTGACAAATATCGAGAAACCACTGTAGCTCGGAGAAGAAAAATATTTGCAGCAGTATTAGCGGCACGAATTGACCACGCGTTGTAAATCAAGTTGAATCTAACAATATTCTACAAAAGGCAGAAGAAAATGTTCGCGACGGATCTCGCCTGTCCAAGTTCTGCGTCGAATTGCTTATGCACCGGAGGCTATTTATGCGTTTGTGTATTTTTATTGCGCGCTGAAATAGCACTTCAGGTAGACGTGTCTCGAATCCGATGACCGGTGTTCCTTCAGGAACGAGGGGTTTCCCCGGCAACTAAGCTGAGGCTAACAAAGCGCGAGCAGAAAACAAATATACCACCCAGCACGTTTACCTTGCATCTTGCACTGGTCCCCCGCGTGTCTCTCGGCGCGTCGAAGTCTAATCTAATCTAATCTGCGATGTGCTGTAATAAGTTTCGACAAAGTTAAAATTAGAACCATGCTTCTACGTAGCGTACGACTCTCGTTCGAAGACTTTTCTCTCTGGCAGTATGCATGCGCTGGCGTGAGCTCGAATTAGGGGCTGGGAAAATATATTCGACCGTCGTAACGGTAATAGCGGCAGTAAAAAGGGGAATCCCTACAATCTCCTAGACCTTTTCCCCAACCGGTAAAAGAGAAGAATCGGTCTTCGGGGAGCATAAAATTGAGTGTCCTTTCGGCGCATTAGGCCCAGGACATCGACGGAAAATGCTGATGAAACTTCAGATCGAATTTCCAGTGGCACGATCCTCTCTCGTCCGAGAACTATGGAAGCGACATGCGCGCGCGCGCGTGCGTTTCATTATCATAGGGCCTGCTTATCGTCGAGCAAATTTATGAGCCGATGGTCGGCGTTCCTCGGTCTCGCGAGCCGATTTATCACCTTCGAGGCCGTGATTACCGGTCGATTGTTTCTCGACCCGGCTCCGAGCAGCTCGAAGCGCCTCTTCTACGCTCGGCGGGTACGCGCGATTACTCGAGGAGCGTCGGGTAATCGGCAGAAATCGCGTCTACGTGCAATAATAGTTTCCAGCTTACCGGAGCTCGCGGGTTTCAATAAAGCGGAAATTCCTGAACGCATGCGGCATGATTCAACACTAGGTTTACCGAGCTCTAAAAATGACTATTTTACATTACTAATTTTTGGCCACTTCTTCTTTAATAACATATACACGCAGAAATAAATTTGTCGAATAATTCCTGATGGTTGCATCTTTAGAATCGTAGTAATTGTAAATTAAATCCTAGTAAGGTCCCGTATACCTGGCGTTAAGCAACAATTTTTGTTGATTTTCGATCAGATATCTCGTTAATTATTAAGTATAGGACGTGCGAAGGTCAGTACATTTTTACTCGGAATTTGAGACTCTTTCGATTCGCGATACGAAGGGTAGATCTTTCCGCTCAAAGAAATCAAGGTGACCTTAACCTTATAAACCTTATAAACCTTATAAAGAAATTTATTCAGTAATTTTTCAGGAGGGGGAGAGATTGTAACAACTTCAACGAAACGCATAAAGTGCTATGAAATCGATCGCGAAACGAAGGGTAGATCTTTCCGCTCAAAGAAATCAAGGTGACCTTAACCTTATAAACCTTATAAACCTTATAAAGAAATTTATTCAGTAATTTTTCAGGAGGGGGAGAGATTGTAACAACTTCAACGAAACGCATAAAGTGCTATGAAATCGATCGCGAAGAGGTACAGAAAAATCGGGAATCGTTCCTTTGAGCCGAACACGACCGCGGCCGAATAATTCATTTCGAAGGGGATAGACTCGTACTCGGGGGGATTTTTCCCGGTGCCATGCCGGTTCATGGTGTCCCATCTTTCATCGAGCAATTGCAGCCTGGGTAACTCGAAATCAATGGAAAGCCACTCGAGGCGAACCCGTTTCACCGTGGAGTGAGAGAGGGAGAGAGATAGAGAACGGTGCGCATCTCCAGCGGCGTGTGTCAGGGAGCACAATAACTCTTCGTTCCGTCGCGACATGTTAATTCACAGTTGCGGGGAGCAGCGCTCTTTCGCGAGGCCAGAAAATAATTAAGTCCGGCGAGCTAGAGTCCCGCGAGCATGGCCGCCGGCGATTTTCGTCGCCGGACGCACGGTGGTTTAATACGCGAGCCGAGCTCAACGAAATTGCCTCTATTCCTACTTATTTATCGTTATTCTTCGCTTGTGTCTTCAGCTCCGAGTACATTTCAGAGTAAAAGTCGCGCGAGAGTTGCTCTCGATGCTGTTCCCACGCAGTCCCATTTGTCAACACTTCGATACTGCAAATTAATAATTAAACCAACAGTTTTTAATCGTCTGACAAGGTTAACAGAAGTTTCCTTCTTCATCGAATAAGTTTTGCTAAGTTCCGACTAATAAATCGAAGCTCGAATACAGCGTTTACTCGATACATGTCCAAACCACCGGAATAGGGACATATATCGGCTAGGAGAAAAGGACAGCGAAGCTCTAAAGGCGACCGAGGTCTCTCGAACTTCTTGGACCCTCATGGGGTATGCCCCGCCTCAGTAGGGATAGTTCTACGACTTTTATCAGCTAGGAACTTGCGACATATACAGAGTAAACACTGTACATTCCTCCTCCGGCTTAAATTGCATCTACTTATTCTTACCACACACACATTTCGCAAAAATCTTATCGATTCCCGTCCTCGTCCTGATTTGACGGGTCCTAAGTCAGTGACTAAACTTGTCACATTTTTTGCTCTATATTATCGATATCATGAATTTCGACGCCCAGAAACGTGCTTCAAGTTTTCGGCTTTATTTCGCAGAGAATCAAGACAAAATATAGCTCAATTTGTAGCCGGAGATATTTTCTAGCGCGCGCTGCTCTCGATTCCACCCAGAAAACTCATCCAATGTCATAAAAATACTTGGATCCCACGGCACGCGCATCGTCAAAAAATTTTTGGCCTACTTCTAACGCTTATGTTACCAAATATCCGCATAATCTCGTCAGCTCGCGACCAGCGCGCGCTAGATTGAACCTTCCTCTTTCGAACGAGCCCTTTCCCGGCGAAAAATATTCTCGTATAAGGACGAAAAGTCGAGGCGCGTGAAACCATTTTTCGCCCATTTTTGTCGGTAACGTGGTCACTCTACCTTATCGCGAATCTACGGAGTCTTGGCTCTAAAAACAGCACATTGGAAAATACGAGAAATACAATCCACATTGCGAACAGAAAGAAATTATCTTGAGGAACGCACGAGGATCGTACAGTATCAAGGACGTGTGAAGAACTTGAGGGACGAAAATATTCCTATATAAGGACGAAAAGTTGAGGAGCGTGAAACCATTTTTCGCCCATTTTTGTCGGTAACGTGGTCACTCTACCTTATCGCGAATCTACGGAATCTTGGCTCTAAAAACAGCACATTGGAAAATACGGATAAATACAATCCACATTGCGAACAGAAAGCGATTATCTTGAGGAACACACGAGGATCGTACAGTATCAAGGACGTGTGAAGAAGTCGAGGGACGAAAATATTCCCATACAAGGACGAAAAGTCGAGGCGCGTGAATCCATTTTTCGCCCATTTTTGTCGGTAACGTGGTCACTCTACCTTATCGCGAATCTACGGAGCTCGCGCGTAGATCACGATGGAAACCGAATGATTTCTGTTGGAGCGGAGTGGAGGGGATCATGGCGCAGCACAGTAGGCCTTTATTGTGACACCGAGCGCACCCACACGTGTCGAACCGGCACAGAACGGGTCTTTGATGGTGCCTCGGTCGCTGCCATTCCCGCTCCGCCACTGCCACTGCCATTCCCCGTCGACGGCCAGTCGAGTCCCGATACGCCGGATTGGGAGCGGTTTCTTTCGAGCCGATCGAGAGACGCTTCTCGAGAATCGAGCCGCGGCGAGGACAGTGCGGCCCTTTCTTCGCGCGTCCGTTCCACGATCGAAAAAAGAAAGAGCCGTGATCTGCTCGCTGGCTGCCACGCCCACTAGTCTCCCGATGGATCAAACGCCCGCAAAAACGGCGTCGGCGATCGCGATCCCTTGAAAAATTGAATAATCCGGACGCGGCGACTCGCTGGGCTTCGTTACCATAAACGCCTTGCGCCGGAAAGAAACGAGTGGACGGAGGGGGATGACGCGAGACAATTTTCGTCGCGTTCTAAGAAAATTCGATCGAGTCACCGAGACGAGTCTTGGACACCATTATTTTGTCCAGGACTATGGCAGAACGCGGCAGTGAAGAAATCTTGGTCATCTTCTTACGGCTTCCAATTTATTTCTTTACTAGACTGTGGATTTTGGGTGTTCGTCGCTAGACTGCGGATCGTCATGCAAAATGAAAATTGTCTTTTATTGTTGCAAGAAACGAGAACCACTAGAAAATCATCTTTCTATCCCTGATCGTTTAAGCAGATCGACAGTCATGTGTGGTTTCGATTCTTGAAAATAAATCCATTGTCCCGGAAAGTTCGTACCGTTTTTCTGTAGGTGGTATCAGGATAGGTCTGACTATGTCGAGAACGATTGGAAACAAATGGTATGTGTGCATAGTCTGAAGAGGTGATCTTTCAGGCATTTTTAGAAAAAAGTTTGATTAGGATAGATTAATTTTTGTCAGTTTTATACGCTCTTAAATATGGAAGGAAACAGAATGAATTATAGGCATTTGATGCTTTTTTCTTGCAAAAGCTATTGGAGCTTGGTTTGGATGTGCTTACCCCACTCACCCTATTAACCAGACATCACAACCCCAGATTTTCATCTCTTCGGGTCAACACAAAATTCCCATAATGACAAAAACCTCAACTCTTTAGAGATTATGGAACAAAATGGCACTCAGAACAATCCAATAAATGCATATCGAAATTTAAATGTACCGCGTTTCCCTTCAAAATCGGCGCGAACTTTCCGGACAACCCACTATAATATCCGCGGTCGAATGATGACGAAATGAAGGAATCATCGTCGATCCGGAGAAGGTCCGTGCCAGCTCGCGGCGGCTTACGTGCGTCCACGGTCGAATTACGCCGCGCGATATCTCGCGAGCAAATACGGCCGAGCTGTAGTCAAACACGTGAACATACAAGCCGGTACATATATATCGTAACCGGGACAATATTTGTGAAGATAATCTGTTCACGCCCAACCAGAGCGCCGCGGGGCAGCATCGACGCGCCTCGTTTCACTGGCTGTTTACATTCCCTTATCGACAACTTTCTGGAACAGCAGCGCCGGCCGTCGGGAAAACGTCTGGCCGACGAAAAATCAAAAGCGCCGCGGCCGCGCGCACTTGTCCGGACGATTCACGGGCTCGTAAAAGTTCGCCCGAAACGACGCTTTTAGGAGGCTTTTAGTGAGGCGTCTTCTGCGCCGCGACTTACAAAGTTTCCAGAAAAAGCGCCTCCCTCTCCACCGTCAAGTTCCCCTCTCGCGACTGTCTGTGCGAGACACGTGTCAGCGGCCAGATCGAGTCTTGTCTCTCACTCTACTCTTCCCCTTCTGCGACGCTATTCCCCCACTTTCCGGCGGCGAGCATACCCCCCGCTTCTGCCGCGGCCCGGTCACGTGACGCGACTCGCATCTGTCGTGCGTGCGTCACAATGTCACGTGACTAATCCGGTGATAACAGAGAGAGGGGGAGAGGGAGAGGGTAACTGTATTCCCCTCAATTTCCCCGCTTCCGCCGCGGCTCGGTCACGTGACGCGACTCGCATCTGTCGTGCGTGCGTCACAATGTCACGTGACTAATCCGGTGATAACAGAGAGAGGGGGAGAGGGAGAGGGTAACTGTATTCCCCTCAATTTCCTGTAAGAAATTTAATGGTGAAGTTTGTTATGCATGCAGTTTTTTTATTCTCTGTAAAAGAAGTATTAGTCCACGAATGTCGAAAAATGATTAGTTTGACAGATATTTTAATGTAAATATTTCCAAGTTTTCCAAGCTTCGGATATTTTAATGTCAATATTTCCAAGTTTTCCAAGTTTCAGATATTTTGATGTAAATATTTCCAAGTTTTCCAAGCTTCAGATATTTTAATGTAAATATTTCCAGATTTCCAAGTTTGGTTTTTGTTGCGGTAGTATCGCTTGGCAAAGTTACGAGGTTATCATTAGTAAGGGGATGAGGTTTTCTTGAAAAATTTAATCTACTCGCAAATAATTTGGGAATTTTACGTAACACGCTGGTTGTACGTGTATATGAATTATTCGGTAATGAAAGTTCAAGTTCTCAATGGAAAAATGCCGGCCCTAAAAGTTGCATAGTCGAGGAGAAATGTTCGCGAGGAACGCTTTCGCTGCGACTCTCGTCATTTTGATGACAGGTGACAGTCCATGTTCCAAGTAAAATCACGAGCACGAGATGGATGTATAATTAGACGAGGAATGAATAAACAGCCGGATTATATCGGTAGAAGTAATTGCAGGTTCGTAAAGAGCTGCACTTTCACTGGAACAATTGAACTGTCTTCCTGCTCTATCATTTTGGGCGCAGGTGGCTCACAATGTCCCAAATACAATCACGAAGACAGCCTCGATCCTCTTAACGATGGCTGTCGATTTTCAGCACTCTCGTCTGTTGAAACGAGGTTTCTCTATAGAACGGTAAAGTATAATTAAGCTGGGACTAATAAATTGAAGCTCGAACACGGTATCTACTCGATACTTGTCCAAAACACGGGTCTGACCGGAGACATATATCGACCATGAGAAATATTGTACGGGGATGGTTCTAGGACTTTTATCGGCTAGGCAGGTATAGTTAATAGACTTTGATGGAGTCATAGTAAACGTGAGTGCAATTCAAAATACTGGAATGACTAAAATGATCGAAAATCCATTATTCTCGGCTTGTTAAAATGTCTGTCTGGCTCCAGGTCGTTGCAATTAACGCAGGCAATTTTTATTCCGCGGTCTAGTAATTAATTTAATGCGAGGTTTAGGATTCCGGGCGAATTCTTCCTCGAAAAACCGGCTAATGCAAATTTAAATGCTAGACGCGTAATGGCCGGCGTAAAGACCGCGGCAAGTTGTCGGTGGATCGGTGAGCTAACAATTAAGAGTAATGCAAACGCGTGCAGAGGGAAAGAGAGACGAGAATAGCCTCGCCTCGGGTGCCTATCTCGATCATCATCGTACCTGCATCTCCTCTCTCGAGACGAACGAAGAGCCCCGGCTATCTATCCCCTTTCGATCTAGCACTGCTCAGCCCCAACGGGGTGCATTGAAAAATCCCCGTGTAATTCAACGACGTTACACCGGCCCCGTTCTTACCCCCACCCCTCCATAATAATTGGTAATCGCCGGGGAAAACGGCTGAACCGCAACTTTCTCGCGTTTTCTGTAATTAAACTATCCGGGGCGCGGCGATGCACGCCCTCAATCGTCCATGCCCCCGGTGTTTTCCGCGATGCGAGAGTCATCGCCGGTTTTATGGTACCCGGGCCGATATCATTAACCGGCGCGCCACGTGCAATCAACGACCATCGCCGTTCTACTTCGTTCTGTTGCCCGGCCCCGGATTAACGACCGAGATTTCTGATCGACGCCGGAACACACAGAATTCGAGATTCGTTTTGCAAAACCCTGGGAAACCGTGCTTCTTACGGCAGAACGCCTAGGTCGGCCATCAGCCAACGGACGTGGAGGGTCCATCTGAAAATGATCATCCGCCTTTTCATGAGAGCGCCAATCGCGAAAACAGATTCGTTCACTTATCGCACGAACGGTTCTATTCCTCGCTTGTCCCTCAAGTTACTTGTGCGTCCTCAAGTTCCTCACGTCCTTGATACTGTACGATCCTCGTCTGTTCCTCAATATAACTTCTTTCTGTTCGCAATGTAGATTGTATTTTGTGGATTTTATTTTTGATGAGAGGGCTAATTTCGAAAACAGATTCGTTCATTTATCGCACGAACGGTTCTATTCCTCGCTTGTCCCTCAGGTTCCTCGTGTGCGTCCCTCAAGTTCTTCGCACGTCCTTGATACTGTACGATCCTCGTCTGTTCCTCAAGATAATTTGTTTCTTTTCGCAATGTGGATTGTATTTCTCGTATTTTCCAATGTGCTGTTTTTAGTGCCAAGACTCCATAGATTCGCGATAAGGTAGAGTGACCACGTTACCGACAAAAATGGGCGAAAAATGGTTTCACGCGCCTCAACTTTTCGTCCTTATATAGGAATATTTTCGTCCCTCAAGTTCTTCACACGTCCTTGATACTGTACGATCCTCGTGTGTTCCTCAAGATGATTTCTTTCTGCTCGCAATGTGGATTGTATTTCTCGTATTCTCCAAAGTGCTGTTTTTAGTGCCAAGACTCCGTAGATTCGCGATAAGGTAGAGTGACCACGTTACCGACAAAAATGGGCGAAAAATGGTTTCACGCGCCTCGACTTTTCGTCCTTATACGAGAATATTTTTCGCCGGGAAAGGGCTCGTTCGAAAGAGGAAGGTTCAACCTAGCGCGCGGTGGTCACGAGCTGACGAGATTATGCGGATATTTGGTAACATAAGCGTTAGAAGTAGGTCAAAAATTGACGACGGTCGTGCCGTGGGATCCAAGCATTTTTCTGCCATTGGATGAGTCTTCTGGATGAAATCGAGAGCAGCGCGCGCTAGAAAATATCTCCGGCTACAAATTGAGCTATATTTTGTCTTGATTCTCTGCGAAATAAAGCCAAAAACACGTTTCTGGGTCAGAAATCATGATATCGATAATACAGAGCAAACAATGTGACAAGTTTAGTCACAGACTTGAGACCCGTTGGATCAAGACGAAGACGGATCTTAAGTGATCTCTTTCGGGGTTAGCTGGCAAAATTGGACTAGACGCTGAGTTCGACCTTGCAATTTTCATTGTAATAATAACTGGAGTGAATATATTCAGATTTCATAGGATTGTGAGTTCGAAGGATTGAAAAATGACGGGGACTTGTGAGATCATTTGAAGCGGTCGGGATCCACGGGAGGAAGAGCGGAGTAGCCGCGGGCAACGGTAGATAGCCCGTAGATCGCGATCAACGTTCCAGCGGATCGTCGAACCCGGTGGCTCGCGATCGCGGTTAATTAATAAGGCGCGTCGTTCGGGTTTAACGGTGAAGATCGACGGTGAAGGCTCTCGGTCGTGAGCACGATCGCGAAATCGCGTGACGCAGGGCGTGTCATCGCCCGCCGCCAGTTATGTTCTACGTGGAGTCAACGTAGGCAGCGGCACGTCTGCCAACTACGGGGAGTTAAGCCGTCGATCGGTGTCTGTCAGTCTGTTTGAGAGAACGTGGCCCGTTTTTGCGGGCCCGCAACGAGGAAGCACGTTCTCCGCGCCAACCCGGAGAGATTCTACAGAAGAACAAAAAAAAAAAAAACAAGAACGAGTCCGAAGAGTATGCGAGGGAAAGAAAGAGAGAAAGGGAGAGAGAGAGAGAGAGAGAAAGGGAGAGACGTTAGCGCGTGTTTTGCACGGTCGATCGCTCGTGCGGATCTCGCGAGGACCGGACTGGATTTGCCGAGCGAATCGACAGGGCTATTTGAATTCTTTGCAGTTCCGATCGCGAACGGCTCGTTTGATCGATCGATCGATTGCCCGCTCGTGAGTCGATCGTAAAACACGCCGCGCCGGGACGGGCCACGGAAGCACCGGAAACACCGTGGATTACGACGTGGGCGTCGGTTTCCTCGGCTGGGGTCTACCGCGCGAAATGTGCAACCATTTTGTTGTGCCGATCAACAATTTATACGGGGCGTCGCTTCCGATGTTTCGCACGCAATTATTCCCGAAATTATAGCTCGTTGTAATCAATATTTCTAATAAAACTCACTCCGTTTCAGGGGAAATATCTTGTGGTGGTCTTAAATCTTCTATAGGTAAACGTGTTTCCGTCTAGCTAAGTTAATTACGGCACTAAATGACCTTAAATCACCTTGGAAGACCCAAGTGTTATGGGTCAGTGAATTCGTCTCGGGGTAGGCAACACGCTTACCTGAATATAAACATATAGTATGCGGAAACAGAGGTCACCTTGAAATCTTGGCTAATTGAGACACTAAATGACCTTGAATGACTTTGGAAAACCAAAGCGTTATGGGTCAGTGAATTCGTCTCGGGGTAGGCAACACGCTTACCTAAATAAAAACATATACATAGTATGAAGAAACAGGGGTCACCTTGAAATCTTGGTTAGCACGTCCAAATAAAGAAGATTTATGACCACTATAAAATGTCCACCCCGAGACAGAGTAAGTTTTATTTCAAATATTTTTGGCAACGAGCGAGTTTTGTGTTTTTAGCTTTTGTCCGTCGAGATTTTGAAGTTCTTTCGAACAAAATGGAATAGAAGTACCTACATCTCAATAGAAACACTCTTTCTCGCACGTTTCTTCGTATTTGATCCTAATCTCTAAAGTGGATAAAGTTAATTATTCGATTCTATCTATCTATGCGACGAGTTATTTTATAGCTCTTTCTATTTTGCAGAGTTGAAAGCGACGAGGTAGGTGAGGAGGATCGGCGAAAGCGAAGACGAGGACGTCATATGATATAGCAAGTGCGACTTGCATTGAATTTTCAAGTCTGCGAATAATTGTTATCGAAATTGGGAGAGGCTGCTCGAGCCTGTTGCGAGATCGACGAGGCTCTTAAGGGCAGATTTTCATCGCGGCACGGCGCGTTGCGTAAACGAAAACTGTTGGAATCTCCGTTAACGAGTCTTTAAGTAGTAATTAAGGTCTCCGTGGGGGCCGAAGGTGGAGAAGGCTCTCGAACAATAGCGACAATTGGATAAATTGCTTCCCTCCTCGAGCACCTTGCGCAACGTCGTCCGTGCGCGCGCTGAAGGCCTCCGTTTTTCCGACGTTCTTCAAGAATCATCAGCGAAATATGCACTATAATTAATATTGAGAAAACAGCCGAACTATAATACAATCAACCTAATACAGAGAGAAAAGCCATGTCAGATTCATGATCATTCATAAGAAAAGTGACATAAGTCAAAAAGAGGAAATTTTGCAGGAAAGCCATTTAAAAATTATCTAGAATTGCCATTTTTTTTTTATTGTATATAACCAACTTAGAAATGCAAAATAACTTGTTGTTACTTAGATACTGGGTTAATTATCAAGCACATTGGCTGTAGAGTACACCACAATTTATGCATTTATTACTATAACTCTTTTCATAAATATATTTTCAGAATGAACGAATTATTTTCCGGCAGAAAAATTCTAAACAGTAACATTTGGTATGATATTTTCAGTTTCGAGCTGTTTCGTTACAAACGACAACATAACGCTAACTGTAAAACATTTACCATAACTAGACCGTGGATATTTACGGAAAATAAAACTTGTTCGCATAATTCCAAGATGTAGAGGATCCAAACAGGTTTAATTAAGTCGTAGAAACCGTTTTGATATTCTTCAATTCTTTTAATCTTCCCACTATTTGAGATTACACTCGCCCGTACTTGCTGTAATTTAAATCCGCAGTCTAACTATAACATATCGGAAAAGAAATCGAACCGCTTAGGACGTTTTGTCCTATTTACTCGAAGGCAGAATGCGCGAAGGATCTAAAAACCGAGATCACATGTGCCCGGTCCGACGCGCGATCGCGTTAAATACGATGTCGAGGCTTTCAGCAATGCGTCTATTCGACACCGGCGGTCAGTTACATCGCACAAAGCACACGCAGCCGCCTGTTCATAGTTAATAAACCCGGGGCACGTTCTCGCAAAAGATCGCCGTGTTCGATTACCGATCGCGACAGGATGGGATAGGGATAGGGGATCGCGAAGACGAAGGGAACGCCGGATGATCGAGCGCTACACGATCGCCGGGTGTTCAACCCCGAAGCGGGAATATTACTCAGGCGAATATCGTCGATTAATTAAGGAGGACAGCGGGGATTGCTCCCGTTTCTATTAAACGCGAAACCGCGGCTTAGGCCGGATAGGACGTTACTCCCGGTTTTAATCGTTCCCGATGGAAAATGAGCTGCTCGAGTTTCGCGGCGACTCGTACGTGTATCGCATTTAACGGTAATTACGGTAATGGACTAATAAATTGCCTGGATCTGCATCCCGTCCGCTCGGCGACTTTCTCTCCCTCTCATGCACACAGCTCATTCTCTTTCTCTGCCTGTTGGCGTGCATTCACCGGCTGACCGAGCCTAACCCGACGCGTGCTCGAGGCCGACGATCCCGACGAAATCGTCGACGGAGACCGTCTGAACCCCGTTTAACCCCGGTCGCGATTCTCTTCGTGGTTACGATCCACATTTCACCTTCAAGATGCAAGATCGAAAGAGAAATTCAAGAGAAATTGGTCGGGAAATTAGCGAGTTTGGATTTTTCACTAGTCCAATTAGATCGGGGTTGACGTACCATTAACCCCTTGCACCGCGAGCTTCTTCGCATCCTCAGGGTGTAGGGTTTTAAATAATTTCTTGAATCTATCTTCCAATCTACGATTCTAGTTTGCAATCGACGAGGTGCTACTTAAAATATCCGGTGTAACATTGTTGGACGCATCGTTGATAAACGGATGCCCCGGTGATGACTATCAATTAACCCTCCAACCGAGGGACCATTCGATCGGGAACATTCAGGGAGACCTAACGCGCAAGCGAAATCAAAACGACGGGAAATCTACCACGATCGATGTGAACACGTTGTGGTAGTAGTTTGTAAAAATATGGATCAAATCTTGCGATCCTCTGCGATCGACGAAGACATTTTTTATTTTATTTTAACGAGGAGTTGACTCGTTATCCCCAATTAAACGAGCAAACTGTTGCGCGAACGATTCGAACCTTTTTGCCTGCATTTTATCCGATGTTCGCAGCCACCGAACGAACGAGAAACCGCGTCGGCATTCCTCGCGGCAGGAATCCTAGCAAAAATGTAGAAGAAACGCTTCTGTTCGGTGAAAGGAAGACGGAGGTATCTCCCATCCATAAGGATCCATTTCGCGGAGGAAGCTCCGATTATTATCCCGGAGAGTATCCCGTTCGCCGCGATCGAACTTCTAACGAGACGCGTCCGATCGAGCATTATCTCCGGCCGATCCTAAGCCCTCGATCGCGATTTAGCGATTTTATCGGAGACCGGGATCCACTAGGTGCCCGCGTACACGGCCGCTTCTGCGCTCGTTCTCGCGAAAAAGTTCGTTTTTCTCGGTCGTTTCGCGGCTTCGGCGATGCTACACCGCCTCTCAGCCTTCTCAGCCTCTCGGCCTCCGCCGCCTCGACCGCGAGGCTTCTTCAGCAATTTACCATTCTTCCTTTCTGCGGAGCTCTTCCGCCTCTTCTTCGTCCTTAACCGGCCGTTTTTCTGCAGGGGCAGTACCAGCTGGCCAGCAATGCGCTCCCTCCTTCCTGTTTCCCCCACGGGGAGACCCTCATCGCGCCTCTGCGGTTCATTTTTTGAATTCTTCCATGGCAAAGAACAACCGCAAAAACCGGCACCGGAGGCTTTGTGCTTCGGCCGATAGCTTCCTATCCGCCGCTTCTTTCGAAAACAGAAACTCGGAGGACACGTCCCCGCCATCTCTTCGATTAATATTAACGCGATTTATGCATTGGGTCGTTGCGCCTACGAAATATCCGACTTTTTAACAGCCAAGGGTAGTCACGTGACCTTTGCAGACCTAGCAGGTCGGCGACTGCTGTATAATTTCCGTTCGCAGCCTTCAACCACTGACTCAAGATCCGTCTTGGTCCTGATCCGACGGTACTCAAGTCTGTGACTAAACTTGTCACATTTTTCGCTCTGTATTATCGATATCATGAATTCCGACGACCAGAAACGTGCTTTGGCTTTATTTCGCAGAGAATCAAGACAGAATATAGCTCAATTTGTAGCCGGAGATATTTTCTAGCGCGCGCTGCTCTCGATTTCATCCAGAAAACTCATCCAATGGCAGAAAAACGCTTGGATCCCACGGCACGCGCGTCGTCAATTTTTGGCCCACTTCGAACGCTTATGTTACCCAATATCCGCATAATCTCGTCTGCTCGTGACCACCGCGCGCTACGTTGAACCTTCCTCTTTCGAACGAGCCCTTTCCCGGCGAAAAATATTCTCATACAAGGACGAAAAGTTGAGGCGCGTGAAACCATTTTTCGCCCATTTTTGTCGGTAACGTGGTCGCTCTACCTTATCGCGAATCTACGGAATCTTGGCTCTAAAAACAGCACATTGGAAAATACGAGAAATACAATCCACATTACGAGCAGAAATAAATTATCTTGAGGAACATACGAGGATCGTACAGTATCAAGGCCGTGTGAAGAAGTTGAGGGACGAAAGTATTCCCATACAAGGACGAAAAGTTGAGGCGCGTGCAACCATTTTTCGCCTGTTTTTGTCGGTAACGTGGTCACTCTACCTTATCTACGGTGCAACTCTTCGTTCGGATGCAATTCGATGCGACAAGCTTTAACCCCTTAAGGGGTAAAAGTCAGGGGTTAAAGGGGTTAGTACTGCGCGAAAGTCAAGAGAGTGGTCCAAAAAATGGATATTATTGATAAATAATAAGACGACGGTACTTTTGGGAGCAACTCGAAGACACATTGGCAGTTTATGGCTCAGGGAAGCGGAGTCCTTCTCGGAAGGGATAATGGTAAGGTGACGAGTGTGTTGGGCCAAGTGTCCAGTATCGATAGCCGCGCAAGGTTCGTCTAGAGTTACCAAGAGGACCGGTGTTCCTCCTTTTCCCATTTCGGCAACGTTACACCGGCTTTGTTTCCCGGACTCGTTATCAACGGCCACCCAGCGCCGTCGAGCCGTCAGCGCAGGTGCTTTCAAAATGGCAGCGTCGGGTGTCCAGATAACCGACGAGTCCGCGAGTCTCGAGTTTTATCTTGCGAGACGATTAAGAAACGTAGAAGTCGCTCGGATGTATCGTGTCTGCGAACAGAGTCACCGGTACGCCGAGATAACCCTTTTGATCCTATCCTAGGAAAGAAACCATAGTCCCTTTCGGCGAAGTTCTGCGTGCGATGTCGTGTTCCTCGAACAATCTTTCAAAATGGTGTAGTGACACAGTACAGTGTTCCTCGAACAATCTTTCAAAATGATGTAGTGACACAATACAGTTACACTGCGTTCGAAATAATTATATATTAGGTCGTCCCATAAGTTCGTGCCGTTTACTCTTGTACCATTTCAATTCTGAAAATAAAATATGTAATTACCGTTTTATTCCACAACCTCTTCTGACCTTTTCGGCAAAGACATCGTACTATAAAATTCACTATAAAATTTCTGCGGTTTTTCATTAAAATACTTTTCAATGGTGAATAATATAAACATATCCACGGCACGAGCTTATGGGACTAATATGAAGACGGTGGAAGAAATACAGTGACCTCTCTATATATGTCGTCAGGGCCTCGATGATAAACGTCGCGGAATTGTCCCCACTACCGCGGGGGATACCCCGAAGCTCGAGAGGCCTCGGTAAACATAGCACAGGTCGGCTACGTCTCCTGGACGATACATGACGCTGGCAAGACCCGCGTTGCTGACATATATCGAGAATTAGTACACTTGAGTATAAGAAGACGTTGTCGGAGGTGTCTGCAAGACGGGCGCACAATTAAAACTGCTTGCCAAACACGAAGTTACCAAACGGTGGTACCTTCATACCTGAAGGGATGCTATAAAACGAAGGAGAATCAGGTATTTCCCAATATTCCTATAATGTGGGGTTTTCCACAAACTACCGTAAAAAGCCTAATATTTTACTTCGGCACACAACGGCGTACAAACTCATGCCGGAAAGTGTCGACTGGCGTAACCGCGAGATTTATCGAAAGTTTCGAGGAACGACAAGTAAAACAGAACGGCGATTTCTGCCGGCGAACGGTACAGTTTCTTTCGCTAGGATCGTTTCCGCAGTAAAAAGGAGATCCTCCGAATGTAGACAATCCTGCGACGATCGTCCGGATTGTCCGCGAGTTGTTCGACACCTGTAACGACGTTCCAAGGTGCGTCGCAGTGTGTCCAGTGGTTTCTCGCGTCGCTGGCACCGGCCGATTCCCGTCGCCGTGGTTTTTACAAGCAGCGAAGTCGGTAATAAGGAAAAAGGAATTGTCGCGTCGCTGGTGTTTTCTTTCTTTTTCCGCGGCGAGATAGCCTAACCGATGCACGCGGTGCACGCGGTTGTTGTCGTTCGCGTTACGCTCCGAGCGTATTCCAGGCGCGAGCTCTGCTCTGCACAAGCCGCGAGGCCGTTGCAGAGAAAATCGGCGCGGTTCCGGTGCAACGACTCGCGCAGTTTTGCTGCGTTCGAGCTGCCGTTCGATGCACACGAACACCGGCGAACGGACGTTCAGAAAAAGAGAGACAAGTCCGGACCACGAGAGAACGCAATCGTAAAACCTACGGGAACATTCCCGACGGGCGAGCTCGCTGCTCGCGTGCCGGCCGCATGCAAAACCTCCGGAGAACGCGTTTCCCATTCCTATTCGAAAACCCGCGGGAAACGCGTTCGAAATTTCAGCTTACGCTCCTGCGCGCGCTTTTTCCCGCTGTCCAGGTTCTGTCAGGAGCGAAAGTTTCCCGGAGAGTGCAGCGGCTGTTCCAAATTCCGTTTTCGCACGATGCAAGATGATTCGCACGATGCACACGATTCAGTTATAGTCAAGGGAGGCATGGAGCTGAATAGTGCAAAACTAATCGTGTAAATTTTCGTACAATTTAACCCCTTGCCCTACAACATCGAGTCATACTCGTGATGAAGATTCCGAACAGAGTCTAATAAATATATTTGTTATCAATTTCCTTCAAACCGAAATAAAATTCTATTTTGGCGCTGTCAATGTACAGTTATTGAAGAACATACGGGCATACAATAGATATAAATTGTCTCCCTTTTTTAGGAAATTACGAATTACAAAGGAGATCTAATCGCTGAAACCGTAAAATAAATCGTAGCGCAAGGGGTGAACATGTATACATATCCATTATAACATATCTGAAAATAAATTCAATTATTTATGATGTACTCATTTAATTTAAGACAGAAGTTCGAAAAATGTAAAGACTACCGCTCAAAAGTATCCGGACACTTGCGAAATATGTATTAGCATTGCGTAAAAGTTATTTCCTACAATAGCGACTAATATCGATTTTTATTAGTTTCTTGTGAAAAATTACGTATGTGGAATTCACCAACACTACACTAAAATTAAACACGAGATTCATCGACGTATCCATCGCGGAGTGACCGGATACTTTTGAGCGGTAGTGTACGCGTCTTTACATTTTTCGAACTTCTGTCTGAAAGTAAATGAGTACATCATAAATAATTGAATTTATTTTCAGACATGTTACAACGGATGTTTCCCAAGAGCTCCACATATAATATCGATTACAAAGTTGAAATAGCTTATTTAAAATGTTACTTTGCTACGAAACGACGCGACACAGTGATCTCTCGATATATGTCATCACCACGGGTCCTGTCAGCGTCGTGTATCGTCCAGGAGACATACCCGAGCCGCGTTATGTTTACCGAGGCCTTCACGCAGTATACCCCGCAGTAGTGGGGACAATTCCGCGACGGTTATCGTCCAGGCCTTGGCGACATATATAGAGAAATTCTGTGGTCATCTGTTTCGCAACGAGTGATTTTCGACAAGTCTAATGAACGTTTATGCGGAGAGCAATATTAATGCTCCGAAAAGTGAGCGGTGTCTTAGCAAAGCAAGTAGCTGTCTTCTTTCATTTATTCATCGTGTACGAATATCTCGAGGAGGCAGGCGCGCAATCAAAGTGACTGAAGCATCAACGCGCAAGCATGATACATCTAGGATGCTGCCCGAAGTATCTCGACGCGATCCAGTAGGTGACTCCGGTAGCAGTATCTCGGAGCGATTAGCGTGACACAGCGATCACTCTCGGTCGATTCGAGTGCCCCGAGGCCGGCGATTAGTTCGAATCGAATTCCGCCGGTTAGCAATCGATGGATGGTCCCTAATCGACGCGCGGATCCTTCTAGGAGAATTTGTATCGAGCCGTTTGCGGCTCGTCCGGTGCCTTTCGGCCGTCCATCCCCGGACATTATGATTACGCCACGATACGACCGGGCGCATTAAATAGAAATAAAATAAATCCGAGCCGGCCGAGGGTAGAGCCGAGTCCTCGGAGTTCAGTAAACGAAAGAATCCCCGCAGGCTTCTGCATATTACACGGCGAGAGGCGGCCAGCCAGGCAGAAAACGCATGCCAACCTAAGCCTGGCCAGAGCCAGAGCCAGTCGTCGGGGATGTGATCTCGAATTCCCTCGTAAAACGTATCCGCGCCGCTGCTGTAGGCTGATTCTTAAAGGAATCGGTGCAGCTGCAGTTTTAACGGAGCGTCGAGCATCGTCTGCCTTCGATTTTTCGCGCCGCAACGTCGATCTTCGAATCAAATATTTCTCCTTTAAGTACCGTACTTTCTTCTTTTTCTCGGTAGCTAACCGCTCAGACCCCGAAGAGAATCGATCATCAGTACACTTCAGCGTGGATCTTTGTGCATTTGTGGACATTAACTCCTTACAGTAGGATTTATTCTACTGGGCCAGCAATTATACAATAAATCTTGTGGAAGCTTCCGGAAGAAAGAGAAAATTGATGACAGAAAAATAGAATTTTAGTCGCGAGTCTGACTCGATAAGGGGTTGACAAGATTTTTATTTAAATTTCACCACAATTAATGTTTCAGCAAGCGAGAAAGCAATGTTTATCCTATGATCTACTAAAATGGAAATCTCTTGCTTTAAGCCGACCCCATCAAAGATTTTCTACTATAACCACTAAGTCTAATTTGCCTATATAATTATCTGCGGATCTTTATGCAAAATAAAAGTTTCCTACCTGAATTGCAACAGACTGGAGTGAAACAGAAATTGATTTTCTTTCTTAATATGTTCAACAGGTTGAAAATAATGTGGCAGTATTTAAAAATGTTTTTCTAATGTTTCTACCGTTTTAAAATATTCCTACCCAATTTTGTCGCAAACGCAGAGAGATCTTGCGGCCAGTAATTTCTACCTTTTATTTGAGAATTTTAGTATAGGTGCATGTTGGTTTAGAAGCTACGCGTGTTTGATTCATTTCGAGATTCGCCGGGCAACGCGAATTATTATTATCATCGCGCAAGGATCGATGACTTCGGGCTCGAGAAGCGGGTCGATGCACCGCAAGATTAACGCAGAAACAATCTCTCCTTGTGGTTACATTGAATCTCTTTCTCGTGGTGCCTTTATCCCGGCATGGACAGCAGGTACACAGGTTCCGGCGATGTACCGAGATAGCCTGTAAAGCCAAAACACGTGTTCCGCCAAAACGCGGGCCACGACACCACTATAATCCCTTATCTCCGGACTTCCTTTTCAGTTTCGTTTATCGTTCCGACGCTAATGGACCGAGCCACGGAACGGAACGTATCGCCACGCGGATCTTTTAATTTCGAACGCCGTTGTCGAAGGGTTACGTCCCTCCAAAAACCAAAAAATTCCACACGATTCTTCTGGCCTCAAATGACTACTATAAAACAATTTCAATTCCGCCGTTCAGTCGAGAAAATTAAAAATGCTCTCTTGGTGGTGGTGTACTTGTGTGCTCGAACAAAAACCGACTAAACAAATCCTCTGAAGACGGCTATTATAAAACAATTTCAATTCCGGCGTTCAGTCGAGAAAATTAAAAATGCTCTCTTGGTGGTGGTGTACTTGTGTGCTCGAACAAAAACCGACTAAACAAATGCTCTGATGACGGCTATTATAAAACAATTTCAATTCCGCCGTTCAGTCGAGAAAATTAAAAATGCTCTCTTGGTGGTGGTGTACTTGTGTGCTCGAACAAAAACCGACTAAACAAATGCTCTGATGACGGCTATTATAAAACAATTTTAATTCCGCCGTTCAGTCGAGAAAATTAAAAATGCCCTCTTGGTGGTGGTGTACTTGTGTGCTCGAACAAAAACCGACTAAAGAAATCCTCTGAAGACGGGTATTATAAAACAATTTCAATTCCGCCGGTCAGTCGAGAAAATTAAAAATGCTCTCTTGTGGTGGTGGTGGTGGTACTTGTGTGCTCGAACAAAAACCGACTAAACAAATGCTCCGAAGACGGCTATTATAAAACAATTTCAATTCCGGCGTTCAGTCGAGAAAATTAAAAATGCTCTCTTGGTGGTGGTGGTACTTGTGTGCTTGAACAAAACCCGACTAAACAAATGCTCTGAGGACAACTACTATAAAACAATTTTAGCTCCGCCGTTGAATCGGGAAAATTAAAAATGCTCTCTTGTGGTGGTGTGTATTTGTGTGCTCGAGCAAAAATCGACTAAACAAATGCTCCGAAGACTACTATAAAACAATTTCAGCTCCGCCGCTCAATCGGGACAATTAAAAATGCTCTCTTGTACTTGTGTGCTCGAACAAAAACCGACTAAACAAATGCTCCGAAGACAGCTACGATAAACTAATTTCAGCTCCGCCGTTCAGTCGAGAAAATAAAAAATGGTCCCTTGTACTTGTGCGCTCGATCAACCCGTTGACTTTTCCAGCCAGAAACGTACTCGACATGCGCGACACGCGCAAAAACACAGAAATTTGGGACTCGAGCGAAAAGGGTCGTAAAAATGGTCGGATTTAGCGAACGCGATCGAGCCTGCTTGGCCAGCGAATTTGCAGCGCGCGCGCGCGCGATGAGCGCCTACCTGCGCGAGAGATCACGGGTACACGGTACGGAATCGCGAATCGAGGTGTGCGTGGATCCGCACGCGTGTGTGCGTGCGCGTTTAACAGCGAGGAGGGGTACTGACCGCGCATTCCACGAGGGAGGTGACCGCCTCGCTTCTCATCTGTAAGAACCTCTACCAGCTCCGCCTTGAGCTGAACTCGAGAGCTCGAACTCGAACGTGGACTCGAAGCCGCAGAAAAGCGGCGAAAAAGTCTTGGAAATCGTTCGGAGCGCGGGGATCCTCCGCGAATTATCGCGCCATTGTTGCCCCATTACCGAAACGAGAGCAACGAGAAACGAACGACAGCGACAGAGCGATACGATGTGCGTATGTTGTGCTCGGTATCGCGATTATTCAAGAAGAAGTTCGCACACGGCTTATCATCGCATTATCTCCGACGATTCTTGCCCGTTCGCAACATTTCATGCGCGCGTTCCCGTCGCTCGTGTGCTTTCCATGCGGGTCTGTAATACGCGCGCGAAGATCGGCCGGACGTTCGTTCACGCAATCGCGTTCACAGCCGTATCATTACAGCGGGACTAACGTTTAGTTGTTTTTCGCGAGAGCCGCTCCTCTTAATCGTATAACCAAGTTTTTTGCGCGCTTCCCGGCTGGTCCCATCTCCGTCACGCGAACGCCTGCGCCGGTGAAATTAATTTCCCGGTAAACGGCCGGTTTCCCAGCTCCGCGCGTTTCACCGAGAACAGACGAATTCGGAAAGTCGGATCGAAAATCGGCGTATCCGGAAAGACTGCGGATGGAGAAGAAGATAGCGCCGGAAGAAGGCCGAAAGAGATAGCGAGAGGAAACGCTGTTAGCCAGGGCTAATGTAATCGGGAACCTGCACGATCGATCGATCTCGAGAATTCTATTAAATACAATTACCGGTCCGCCGTGGGCTTATTACGTTAACCGTAAGGCGTCTGGTGGCATCATCGATCTAACCGCGCGCACAAAGGCCCGAGAGATCTCTCGGCAGCCACGGTGTGCGGCAGTTGGCCGTCGTCGATCGATAATTCAGTCCAACTAATTGCCAGGCTACGATTGCCGTGAACACACTATTACGATCCTGTCGACGCGCTAGCGAGAACGCTATACCGGCCACGGGACACGATTCGAACGGCAATATCCCCGTGCTCGAACACAAGCCGTACAAGTACCGCCGCGTGCTAACGTAAAATGAGCAAACGAACGACATACATGGTCCACCCACGTTCTAACCTACATAACACCATCTCTCTTTCTCTCTGGTATTTTGCCGAGACAGACTTGTAACACCGTTCCTAGTCACCCCAGCTAGGTACAGCATGGCGAGAGAGCCTTATCGCGGACCAAGATTCCTATCGCGCCCATGGGTTCTCTTGTTTTTTAACCTCGGACTTCTCTGACAGTGATTGAAACGCCAGTGTCGCGTCACAGCATGGAATTTTGTGTTCTTTGTGTGCCGTCGAGAGAATTTGCGCAACCTTGGTTCCCTCCTCTCTCATAAGGTAGAAGAAGCACTTAGGATTGTTCTGAATACTCGAACAAGATCTCTTATAATACTCTTTTCTCTGGGAGTGAGTGATCGGCTTTTCTTTGAAATTCCAGCTTTTCGATATATTCCTTTGAATTATACACCGAAATGTATTTGACCCTTTGCATTCCTGAATATTCCTTTGCTCCTCGCATCCCTAAGCCCTTGATGAATATTTCCCCTTGGCTCTTTAATTACACATTCCTAAGATCCTTGGGAATTCTAACCCTTTCGTTACGTTGTTCAAGACCCTCGGAATTCTGACCCCTTCATTACACAAAGACAACTCCCAATTCGGGGAGTAATTCCTGAGAAAAGTAACCCCACTCGCGCGCGGCAACCCATCCCAGTTCGTGCCGCGACCCCCGTTGCTTAACCTGGAATATCAGAAGACTGACGATCTCTCGACGCACCCGTAATATTCCACGGCTTTATCACGATAACTTTCAATATATCCAGAGCAACCATTTCGTTTATGTTGCTGTTCTAGGCTTCCAAAAAATCTAAAAAAAATCTGGAATACGTACTGAAATCCCTGTTTTAATGTATAACCGTTGGAACACCGAATGTTTCAAGCATCAATGGGAAAGAATAAATACAGAAATTAAAGAGTGAAATTTCGCTGGTTGCCCACGGAGGGTTAACATGATCCAAGATGCGTTACCACGGTGCGTCTGCTTTCAGACATTCTACCCAGAAAATCGTCGCAGCGCAAACATTTGCTCGCGGCTTTTTCGCGTATCCGCCGAAGGAGACAGTGCAAACAACGCTCGAATCGGGGACCTACGTTAAAAAATCAGTGGTCGTACCGGTACCGACCGGTGGCAGCACTCCGGGCACGGTTTTGTTTCCCCGTCGGATCTCTCCATCGCAATTCACCGGGTGTTCCGCTAGCCGAGTACATTGTGTGGGCGATCTCGCGCGAGCCTGTGCCTTTCTTTTCTTTTTCCCCCGGTTGGCCCCTGCTTATTGTCAGGGTTGAACCTGTCCGTTGGAAAAATCAAGGGCACGCTCCCTCGTAAATTTGTCCTCGCGATACTAGAGACTTTCGAAGCCGCGTGACTCGCCCCTCGGAGAGCTGCGTTCTCTCCTCGGACCGTTAAGGCGCGCGAGCAGACATCGATTCCACGTATATTAATTGTTACGGATGGGATCAAGTACCTCGCAAACAGTTTCGAACCTTGATTGATGGAATTCGAACTCTCTATAAGTACTTCGAAAAAAAAAAAAAAATAGTACTTCCAAGTATACTCGAACCTTTGCCAGACAGTTTCGAACCCTTTACAAGTACCCTCGAATTTTGAAACCCTCGAGTCTTGGTCGAACAGTTTCGAAACTTTCGAAATTATTAGGAATATCGTTACGAATTTCCGTATTATTGCACGCTCGGTGTAATACGATACCTGTGTCATCGTCTGCTGTGTTAGAAGCGGAAAATTATCTAAAATCACAATATTTAGAACGCAAAGAAGACCCGTTATTATTTTGGCGTGAAAATTCATCGAGGTACCCCATTTTATCAAAAATTTCACGTATGACGGCCATCTTTGTATGATGGCCGCTTCTCTGCCTTCGGGAAGAGTTTCTTCAAAAGCAGGAAATATCATCGATAAAAAGAGAAATAGGATTAAACCAAGTATTGTAAATGAAATGTTATTCTTAAATAGTTACGAATTTAATAGAGAAAGTGCTTAAAACTTACTATGCAGTTCTGATTTCCAAGATTCGAGTACTATTTGTGAAAGATTCGATTCCTTTCAAGATCGAAGTACTTATAAGTATCTGTTCGAAACTTGTAAGTACTCATTCCGAGGTTCGATAACTGTTTGTATACAGGGAATACTTTTCAAGTATAATCATTGAAACATTTATTGCATTTACGTAGTAATCGAAACCCATGAAACGAAACTTGGTTATTGAACTTGACTCGGATTCGTGAGTACATATTGAACTTGATCCCATCCCTAATAATTGTGCTCTATTTGCGATTACTTTTTCCGAGTCACAACATATTATCGAAAAGCAACAACGACGGTACCCACTGTGACTCAAGGTTATTCAAGGTCACCGACAAGGTTCTACCTTGAAGGTGTCTCGTCCATGGTGAGTAATGGTGTCTCTTTGGGCAACGGTATTAAATCATCCCATAGCTCTTCCAATCAAACACTAGTCATGACAAAATTAGTTCTCTCAAAAATCGGAAAGATAGAGTGAAAGATCTGCTAACTGGACGACGCGTAAAATATCTTTTGAGAAAACCGCATCTGGAAGAGAACTGACCGAAGAAAACCTTGAAAATTCAACGGCCCTTTAACCCTTTCAAGACGGTGCGAACAGAACGGACTGGTACGCATTAAAACCACCAATAATGCAAAACAGAAGAGTCAGTCTTTTTCAAAGCACTGATGGTACATATGAGTACCAATCGGCTCGAAAGGGTTCAGGGATACCTGTTACAGATTCCAGCTGGCAAACCCGATGAAAATATCACGGAGATCGGTTAGCATCGCTGTCAGGTACGACCTGCGGTGATTAGACTCGCGGCGGACCTTCGATCGCAAAAAACAGGTGGCAAAAACAGTGGTAATTTCCTTCTTTAACAATCTTAATAAGTCGAAGATCGTGGTTCTTCGATTCTCGCGATCTTTCCACCGTTTTAAATTGCGTCTCGAGTCGGTTCTGTCGTAAACGCATGAAACCCGCAGTCGATGTACCAAGTCGATAGATCGACGAGGGCAATCTATTTTCATGGTAAAAACGCGCGCGCGCGCGCGCGCGCGAGACAGAGCGTCGCGTCGCGTCCTCGCGCATCAAAATGATGAGGGTAATGCGATGAATGGCGGTCAATTTCCTGTCATTTTCGCCGGTCCCGAGACGAGACCGAGGTTACACGCGTTTTATGTGTCCGAGGAGAGAAGATGCGGGTTAGCGTGTCTCGGGAACAAGAATTCCTCCTCTCGCCACGACGCGAGAACGCACCGCCATTGTGCGGCCCGTCGAGACGTTCAACGAGCGCCGTTACGAACGAACGAGAGGGGCCTCGATTAGTCGTCGATACCATTATATACGTCGGGGGACTCGTGGTTCCCCCGGACGTCTTTATGCGTCGATCATGCATCGAACGTTCAAAAGCACGGCCTCGTGGGTAATGGCCGACAGGGTTCCGTTGCTCCCTCCTCTGGCGTTCGTTTGCTGAAAAGACGTGATTTTATCCGACTCCTGTGTTCGCCTGTTATTCATTCCCTTTTCGGAAGGCAGAGTGTGTGCGCGCGCGCGCGCGCGTGTGTGGTTTACGTCGGTGCGTCGACAGACAGGGAGAAGGATAGTCGTGGTGGTGTGGTCCTACTCCGAGGAACCGACGTCCATTTCTACGACGATCAACGATAATAATTGGTAACGGTACGCGGATGAAGAAAAATGAGGGTCCGCGGCGGACGGTTTTCCACGAAACGATGGAAATCCGAGAGTCGCCGCTGTCCTTTTTCCCTCTCGGACGTGTCCCCGCAGGAAGAAATATTGCGTGGGGTCTCTCGCAGTTTCCCGGGCTTTTCCACGAAACCACATTCTCCCCGAGAAGCGATTCTAATTGGGAAGCAACTTGACCAGGCGAACACGGAATTCTATCATTCGAAAAGTGGGATCGGACAAGCGCAACAAAAAATAGGATTGCACAAGCGCAGAAATTGCATGCTGCCTTAGTTGAGAGTTGGACACCCTCCGGAGCACCGTCCTTGCTCTGTTCGAGTTCGGAGCACAGAAGCCACGCCCTCGCAAACTGATCTACGGAGATACAGTGAATTCTCGATGTACGTCAACAACATGGGTCTTGCCAACGACATATATCGTCTAGGAGACATACACCGACGTGTATCTCCTGCGGTAGTGGGGATAATTCCGCGACGTTTGTCATCCAGACCTTGGCGACATATATAGAACAATCACTGTATAGGGGGTTGAATACTGATAGAAAGTCACCTTGGTAGCTACAAAGCTGGATTCTATAGAACACTGAGTCTAAACTGAGGTATAAGTATGGGTTGCTCTGTGGGTTGTACTGTTATGGTTCCGTCGAGAGCGAAAGCATTGCAGCTACGCCCACTAAATGAAGATTACAATCGACCTATCCTAATGAAGCTGGAAAAATTAAATATACGGAAACCTTGGTAGCGTTTCAGGAGTAGAGCTAGATTCCTAGGGACTTTTGAAAGTCTAGAATAGGCGTGGGCACAGATTGCCCTGTGGGGCGCCGCCTTGGCCCTGTTAGAGTCAAGAGCAAAGAAGCCACGCCTACTGAGAATACTGTCTTTGTAAAGAGAGCAAGTTGAATAGCCTTTTACAAATATTTGGTTATTTTCCGTTTTATTTAGTCCCGACTCTGCGATGGAACAATTGAACTATTAAAAGAGGTTTTATAAAGATTCTTCATAGATCAATTCTTGAAGTTTTACTCGAAATCAGTGGATAATCACGTTTCGAACAAATCATGTTACTTTTCTCGATATCTGTCGCGAACACCTGCCTGATAAAAGTCGCAGACCTATCCCCACTACCGCGAGGTGTAGTCCGTGAGAAGTGTAAACAAAACACAGGTCGGGTACGACAATCAGCTTGGATCAAAGAGTACTCCTGGACGATACATGTCGCTGGCAAGACCCGTATTGTTGACATATATCGAGAAAACACTGTATACAACAGAAATAATTTTGGCCAGATTGATCGAACCAGTACGTTGCCCGCCGGGGCAACTCCAAGTGCACACCGAGAGCAAAGACCGTTCGCTGTGTTTGGCTTGTAACACGACTCGTAGCTCGCATTGTCCGAGGCTGATTCAAGCGTTCTCCGAAACTCCACGCGTGGAAAATCGCTCGAGTCAGCGTTCGCGGGTTGCGCAACGACTTTCGCAGCGAGACGAGAGACGAGAGGTTTAATTAGCTTGGGAGGTGGGGGGACGCCGATGATAATTCGACGAGGGGGGCCGAGATATCGGGCTGAAACGAGCGAATTCCCGGGACGGCGACGTTACACCTGTGCTATCCACTTTCGACGAGCGGCACAGGCCGATTCGTACCACCTGCGAGAGCGCACCTTTCACAGAGACTCGAAACCACGGCCGGCGGGGAGAGGGCTCACGAAGAGCCCGACTCTGGCCCGTAATAAACTTTCTCTCCACGAGAGACTCGCTCGGCCGTTCGCCTACTCTCCCTCTCCCCCCCCCCTCTCTCACTCTCTCTCTTGCTCAAGTTTACTCGCTCCGCACAGTGGGGCATATACTCAAATTGATTTTATGCACGTAAAGTCATAGAACACAGAACTATATTCAGAGAACCCTCGACTATTCTGCTAAATGAAATAATAATAATATTCAGAAATAAGTTAAATAATGATAATATTCAGAGAACCCACGTGTCGAAATTCAGAGGACCCACCTCCTTAATTCTGCTAAATTGTTTCAATATTTTATTTTAAGCAGGAAAGTTGCATTTAAATCTTTCCAACCCCGGTCAAAATGACCGGTTTCAGATTTTTTATTTTACAATCAAATTATGAAGACAAGTTTCGTGGGAAATGATTAAACGAATATATTTAGCACAAAATCCAAAGAAATTCAACCTCGTCGTTTTTATAAGACAACATGTACCGTGAATCCTCGATGTATGTCAACAACTCGGGTCTTGCCAACGACAAAAATCGTGCAGGAGACATGCCCGAGGCCTCTCGAGTTTCGTGGCCCCTCACTGGGTATACCCACCAGTAGTGGGGATAATTCCGCGACATTTAGCATCCAGGCCTCGGCGATATATATAGAAATTATATCACTTCTTAGCTATTCCACGTAATCTGACAAAGTTACACATGGGAGTATAAACGAATCATACGATGTCGACGCAAGTTCTAAAATAAAATAGGGAAAACTGTTCGGACCCTAAAGAGCTGTGGACACGTAATAAACGGAGGGTTCGTCGAGGTAGCAGCCGGTGCATTTATCATCCAGGTCTTGGCGACATATATAGAGAAATCACCGTATTAGTTGCGTTTAAGGCTTGCTGGGTTTAGCGTGAAAAGAGACAGAGCCAGACAACACCGTTGAAAACGTTAGAAGACAACATGTATCGGTCACTTTTAACCCTTTGCACTCCTATGTCGAGTGTGACTCGACACTAGTTTTTATCGCAGGAGCTCCATTGTCGAGTCCCACTCGACATTATTTCATGTCCAAATAAATAGATGTCGCGCTCACGTTACCGACCCGGTTTATTGTTATTATTATTATTAAGCGAGAGAAAACTTACGGTAACTTAGATGATATGATCTTGCGAATGACCTCGAAGTAAATATCAAATTTACTACTTAAAAGCGTTCGGAGCTGCTGGTGACGAAATTGAAATAAAATTCGGAGTGCAAAGGGTCAAGGTTCGGTGGGTTTAGCGTTAATCAAAAATATTTAAAGAATGAAGCTAAGCAACGAAGAAGATGGTAGCGAACGCGTTAAGTGACGGCAATTCTTCTTTTCCAATTTAGAATATTTGGAAAATCGATTTTCGATCGCTGTCGGAGCGTTTTATCTTTTTGTGACCGAATCGTGCTCTCGTTGTCCCCTCGATTGTTGCTCCGCTGGAATAAACGACGAGCAGGAGAACGACGACTCGGTGGAGACGAGACGACGAATAGGAGGAGGCGGCGTAACGAGGCATCTCTTCCTGGTGCGCGCCGCTTTAACGAAGGCACGCGTAAACGGGAGGAATGCGGGAGCTGGCGGCTCGCTGTCGTGCCGGTTTGCCCGTTTGAAAAATCGCGGCGCGTTAATACGCGGCTGCGTCGACTACTCTCGCGGCTTTAACGAACCACGAACCACACGAACCACCGGAGAGAGCCTGTTCGAGGCCTGCGCGGGCTCTATGCACTTGCACCATTAACGCCTTTCTCTCTCTCCGAAACCCAGACCTTTCGGCTTTTCCTTTTCTTCGGCCGTGATGGCACGCTTCTGCAAGCTGTTGTCACGCCGCTCCGCGCCGCGCGAGTAATGACAGATTTTCAAACTGACACCCCCGGAATGCGTTAACTCGCCTCGTGCGCCTTCGGTGTGTATTTAAACGCGCCGGGAAAAATGTTTTTATGTCGCGGAAGAACGACAAATTGCCGCTCGTTGCGAAAATGAGACAGGGATTAACGGGACGCGGACGATCAACCAACAGGAATATTATTTTATCACCCCCTCGACTTTTGAACCCCGAACGCTCTCGAGAACGCGTCACCGGGAATTTGATTTCGCGATTTTCGGGCGAAAGAAGAATCGTCCGCGTCGATTGTGGCATGCAGCACGAGTTGCAAAAGAGATTCTCTTCTTTTTGATAATACATTGACGTTCCTAAATTTTTGAAGTTTTTCTACCGTTTGAAATTACAGCGGGGATGTCGCGACCATTTTCGCTATAGCAAACGGAAGCCGCGCCACGCCCGACGAAACTAGATTCCTAGCGCGATGGGTCCGATACAGATCTAGCTGGCAGCCTAGTCCGGACCCAGCGTTAATCCAGCTCGATCTGGATCCTGGGACCTGTAACCCGGTTTAACGGAGACCTATCCTAGCCTAGATTCCTCTAACGATTTTTCTACGGATCTTATCTACGAGGTGAACAGCCCGGCGATTCAATGTTCGTAGAGACCGTTTCGATCGCATCTAGCTTATTTCTGCGATATTTTATGGAGGATCCCGGGCGAGTTTCCAGGTGAGCAGTGGGGGCTCCGTTGTTGGTTCGCGAGACCTCGAGTGGCCTCAGGTAATTACGGACAGGCCAGGCCCTCGCTTCCGATCACGGCAGCGAAACGCACCGGACGACGACGTTACAATCGTCCCATTAGCCGGCGATTCCAGCAATGTGGACGACGAACCGCGACGAACGACCTTCTCAAGGTCCGCCGCGTTCTACCCCAGTTATAATCTAACCGCGAGGGCTCGCAGAACTACCTCACGCTAAGCTTTTTGCTAGGCCATCTGTCGCGAGTGCTGGAGACAGCCCTCCAGGACACGCCAAGGACGCGGAGGACGAATGACCTAAAGCAACCAGAAACTGTAGAACTCGGAACCTAGAAGACCCAGAACCAAAAGGACCGAGGACCTAAACGACCACAAGGGCCAAAATGAACAAAAACCTAGGGGACCAAGGAACTGAAAGTCCGAGGACCTAAGGAATCAAGGACCCTAAAGGACCGAGGACCTAAACTACCAAGAAATTAAAGGACCGAGGATCTAAACAACCAAGGACCAAAATGAACGAAAACCTAGGGGACCCGGAACCTAAAGAACCAAGTCCCTAAGAGACCAAGGACTCCACAGGACCAAGGACCTAAAGGACCCTGGGCCTAAAGGACCAAGGACCTAAAGTACCAAGGACCAAAACGAACGAAAACCTAGAGGACCCAGAGACTAAAGAATCAAGTACCCAAAAAACCAAGGATCTAAGGAATCAAGGACCCTAAAAGACCAAGGACCTAAGGAATCAATCACTCTAAAGGACCAAGCATCTAAAGGATCCAGGGCCTAAAGGATCAAGGACCTAAAGTACCAAGAACCTAAAGGACCGAGGTCCTAAACAGCCAAGGACCAAAACGAACAAAAACCTAGAGGACCCAGAACCTAAAGAACCAAGTACCTAAAAGACCAAGAACCCTAAAGCACCAAGGACTTAAAGGACCAAGGGCGAAGGGCTCAAGGACCAAAGACTTAAAGGACCAAGAAGCTAAAGGACCGAGGACCTAAATTACCAAAAACCAAAGCGAACAAAAACCTAGAGGACCCAGAACCTAAAGAACCAAGTACCTAAAAGACCAAGAACCCTAAAGGATCAAGGGCGAAGGGCGTAAGGACCAAGGACCTAAAAGACCAAGGGCGAAGGGCCTAAGGACCAAGGACCTGAAGGACCAAGAACCTAAAGGACCGAGGACCTAAGCAACCAAGGACTAAAACGAACAAAAACCTAGAGGATCTAGAGCCTAAAGAACCAAGTAACTAAAAAGTCAAGGATGTAAGGAATCAAGGACCCTAAAGGGTCAAGGACCTAAAGTACTAAGGACCTAAAGGACCGAGGTCCTAAACAGCCAAGGACCAAAACGAACAAAAACCTAGAGGACTCAGAACCTAAAGAACCAAGTACCTAAAAGAG